>NC_137110.1:34979094-35369094 GCF_949357685.1 Gobio gobio | reverse complement strand
ATATGAATAAAACGTGACGAATTATACTGGAAAGGATTATTATTACCTCTTCCATGGACATCAGTGTGTATTTTACAAACTCTAAATGTATTGTTTTTTTAGTACTTTTGTGAATTTATATGTTTGAAACCTAAAATAAACAGTATGTGGTTAAAAACACTGAAAAGTTGTGATATATAACAGCTCTGAGCGCGCCTGTCTCTGGCTAAATTCAACATTTGAATTTAGCAGTTGATCATGTGATGCACTTGATCATACGCTCCAGGGACCAGCCTTGACTGATTACACCTGTGTGATCGTACGTGCGAAAGGCTTAAAAACAATACATTTTCTGAAACAAATTTTTGAAATGTAGGCTTAAATCAAACACATTTTAATTCAGATTCTGGTTTTCACCGAACACGTAGTCATATCGTATTGTATCGATATCGAGATATCTGGCATGAAAATCGAGATATGAAATTTTGTCCATATCGTTCACCCCTAATGCGAACACAAATTAATAATACAGTTCAAAGAAATATCTATTTACACCATTTATCGTCTGTAAACTCTTGCATTACCAAGGCAACAACTATCTGTTCCGTTATCGCAGCACAACAGTAGTAAATGAAACCTTATCCATACCAGCCAGCTCGGCACAGACTGGAACGTTTAATAAACAAAAAAGAACCGTTTGGCCCGATGAAAAAGCGGCTTCACCAGTCATGCATGTTCTGTATCATTTTGTATCGTCTTAGGAAACATGAAGGCTCGCACATTTACGAACTGAAAACGAGCGCCGTTTTTCTTAAGTTCAAATACAACGCAAAAAAATAGCTGGGAGTGAGTAATCTGTTAAACGTGCTCGCGCCTGATTTCTGTTAGATATGTGCACTTCATTGCTGTTCATACTGGTTAAATGTTATAGGTCACTAATACAAGGTGACGTATGATGACGTGTAATGGTGTCCCATTTCTTAGGGGAATATTTTCACCCCTACGTCTTGCCACTCTGTTTCAAGGGGCAAGGGGTAGTCGTATAAAATAGAATTGGGATTGTGCCTAAGTCTTATTGTTTAAATCTAGTTTTCTTGATTTACAGTGAGTACCATGTTTTAACATGCCTAATATCGATCTAGCTTACTGCAGTGTGCAACAAGTGTGTCATAGTAGCCGCCGAGCGAATGCACGGAGTAGCATTATAACATAACTTTCAACACACTCAAATGTGTCTGTGTGTGGAAACGGTCGCCTGCGCTATAATAAAAGCTCAGCGAAATCAAGGTGTCATCAAGCTACACTGTTGTTTTGAATAAGCGACATCCAGCGGTGAAAAACTACATATTGTGGCTTTAAGTGCTTTTTGAAGCTTAAAAATTTGGTTGTGTGGATTTTCAGTAGATGGACAAAAACTACAAGAGAATATTAAAAGATAAATGAAAGATGGGTTTGGAACAACACGTTTTTATTTATGGGTGAACCAACTCCAACTTGTACTGAACCCAGAAAATTTCCTTTTTAGCTGATGCTGCTGTCATTATTTATATTTAACTACAACAAGATTACCACTTGTAAATGGATTGTCGGTTGCAATTTATTTCACAGTATGTGCACTTACATGTACTTACAGTGTAATTACCTAATAAAATACTGGGTAACAAAAGGTAACTACATGGGTTAAGGTTAGGTTTAGGGGTATGTTCAGGGTTAGTAACTGGTTATTACCCAGTTTTTGCAATTACTATAATAAGTACATAGTATGTACATATTATAACAGGACTGTAAAAGTAAGTGTTGCCAGATTGTCTAAAACAATCTATATTCAACCTCCTCAGTACCAACCATATGGTATCCAGCAATGCACAAAGCTTCACAAGTTTCCTGACTCAGTAAGACATTTTTAATGAACGTAAACCTGCAAAACACATGTGCGCATCATGTGCTGAGAAAGCAGAAGAGAAGCTGAGTCTGTGTCCTAGATTTTACAAGCTACATGGTGAACATGCAAGATCCATGCTTTAAATACATCCACACACACTGTGACAATGGAAAGTCTACTATTTCTGGGTGTCACCTCCGCAAAAAACAGCAGGAGATAAGAGTGTTTAGCAGAATGTGTCTGCGCTTCATCAAAATGACACAAAGGAAGAGAGAGAGGAAGAGGGTTGGAAAAGAAAAGACAGAGCAAGTGATGGAATAAGCAGGGGTGATATTTTCAAGTTGTGTTAGATAGATTATCCAGTGTAGCACGGTCGAACATGTGTTTCGTGTCCTGGCTGCCACTGCCTGTCAGAAGCACAGTCTGTTCTTTCCCAGGTTTTGTCCGTACAAATTAACCAGTCCCTCCAGTTTCTCGATTCCGCTATTGATGAATGTAACGCAAAATCAACAAAAATCTAGCATTTTTTGCGACCCTGCATAAATCAGGCCGGAACAAAGTTCGTTTTAGGAGTTCGAAAAAGCTCGCCAAAGCTAACTTTCGGGGAAAGTTTGCTTTGGCTGGTAAACACCTTTGTACTACTATTGGTCCGTTGCGATTATGTAATTGGTAGGTGTGCGTGGATGCTCTGCCCTCTTTCACGTGAACATTTTTTTCTGGTTCATTTGACCTGTTCATTCGGTCGAGGTCAGACTTCAGCGAGTGAAAAACACACTGGAGAGCAGCTTTATAGTAGAAAATGAAGTTGTACTTCTAATGAAATGAGACACTGGGAAGTTCGATAACAGTATACCGCTTGTCGCGTATTTCGAACTTCGTTTTACCCTAAACGAAAAACAAAAAAGAACTTTGCCATGAGTATAGCGACCTATGTTTAAACACGTTTCAATCTGTTTTGAGCAGTATCAATTGTTTGTGCAGTTTAGTGTTTTAGTCATATTTTGGAAAAAATATGACAAAAAAATTTTGTCAACAGGAAAACATTTTTGCGCTCTGAATTGAGAAAAAGAGACTTTTTTCTCAGGTGCGTGGAGCCAAGATAATCTTTACAATGAGCAGGAAGGTGGCTGGCCGCACACTGGATTCAATACAGACTAAAAAAGTATATATTAAAAAAAATGATTGCATGTGCATGTGAATTAAAAACCAATGAACAGGAGCAAACTTTCAGCACATTGCCATCTTCAGACTTTTTTAGTCCGTATAGAATCCAAATCCAGTGTGCGGCCAGCCACCTTCCTGCTCATTGTTAGTCATATTTAAAAAAATTATGAAAATATTATTTACATTTAGTCCGTTTTATTTTAATTATATTTTAATAATTTTTTTCAATGAAAATAATATTAGTTTGCCGATAATATGCAAAATAAGAAAAAAGTGTATAGATGTAACAGACCAGACATTTTCCAACATTTTTAAAAATGTATAAACCTTTATTAATGCAAATCTATCTATATACAACTCTTAAAATCACAAGTGTCCTTGTGAAATTTTTAAATCTGTTTGATAATTAATTTAATTAACATCAAAGAGCTTTTTTTTTTTTGTCCTTATGTTTGTTGATAAAAGGAAAAAACGTGAAAATGTGTCAATTTTGTTGACAAGATAAACACTGGTCTTGCTATTTACTCCAGGCTGCTTTTGTGCACAAATTTAAACTTAGATGACATGGTCAATAATTATTTTATTAAAGTATGCATTAATTCTGTGCAGAATTAGCATAGTTTTAAAAAGGTGCATTCTGCAAAAACCGCTATGCTGAACCTTAAAGGTGTAGTGTGTGATTTTTAGCAGCATCTAGTGGTGAGGTTGTGAATTGCACCCCCCAGCACACACCCCTCCCTTTCGGAGCACATAGAGAATCTACAGGGGCCGACACAGGACAAAAATGTTGTCATCAGAGAGCACAGAGAGTGACACGCTGCTCTGTAGAGAAGTTTGTCCATTTAGGGCTACTGTAGAAACATGACGGCGCAAAATGGCGATTTCACTGTAAGGGGACCCTGGGTGTATGGAGATAGAAATGGCTCATTCTAAGGTAATAAAAACATAGTGGTACATTAAGTAAGTTCTTTATACACCACTGAAAACCTAGTTATGTATTTCTCACAGAAATTGCATTTCTGTCATTAGATCCTCATAAATACTACACATTGATCCTTTAATGCGGCTGCTGCAGTGCAATGACTGTGGAAATTCTGCTTATGCATTATGTGCATTACACATCAACAACACATAAATGCATCACAAATTAGTCAAATGCAACTAAGAATAAACAAGGAATCACAATCATGGGGCAACACATATATTTTATGCTTGAAAGTTCTTATTCTCATGCACAGCCACAGTAAACAAGATGTACACTGATTGAAACTAACAAAGATCTGAGGTGGTTACACAGAATGAAAGCCACAGAATTGCTTCTGATACTAGGTTATTATAGCCACTTTATTTATATTGGTGGGTCGGAACAGACATACTGTTATTTGCCTATAGAGAATCTTTACAGAGAATTTGGAGGCTGCACAAACCGAAGAACAGACCGTATATAATAGGGGTTTAACGGTTAAATTACTCACGGTTTGGTTTGTATCACGGTTTTGATACGTGCTATGTTCAAGGAAAAAAGGACTACTGTTAAATCAAAATAAAGAAAATAAGAACAAGTAATCAAACAACAAGGAATAGCACAAATAAATAGCCTGGATGCCAGCCGAACTTAGCCCCGCCCACAACATTTTTACTCGGGCAGTTCGGTCTGGACTTGATCCGTAGAGGAGTAATTATGCCCGAACAGAAACTGTTCGGACCAATGAAATTGTCAGGGCGGGCTTTAGACGATGATGGACAGATGATAAACAGTAACGTAATCATCCACGTCACCAAAGAGCGCTTGGGTTCAATTTGTTCTAATCCTAAACGGAGAACTTGTTCATATATGCGTTCACCTTTACTATTTCTTTCAGAATGATGATCGTGTTGGTAAGTACTTTGTGTATCCTTAAATTCTTTTTTTACAACACCGGCAAAGTTCGTTTATACTCATCTTTTTCTTCTAACGTTAGGCTACTTATTCCAGCGTGCGTGCACAGGGTTGCCAAGTTTTTACAACAAAACCCTCCCAATTGCTAACGTCCCTCAAAACTAGCCAAAAACAAGCCCAATAGCTTTCCAGGGGGGTTCTCCGGGAAAAAAGGGCATTTGGGGGGTAAAATATGTATTATTTTGGAAGGACTGCCTGCTAAAATTCGCATTCCTGGGTCTGTATATCACATAATTGGGGTCACTTCAACCCGTGGACTTGGCAACACAGTGCAGTTGAGTTCTGTTGACATTTGACAACTAACGTGATGCGTCGCTCGGTCGCTCCGTTGCTCTGATTGGTTGTAGGTCTATCCAATTGAGGTCTTTCCTGGTTGGGTTGAAACACGCCCCGTAATCACAGCCCAACGGAGCAGTATCAGACTCATATTCTGACTAGAATTGAGTATGACGACGTCAGGCTAACAAATAAATACAATAGAGCAAAGATTCAAATAAAAAAAGTACTAATAGAAGTTTTCAGGTATTTGAATAATAGATTTCAAAATGGGCATGTTGACATGTTTTTAGCGTGAATTTGTCTGTTCAAGCACAAGAAGACTTGAAAGCGAACTCAATTTAGTATTCACCTGCTAAGACGCGTGCGCACTTCGGATGAGTACGCACACATGAACATCTCACATAGCACACGCATAAAATGTCTCGCATACTATCTCTTTCGTGCCTTATTGCGCATTAATTGTTAAATTGGCAAGGCTTAAAAATATGTGCAAATGATAAACTTTTGTGACGATGCAGCACTGGTCATAAATATGCAGAGTAACAGATGATGGGACAAACTACATCCCGCCTTCCAAAAAAACAAATGTAAATCTACATTCAACTACACCGCATGTGCACATTTTTGGACCAACCTGAAATATACCTTTTTTTGCATTATGTGAGGGTAAGAAACAACATTCATTCATGTTAGTTAGCTAAAATGAGAGCTTATGAGATTTCGGTATTGGCCCATTTAATTCAATGGAGCTGTACTGGAAAGGATAAAGCTGACCAAATACATTCCAAAGATGGCAACCGAGTGAACTGAGGCCCTGTTTACACCAGGTACTAAGATGCGTTTTGGTCAATCGGACCACAAACAGACGAGGGAGACACATACACGTTTACACCTGGTATTTTAATCTGTCTCTTTTATCCACTTTTAACTACTTCTGTTCTGATTTCTTCGAGGGGAGTGGGTTTATGGGTGGGTAAATGTATGGGCTTTCTGAGATCTTTCGATCTAATGGACAAAATAACCTCACACAATTTACATATAAACGCGCCAGGAGAAGACGGAGTGCGTGTTAGAAATTGGGAAAGGTGAGAGAACTTTGTGCTTGGTACATTTTTCATCTTCAAACAAAACTTGGGTCTCCAGCCAACAAAGTTTAAATCCAGTCTAGCTAGCGCACTTCCCATAATGTTTATGCATTAAGTCGGTGGGTAGAGAGTAGATGGTATTTTGTAGCTGTTAGAACACATTCGACCACATGAGCTTTTACATTACGAAAGCAATCTGTTTGAATGCGTTTTCGTGGACAAGCTCAAAACGCTTAAGACCCCGTTTACACCTGTATTTAGAACCGTGTTGTGATCCAATCGACCAAAACGCATTTTAATATAATATTTTAATAATGCAATGAACATCTGAAATTAAGTTTTAATAAGTTTGTAATAGAAGTTACTTGAGCAGAAATGTGGTGTTAAACAAAGACTGATGTATTGGAGGAGAGATGTAAATATAATGCGTTTCCCACTTCCTGTGCAGTGTTTACATTCTCTATATAGACTTCCCTCCCTTTGCGTCTGTGATGTGGTCTGCTGAAAACATGGCAGCACCACTGTGAGGGAAAAAGAGAGGAAAATAGCCGTATTGCCATAATTATGTCTCCGACAGCCGCGCTGCTGGCACAGTTTCTGCATTTCTCCTTCCGCTTTTTTCTTTCCCTCACTGCTTCTATTATTATACTGTGGCCACCTTTGAGTCAGCGCTGTCAAGGAGGACAAACATCACAGGATACAGAACACTAGAGGAAAAGTACAAAGAGACACACACTAACAAAGCACCTGATTCAGGACCAAAGCAGCTAAAAACAAACATGCCAAAACACACAAGGAAATCATTTTCAGCTTATCTGAATTCCAAATGCGAAATGCAAATTTGCAAAAACTGGCTCCATTTCTGCATGAGTGTTGACAGTGATGTACATTTGATGCTTTTGTTTTAAGCATTAGGGGTGGGAATCTTTGGGTAACTCACGATCCGATTCTGGGAGCCATGATCCGATTCCAAAACTATTCTTGATCTACAAATTTTCTTATTAATTAATTAGTTTACCGATTTTAAATATTAAATTCATTTGTACATTTTTTTTTTAATAATTAAAATAGTTATATATTTAAAAAAAATCAACTGATATAGCTTCAAAGCAATAAACAGCTTGTTTTCCAGTCAAGAGCAGTGATTTTTCTCCGTCTCAGCTTTACTGCTTTTGATTATTAGTGATGACATCATAGACAGTGGGAGCTCAAATAGGCTGCATTCACACAAATAAACAGATCTATTTTAACATACAAGATGTTTTTCCTGTCTGTTTAATCACTTTAGTCATAACTGACTGTTTACATTAAATCTGTATCATAAAAGTATTTTATGATACAACAAGTATTTTATGATATTATACAACATTGTAAGTGTAACATCAAGCAAGATGCCCATATTCAACCTTTTCGAAATGTTTAGAAGATTATTTTATGGAAGATTTGTGGATTTTGCGTGTGTTAAAACAGAAACTCAGAATTGTTGAAAAAAGAACCTTGGAGAATCGATTTTTTTCTCCCACCCCTAATAAGCATGTTTTCTTATTAAAGTGACTTAGAGAAGTTAACGGAGGCAGCTGAGAATCTGATTCTTGCTAAATTCACTATACAAATGAGACTCGACAAGGGGTGGGTGATATGACCAAAATCTTATTATCACGATAAGTAATTTTATTACATGATAACAATATAGTCACAATATAGTTATTTTTGCTCTAAAGGCACAATATGTACGATTTTTGGATTAAAATATCCAAAAACCACTAGAACAATCTAATATATTTAGTTGACGTGTATCCACTGGCGTGTCCACTGGCGTGGATTGAGTGGAGCAGAGTGAGCGTTTTCAATTCATTCCTATAGAAGTTGAGCTTTTAGCTCGCATGGGGGATGGACGAGTTTTCCCTCTTGAAGCTTTTAAATAGCTTACGGTGCATGTCCACTGGCACAGAGCGAGCGTTTTTAGCTCATTCCAACGCCATGTACATTTTGAATTAGTGGCAATTCTTGGATGACAATTGCTTGAATGGTGGGTTAATTCTTATTCTTGAAAGTCCCTGTAAAGGCAATTCTGAGATTTGTTTCTAAACGCATTATAAATGTTAGAAATGTATTGCTAAAACACATTATAAAGACTGTGAACTGTAAAGTACTGAATTGTGAAGTTAGACCATTAAACAGTTTTTCACCATTGCTGTGTTCAGGATTTTTGGGGCGGGGCTAAAACAGTGACCCAATAACGCCCCTAACAATATAACTAAAGCACATTCGCATCAGTTTGCCGCTCAATGGCGAGTTACTGTCAGTACTATTAGTTACTGCGATGGTGGTCCAGTGGGTTAAACCATGGAACTGATACGCAGAAGGTTGCTGGTTCGATCCCAGCGGTCACCAGCAGTGTGTCCTTGAGCAAGGCACTTTACTCCATGTTGCTCCAGGGGGATTGTCCCTGTAATCAAGGCACTGTAAGTCGCTTTAGATAAAAGTGTCTGCCAAATGCATAAATGTAAATAAATGTAAATGTAGTTACTACAGCCTAGAGTTTGCTAGCCTGGATGCGATAACATACAAAACAGATCTGTGTCCTTATTTAAATTTCCAAAAAATTATTATAATCAAGAAGAGGTGGATTCATTTTGGATTAGCTTTATAAACGGAAACAACTGGGATTCACTGATAATCCACTGTTACTGGTGAATGGGGCCGAACCGACTCTCTCCCGCCTCTGCCTTCATCCTCCAGTCCTGCCGACAACTGGTGCCATCATAGGCAGTACGTGCCCACCAATGAGTGTAATTTACATAAGTGTGCTTACATTATAATGATAGTAGGTGGTCCACAGTGACTGTACTAAATTTCGAACCCTCTAACATGATTTTTTTTTAATGATTTTCTGTATATGCATCAGTATGACTCCTCAGACAAGTAATTTTAACTATTATCCGTTCACAAAGCAGTCCCTTCCAACCACAAGAGAGACAGAGTGCCAGTGTGACAACATGCAGAAAGTGACCGAGAAGATGGATGTCAGACAGATCACTTTGTGGGGAAAAGGACTGTGGGCACACAACTGTCTAAAAGAACATTAGCCAAACAGAAAGAATAGAGGTATGTTGAGAGGTCAAGTGCCTAGTTTGTCTTTTTGAATGCATGCGATGACAGGTAAAACCGATTCTAGGAATGCACAATATATTTGCGCATGATCCTCACAGGGTTAAATGTATAGTTGTTGATCATTGATCCATAGAGGCCCCACGGTTCGGCACGCATTTGATTCGTGGATTAATTTCAAGTTTGACCGCCATAAAAAAAAAAATCTGACTAATAAAGTATGTTACAGTCAGAATTTGACAATTTCTTAGTGTTTGCACAAATCAAAAACATATACATTTGAGCTTCCATTTCACAACTTTTTTTTTCTTCAAATGTTTTAATATTTCATGCTTATTTAATTAATTTATTATTTTATTTTAATTGTATATTTTGGTATCATAAACATTCAAAGTTCTTTTTACTAGTTTTACTTTTAAGAAAATGAATTCTTTACTTTCTTTGTGATCTTTTCATTTAAAAGAAAATAACGTTAGGTCCAAAAATTTTATCTTCAACCTGTTTTGAAATGCAATACAATATTAGGATAACACCACATACCTATAATAAAAGCTTCAGCAATTAACAGGATATAAAAATCCTGAGATGTCTGTTTACAAACTTGAGAAACGACTTGAGCCGGACATGGAAACATAATTCATGATTCCAGTCTCACACTACGTCCAAAACTGCCAAAATAAAACCCATGGAATTTCTCCCAACCAAAACTACCTACACAAGTAATACAAGCATAAACTTAACAGCTGATAAGCTTTCACCTTAAATGTTAATTCTGCAAGATGCAGACAGTGAAACGGAGATGCCGAGATCATAGGTCAAATTATGTCCATACGTTTTCATACAGATTTTCCAGCTACAATGGAATTACAGCCCTCATTACGTCCTTTAGCGTAAGAATGCCTGCTATCATCTGATGGAAAAAAGCCACCCACGTTCAACGCACCATTAACTTGCAAGACTATTATCATAGTTACAGTCAAGATATCATTACAGCTGACACAGTCAGCATGCCATTATTACAGAAGATCTGATGAGCGCCTGATAAAACAAGCACACGCAAAACGCTTCTCCGCCCGTCATTGTTTTGACTGAAAGCAAGACAATGGATATAAAAATGAAGCAATGATACAATGACAATGGGAGAGTGCGCAAGCAAGATGCACAAGACAAAACAATCTGGTCCTGTAAACGTTGTTGGAACGTTCTCGTAAATAGAATGCTCTGGAAATAACAGGACTGAACCGCACACTGCATGCTGCAATTCACACTGCAATTAAGCAGTCAAGTGGAGTGCTATTTAACACAAGAGGATCAATATGGTTTACAAAACAAATAAAATGTGAAAAGTAATGAAGCTCAGTGGTGTTATGAAAGGTTAAGCAACTGTAGATGCTCAAAATCAAACCCAACACTTGTAGAGCTCACAACAATGCAGACTACATACACGCACAAACGTATACATAAGCTCCACCACAATGTCAGGAAACAAAAGACAGTAAAGACACTTGGCAGCCTTTACACAAACCATCGCAGCCACTAGGGTTCACACAATAGCGTTGATCTGTTACCAAAGAGGTGTTGTGTCTGACCAGTGACCACCCACATGAGCTTTAGACCAATTGCAAGCAACTCTTAGTCCCTTGTTGGGATGCACAAAAAAACAATAAAGATTAAATTTACCACATCTAATCGTGTAAAGTGTAGATCACAATATTTTCTATTTACCTATATTAATTTAGCAGATATTGTACTTTTATTCAAAGTAGGGCTGCAAAGTAGGGCGTGCGTGAAATGCGTTGACGCGTCGGCGGCACATTATTTACGTTCTAGAATGGAACAGAATATCTAGAATAATGGCAGCTTCTGCTCCCGGGCATAGTGAAAATGATCATTTATCATATAAAGCCAGACCGCGATATTCAAAGGTGGGGGAGTACTTTAAACAGAAGCCGAATAAAACTGTACTTTGTTCGCTCTGTAACGCCGGTTTCACACTGCACGCGGTGGCAGTGGCAGAGCAGAAGCTGTGCGCGTGGAGAGCGGGAGCTTTCACACTGCCAGTCAGTGTTGCCAAGTCCGCTTTTTTTCCCGCGGAATTGGGCTACTTCTACACTGTTGCCGCGGGCTGTGTCTCATATCCGCGGGTTGAAGCAAAAAAACACACATATTTAACCCCCCGAACGCGATGTTTACCAGAGAACCTCCCCAAAACGCGATTGGGCTTGTTTTGGGCTAGTTTTGAGTAACGAATGGGTGGGTTTTGTTGTGTAAACCTGGCAACCCTGCTGCCAGTGTTCTCTCGCGCAGCTGAACCGTGGCGCGTGTATTGCAACATACGGTCACATTTTCCGGTGTTCTTCTCCGACCCCAGTACGTCTCGTGCTTTTATTTATTATGGGCTGCATATATCTCCTGTTAATGCGACCCGGTTCCCCTCTGTCCCAAACACATATGCATAAGAACATGCTGTGTATAGGTAGTTTGCATGATTTAAAGTAACATTAAAGTTAAGATACGCCTCTAGCTTTAATCATTTAAATGTGTCTTTGAAGTTTGGGCAAAAACTTCTGGCAGCTTTAGTCGTTGTTTATGCACATGTATCTTCAAAATAGACGACTAGTTATACATTACAACTATGCTGAAAGCTCCTGTATGTGAACCTTTTGCAGATAAATACAAGTGCATTTTCGTTTACTTTTGACACAAATCAATAAGTAAATCATACTCAACTACTATAGTAAACAACTTTTCCTTATTAGGCCCGCTCTGTATACATTTTATGATGAATAGTATCATTATATATTATGTTTAAAAAGCTTCTTGTGTTCATATATTTCATTATAAAATGGCATACTATGTTCACTACCCTTCCTGAAATACAATTAATATTGTCATCATTCATTGATTTCATGTTAAAATAATATACAAATTCACTACCCTCTTTGAAATACAATAATCAGTAAAAAAGATTAATAAGATTAACCTGGAAAAATAATCGTTAGATTAGTCGACTAATCGAAAAAATAATCGTTAGATTAGTCGACAGAAAAAATAATCGTTAGTTGCAGCTCTAATTCAAAGCAAAGTTTGGGGTCAGTAAGAAATTTTGGTTACACTTTATTTTAAGGTTTTTGTGCTTGTTACAGTGTAATTATATATTTATATATAATAATAATTAACTACATGTCCTTACTATAGGGTTAGGGTAGGGTTAGGGTTTGGTTGAGGGTTAGTTGCATGTAATGGAGCTCAATTTACTGTTATTACTATGGTAAATACGTGTACATATGTAACAAGGACACTGTAAAATAAAGTGTTACCAAAATCTTTTTAAAAGGAAAATGTACCACAGTTTCCACAAGAAGAATATAAAGCAGTACAACTGTTTTCAACATTGATAATAAGAAATGTTTCTTGAGCACCAAATCAGCATTTAAGATCATGTGACACAGAAGACCGGAGTAATGGCTGCTTTGCCAGCACAAGAATAAATTACATTTTAAAATATATACAATTAGAAAGCAATTATTTTAAATTGCATTTTTACTGTATTTTTTTATCGAATAAATGCAGCCTTAGTAAGCACAAGAGCCCCGTTTCAAAAACATTAATAAAACTTACCAACCTAAACATTTAAAAAGTAGTGTATTCTATGTATGTGTTCAGTGGTTGAACATTGTAATAAATCACGTCTGTTCAGCATATGAATGTGATCGCAAATTAGAGGTGAATCAGAATATGTAACGACAGCGGTTCTACATGGAATGTTGCATGTGTTTACATACATCAATCAAAATCATTAAATGTGCATTTTTGTGACAAGAACGGATCTTGTGCAAAGAAACCCTTAGAAACATGAGAGATTAGGGTCAGGTGAACCTGAAACCAGTTGAATTATACAGGGCTTTCTTAACAGAATTTGTCATTAACTACATTTGACAGACAGGAATATGGAAGGTCCTTTTTGAATGTGTAAGATATTCAAATTTAAACAAAGGAATATAGTGAATTGGATTTCCAAAAGTATAAGTGGTCCCACCTCTGTGAGATTCTCGTCAACAGATTTAAGCAAAAGTTCTCCTTCCTCGCTGAAATGGATTGATTTGGATGGATTTTGAAATCAATCTGATACACTCCAGTATGTAAGTGCCCTGAGTCATTAAGGAAAATATGAAAAATATGTACTTTTGCACATCCCAAGTAGACAGTGAGAATGCAAAACTGTGCAAGGACTGCCAATGAGCTCACACAGAACTGCAGGGCTCAGACAGACAATCAGACAAATCGACAGCTCTGATTTGCAATTGTGCAAGTTGATTACAAGAATCCACAAGCACCTGTCTCTACAATATATAACCCCCACGATAACTTTCTAAACCGCTTACATACATTATTACGGGTCCAAGTGTGCCATCACTCATGGAGGAGAGCATTAATACAAACCACAGTCATGGCAGGAATCTGAGGGGCGGGTGGGAAGGTCTGTAGCAAGGCCAAGATGCCAAGGCGCCATTTCCGCGCCGCTGCTCTGTGCCAGCTTGCGGTTTCTAATGACAAGATGAAAGCTACTATGAGCAGGAGAGGAAAATAATGAAAGGAGATGAAAATGAGAAAAACCTGAAATTGCGCAGTATGTACACACACCAATATGCGGCAGTATAAAATCTAGTGTTTTTCTTCATGCAATCAATGCCCAAGCAAACAACTATACCTCCAGGGTCCAAAACAAAGCAGAGCAGTCGTGACATTAATCATCAAATACAGACACACTGTTGTCAGGAACAATCACGCTCCAAGTGACTGCGGGAACAGTTTGTTTGTAAGAATGCCATTATCTAAGCCTGTTTTTGTTTTTTTGTTTTTTCCATGAGCGAGGTGAAGAGGTGAGGGGTGGGGGTACAAGACGGGGTTTTCCATGAACTACAACAATGGCAATCCGACATACATCCTCAGACGACAAACTAAAAACACAGAGCGCCTCAAGTCCTTGACTCAGACACGGTTTCACCTGAGACTGCAGGTGGACGAGTGAGGAGACTGAACTATGGTCCCACATTGAAAATCTCAGCAGATGCAGTAGGTAATCCAGGTTTTGTTCACCTACTGTATGAATACTGAATATCCAGACATGGATAAACGGCAAATAACAGTGTGTCTAAAGAAAATGGAAACTCTTCTACAAATCTAGTTTAAAACATATGTGCAAAGAAATGTTAGAAATGTACTCTTTTGGCTCGTTTCCACCGAGTGGTACGGTTCAGTACGGTACGCAATTTTCACCGTTTCCGTTGTCAGAAGTTGTGAATGGTACCCTAATTCCGAAACGAACCATAACCCTTTTTTGGCGCCCTTCCGTTTGGGGTACCTAGCACAGTAGTCCAGTACTAAAGGGTTGAGCTAGACTCACTGCAGAACGTTGATTGGTTGACAGAGAATCGTGGCTCAAACAAAGCGTATCATCTTCTTCTGACAAACAGCCCCATGCCGAGAAGCAAGAACAAGATCTGCTGTATGTCATCCATTGTTGTTTACCGTTACGTTGATCGCTACACCACACCTATCATAAGCATACTGTTGCTGGTGGAAACGCAAGCCAGATCAGGGTTTACAGTCCCGAATCTTACTGTACTGCACCGCTAGGTGGAAATGAGCCATTTGTATTATCCATTATTCCATTTATATACATTTTTTAAAATTTCATTATGATTCGAACAAAGATTAATTTAATGACTGTAAAAATCATGTGGTGTAACCAAGTAAAATGTAATAACATATTTTTTTCTTTTACATTGAATACATGTGATAACATCATAATAATTATTTTCAAAAGTATCAAACATTTTTAAATATGTATTATAATTGTATTATAGATGAACATTGAGCAAACATTGTCTTATAAAAAGGACAAATTATTTGATATTATATATAAAGCCTGCAGGGGGTTTGCATGTTTTTGTATGTTGGTTGTAATGACTTTATTGGGCACACCACATGATTTTGCAAATATTAATACACAGTTTTGTTAACATTTTAAAATATTTTGTACAAAACTTAAGGATCTCCTTTCAAAATCTATATTTTTATTTTTTTATTTCTCTTTTTTCTACATTATTAATTTCTACATTTTCTTATCATCGAGACATTTGCCTCACCCTGCCATATTTTATGCACCCTTCATTTTAATGTATTTTTGAATAAATTAATAAAAAAGCTAAACAAGTCACATACCATTCGCTTGACAAACTGATTTTTACATATAGTAAGGAAGTACACATAGTCATACGTATACTCTAGGGATGCCACAATTCTCAATATAATATTGAACCGTTCGGTACGGCATTCACGGTTCAATACGCGCTTGTGAATTGCGTTTTTTTCGGTGTCGCACTTAATTAATTATTTTTCTACAAATTCTATAATTTGCCTCCATCCCAATATACTGAATAACGCGACATACATTCACATCACACGTTAGTGGTAGAGTTATACTCACGGAACACTATAGTTATTCACAATCATGAACGTTCATTATTTGCATGCGTTTTAAAGCCTTGCGGGTTTCATTCGCGTGCGCGGTTTTTACATGTGCTTTTCACAGCGGGCGCACTAAAAGCCTGTCAAACACGTGATTACTGGACTAAGTAGTCTTACTGCGCTAATACTGTCAAATACACACAAGGTTAACATAAACACAGTCGGTTATGTCTAAAGTGAAAGTAAAATCGGCGTGTGTCTGTATATCAGATGCACGGAGGTCTTAAATTGACAGCAGCGCAGCCTAGTGAACGCGCGGTCCTTAAAGGGACAGTTCACCTATACAATTATGTCATTATTTACTCACTCTAATATTGTTCCAAACCTGTATTCATTTCTCGATGACAGAATTTTCATTTTTGAGTGAAATATCCCTTTTATGTTAACACAACAAAAAAAGACAAAGAGAAAATCACTCGCTGCTCTTGACTGAAAAACTAATACAGTAGCTAAGAATCAGTGTATTTATAGTGAAGTCTATGTAGTGTTTTATTTTTACATTCATTCGTTCAATTTCATACTTAAATGCTGCTGTACAGCTCTGAGCTTCCAGTGTAAATCTTTATATATATTTATTTTATATTATCCAATACACTAGGAATGTGTACAAGGGTTTTTTTTTAAGTAAAGTTTTAAGTTTAAGTAAGGTTTTTAAATTCTTTTAAGTAAAATAAAGAAAGAGTATTGCAATAAAAAAGTCTTTTTTTCTCTTTAACCTCTTTCTGTTCCTGTCGCCTAAGAATAGAATAACAAAAAATGTATGTGACAAGCCATCAGAACCGAACCGAACCGAAAACCGTGGTTAAAAACCGAGGTATGTATTGAACCGTGGACTAACTGTATTGTTGCATCCCTAGTATACTCATAGATGCTTTACATATTTAAATGCAGGGATAAAAACAAGAATGTTTAAACAATTGCAAAATGAAGAAACCGAGAACGGGGTGAAAATATGAAAGCGAAAGAAAGAGAAATGTAAAGCGAGACAGAAAGCACCCCAACAGCAGGTTAAGAGACGGCAGACCCCTGCTGAGGTCTCAGGCCAAACCTTGACTCACAAATTAATGAAATAATTATACAAAACTTTAATTGCTCTGTGTGCCGGGAAACATTATCAATTTTACTGCACACTGCATACATAATGAGATGTGTACACACAGAGACACACTTGCATTGTGTGGGTGAGGGTCGGGCCCCATATCCTGAGGGCAGCTCGTGCTTAAGAAGTGTGCAGCACTGGGGGAGGTGTGTGCGTGTCTGACGATGGGTTAACGAGAGACTGACGATGACAAATAGTCACTGGCTTCTCCCCTCTCTTCTCATAAATGGCATCAACCCCATAACCACTCATTCATTCATCCCCCTCACCCTCAAACCCTGCAGGCTGCTATTCATTTCTCATTCTGCTCTCAACAGAAGGGTTACAAGAGATCACTGTTGTTTATACACAAGTGAAAATGCAATTTTACTTGAATATGCGAATAATAATAAAAAAATTCGACCATATGCAAATAAGCAACTCCCTTCTTCATGCAAACACTATTAAGCCTCCCCCACATCAAATGGTGTTGCCACCGACACTCTTCGAACTCAAAGCTCAAAAATGAGTTTCAATCAGAGCAATTAAGGCCAACTTTATCATCTCAATGAGACGGTTACCAGTGTATTCACAGATGAGACTCATAATCCTGTTCAGAGGGAGGATGTTTTCAATTGTGTGCAAGACTACAGATGGTGCCCATGTAACCCGTCTGACTGGTTATTTTACATACAGATTCCAAGATAAACATCAGAACATTTGGGGAAACCCCTCAGAAACTCACAATATCCTGAGAACATGCAATTAGTTCTTTGTAGAGTCCATGAAAGCTAAATCAAAATCAGAATCAAATCAAAATCAGAAATTTCTGTGTTGACAAAACGTCCATGTACAACAACACATGGTGGAAGAAAACACTATGAATATTCATGTTTGCTTAAAAGCCCCGCCCTACACACATGCGCCACACGCCATAGTTCCAGCTGACTTCTTGCTCCATAGTGCCCCCCGAAAGCGAGACATATCGCCATGAATAGCTTTCATCAGTTAGCCGCCTGCAGCCGTTGATCCGGCCTATTGTCAGCTAAACAATAGCCAAACAAACAGTGGATAACACCAGCCTCAAGAGTCACTCTTCAGCACCAGGAGGAGAGAAGGGAGGCAGGGCAACCCTTCAGTTAATTGTAACAGCCCCAACCAGAGAGGAAATGGTCACAGGTCATTGAAACTGCACTGGAACCCCATCCCCCACAATTCTGTTATCAGGTCCTGTCATTATCCGGCCTCTTTCCATCGGAGTGAGGGACGTTTTTTTTACTTCTAATGCTGGGCAAAATCATGACAGTGGGTTTATAAATTCATCCTCATCAATCAGTCACACAGAGTGTTTGCGTTTGCCAGCTGTTTGCTATCAATTGTGGTGAGCGCGGTTTTGCTCAAGCTGTTGATTGACAGCTCATGGAGGGCAACCAAGGTAGCAACCAGCCAGCTGTATCTAAAATCTCGGCAACACTGCGGAACCCTTCCATTGGTTGCTCCTGCAAGTCTTGTTTACCACCTAGTTCAAAAATGAACCAGGGGTTGAAAAAAAAAAAAAAAAAAAGGCCACAAAAATGGCTTTTGGTATTTAAAATCTGGCGGGCAAAGATGACCCTGTAGTATATTCCTAAGTCTGATAACTTATTTTAGGCCTGTCTAGGTTTAGAATGTCTGCAGACCATGGCTGTCAGATATCTCTATTTGCTGTCTCAGAGGCAAGTATTGTTTAATGTATACCTAAGAGTGGGTGTACACTGTGTGAGTTCCTACAGTCAAGAGTCCTTGCGCAAAAAGCATTGACTGTACAACCTGGTGAACTTCACTGGCAAATCACAACTTTTGTGCAATTATTAGCATTTGAAAACATGAGTTTGAGGAAACTCGTAAACACTTTCTGAATACATGCTGTCAGTACCTGAAACATTAGAGCATGTTTAAAGCAGGGGGTCTAGTGCTATTTCATGCATTCTGCACTGTTAAAGAGTTGGATTCGAATGCTAAATGGACAAAATAAAAAACAAATAAAAAAGGAGTTGGACGTCTGACTGAGTATGTCTGTGCCAAATACACTACTTTAGGATTCAAACAAGTTTCGTAAAGTTTTTTTTCCAGAGTATCGCCCTGTATGACGTCATAAAGGGCGGAATTCCTTGTATGGCCACTTCTCCAGCTACAACCAGAGTGAGAGCAAGAGCAAGCCCATCAACGAGCTTTGTTACAGTTATGGAAGCAGTCGGCAGCACTGTCATTTTGTTTTTAGACCACAAAATCAACAATGTCACTAAAGAAGTGTGTTTTTGGTTGTGAGGGAAAGATAACCTTGTTCAGCTTCTCAAATAACCCACCGTTAAGGAAACTGGATAGAGTTCTGCAAGTGTGTTTGTTTGTTCCTGGTCGTGAGTCGACACAATACAGGCGGTAAAACAGCATCAATTGTCTGTTTTGTTGGCAATCGGCGCATAAGCACATATAATGTAAACAACATGAACGTATAGTGAATTGAAAGTTATCCAGGGATCATGCCATGATATATTGTGTGTGTGTGCTCGTGACTCCGCCCACTGCACGCCTCCACAAGCTCGGCTGTTTTCGGAAAGAATCGGTACAGTGTATCTGTCTTTTATAAATCTGATAAAACTGAAGACTTCCGAGATATAAAGAATGCAATTCTACTCTATAGGCACTCAATATTAACATGAGATTGGCAGAAACTGTGTCAGAAGTTTGTAAGTAACTTGGCTCTGTTTGCAATAACACTGCAAATCACAATCATATGAACTTCAACACATTTTTCACATGATTTCCAATGGAAAAAAGGGCAGGCTAAACTAAACTGTAGTACATTCAAGTAATTTGTTATTTTAAAAAAAAAAGCATAACACACTTCCAAAGCAGAGATTATATCAATCAATTGTGAAGAAGAGAAGAGAGCTGAGATTTAAAATCACATTTTAACAACATATATTCACTATGCTTTAATTAAGAAAAAAATAGCCCTAGAGCACATCCACCAATTACTAAATCATCATGGACCAATGGCAGTTTGAAGGTGTTTAACATTTGGCTCAGAGAAAACAACCTTTGTTTTGGCCAGATTTTGTCATATGCGTTAATTGTTCAATTCCACTTGAGAAATATCGACGCCTTAAGACATTTGTTCTGTACCAATACAATATAGAAAGGTCATCATGCAGACAATGGTCTCTTGGTCTGGCAAAAAGGAATAGACCGCAAAGATGCTTCTGAAAAAGCAAGTGAATCATTCATGAGAGTCATAAAAGCACTCTAAAAGTCGTCCACTGGAAATGCTCCTTGTACAGTAGAGCCATTGTGAGCGTTGATTGTGAACAGGCAGACATCAAGACATCTGCTAGTGGACAATCAGGGTCAATGTGACCATAATCTACCAGGCACAGACCCAGAACCAAGCATGGAAAGCTTGCAGATAGATACACCAGCCAAGGACAGGAAGAAAGGGACCAAGAGAATGAGAAAACAGTTGCAGGATGGATGGTGGCAGAAATGCTTGGCTGAGTGGAAAGCCAGTGACGCTTTGGGAAGGAATGTGTAAAAAATTAGCTCATTGGCAGGATTAGAAGGGACATGATGACGGAGAAGGAAGAATTTACACACATAACACTCACCTGTACAAGCAGGAATAACCTGACTGCAGCCTAAAAGAGGATGTGACCTCTACAGAAGGTGAACAAAAACACATGAAGAAAGCCCTATCTCACACAAAAACGAACTTAAAACGTGACCTGCGTAATCTGATTGACAAGTAATCAAAACTATTCTTTTTATTCTCCAGTTTCCAAAACAAATGACTCTTATGAACATTCTTTTAAAGATGCACTGTGTAATATTTAGGAGGATCTATTGACAGAAATGCAATATAATATACATTTTCAATGTACACCATTATGCGCCGCCATGTTTCTACAGTAGCCCTAAACGGACAAACTGCTCTACAGAGCGCTAGCTACTGTCTGCGGTCTCAGACTACGACATCTTTGTCTTGTGTCGGCCAACGTAGCTTCTCTACGTGCTTCGAAAGGGAGGGGTGAGCAGTGGGCAGTTGCAATTCGCAACCTCACCGGTAGATGGCGCTGAAATTTACACAGTACACCTTTAATAAATAGTTCAAAAGAGTAATTTATTACAATACCAGATCATTTCTTTCATCTGTAAGCAAAATGGACATTATAATTGAAATATGAATCAGAATCAAATAAAGCTCAATTAGAAAACCTGAATCGATATACCCAACCCTACTGACCTCCTCAAATTGTTGCTTCCACCTTTGTCTCCTGCCTTTTTGGAAAATGCTTACATGGGCAACATGGTTACAAAAAATGGGCTGCACGTGCTACAAGTCCACACACACCCTGCTGGTGACAAAATTAGCCAAACAGAAAACCAAGGTACACTTTGATTGCAACCTTTTTCTCTTTGTCCTGCTTCAATGAATGGTTTGAGCTGTTCGGCAATTCCGGGCTAAAACTTTCATTATAATTTTACAGGGTCTTGCTTTAGTGCGACCTTTGGTTGCAATTCATGAATCACTTTTTGTAGGGTCAAGTCTGGACTTTTTGGTCACCGCAGCCCTTATAAAGCCGCTGTTCCTCCAAAAAATTGACAAAACTGCCAGGAAGTCCACCTCGGTGAGATAAGTAGAAATCAATAGCAGTCTGACCACTAAGTACACCTGTGCACAAAATCCAAAGACAAGACTGGACACTAATGAAGCACTAGACAACATGGAAATAAATAGAAAACTCTGCACTAAGCTTAAAGGGGCCCTATTATGCAAAATTCACTTTTACAAGGTGTTTGGTAACGGTAAAAATCCACCCAGTTCTTTTTTTATAATCCCGATCAATCATTATCAATCTCTTATAATGCGCTGTTTATATTTCCCCCTACTCCTATGTATGAGTAGGGAAACACCGCCCATGACTGTTGATGATCTCCCCTTTTAGCATAGACACACCCCTGAGTGAGAAGCACAGAGACGGCCATTTCTATTAATTTGCTGAATCAGCTATAGAGTATTACAATATCTGTGGCAAAAAAACTTTACAAATGTTCTGTAGTTGGATGTACCAACAAGCATTCGAGTCTCCATAGACTCCCGGCATCCGAGCCACTGAGGACAACGTGGTTGAAATTTATTTATGAAGGAAATGTGCCGCAGAATGTCGGAAAAATGTTATATATTTGCGCAAATCGTTTTACGCATGACTGCTTCTACGAGTGTCAGTACAACGCTGGACTTGCGAAAAAGTTGTTCCTGAAGGATGGGTCAATATCAACGCTTCGTGCTCTAACTTCATATCCAGAACAAGTAAGGATGGCACTTCATATTATGTGAATGTTTGCAAATTTCCTTTCTGAATGAGCTTTCTAGAATGCTGTACAGCTCATATGGCTAAAGTTTCCATAGTCTCTGACTGTATTCACAGAGACTAGAGCTATGTTCCCGAAAACGCTCACCGTCTGCATTTATTATGCACAGTCAGGTGACTGACTTTTTTTACGTTCCCACACAAGCACCTATGCAACAATTTATAGTCTCTCCATCTGTGTCCGAATCTGGTTCAAACATGCAAGGCTGCACTCCACAACTGGTTATTTCAGACAATTTGGCTGAGTGAGATTTGCCTGTTTTGTTGCTGACGGAGTATCCGAAAGTCGTGTAAAGGACCCACCCTCATCTGGAACGGGGGTGGGGAACAACAGCTCAATTGAATTTAAAAGGGGAACACGAAAATGGTTCATTTTTGCTCACACCCAAATAGGGGCAAATTTGACATCATAAATTATCTAGGGTGTATTTTGAGCTGAAACTTCACAGACACATTCTGGGGACACCAGAGATTTATGTTACATCTTGTGAAAAGGGGCATAATATGTCCCCTTTAAGAATTTGCATTAACATTGAAAGTATTTTCAAGCCAACGGTCTCTTGTCCTCTCCTTTCATTATCTTGCTCATCAACTACCTGAACAGGTGACACCTGCAGCAAAGCAAAGATAGGCCAACTGCTCTCCCACACACAGAGTCATGAATTCTTAATGCCACACAAGATGTTCCTTCTCCTGATCCCACTTCTGACTGTAAGCCACACAAATGCTTGGATGCTGCTATCAGTTCTGTGCAGCTGCAACACACACTGGGAAAATATGCAGATGTGGCCGAATTCCTTGGCACAAGTGCCCTGGCAGGCACTTACATGGATGCAGAACATGAGCATGAGAGGTGGCAGACCACAGCTGTCCTTCATAGCAGAGGTGACAGACACAACACTGGGTAGACGTGGTGCTATGGTGGTGAGATCAGAAAAGAGATAGTGCCTAAAAGCTATGCAGTTAGTGCTTGTGCACAATAATGCAGTGACTAAATAAAATGACGATACACTACTATATAATAATAATAATAATAATAAAGGCCAAAAATATCATCTTTTTTTGCTGAACTTAACAATTTCTATGAAATTATCAACACTGGCCATTACAAACAAAAATTAACTAGTCTCTAGCTACCTAGATACTATTATAATTGATCAACCAAAAGTACTAAACACCTCATTACCATATTAGATAAAATAAAAATGTAAAAACAAATGAAAGCAAATTAATTATGAATTAAATAAAAAAATACTACATTATTTGAACAATTCGTTAAGGACAAAATTACATAAAATACATTAAATTAAATTGTCCACATTGGATGATTTATTTATGCATTGGTTTATTTATTTTTATCTCAGAATTTTACATATTTATCATTTCACATTCACTGATTAATTTATTTATTTTGATATGGTCCTCAATATTTAAGGATCGGGCAGACACTCAAAAAAAGTGAAGTGACATGTTGTGTAGCCAAGTATTTGGAAGTACTCGGAATGTGTGCGCGCACACACACACACACACACACACACACACACACACACACACACAGAGCAGTGTGTTCGACTTACAGAACGTACAAAAGCGTCTTCAAAGTGCAATTGGTAGACATTTAGGGATACAAGGTATTAATTATTTTGTTTTCTGTGTTTCTGTGAAACCCATGATCTTGGATTTTATAGCAAAACGCTCAGTGAAATGCTTGATGATCTGTTAAGCTGCAGGAATACTACAATAAACATGAATGGGAACAAGATGCGAACAGCTGTCTTTCTCACTATCTATCCTCACCTCTACATCTATTTCCCAAACTCTTGGGCAGCTAGATCTCAGCTGGCACACCCAGACGGGCTTCCCCCACCTCCAGTTTCACATTCCCAGGCAAAATCTCACCACTCCTTCCCTCTCTTCCTTTATTTTCCATCTCATGTACAGATAACAGGACAGAGAACAAGCAAACAACCCTGGAAAAGACTTAACAAAAAAAACTAAATACAAGAGTTTTCCAATATGACCCCTCAAAACACCCACACACACAGACAGACAGACGGGCAAAAACTCGTTCAAACCCTAGGGCCGAGTAAAGCAGTGGGCAGCACAGCAGTTCCTATGCAAAACAGCAACTGAAAAAGGCTCTGTGTGTGACGGACATTTTCTTACTACAGGTCAAGTCTTGCAGTTTAACACACAAACTAAATGGACCTTATCCTACATTTATATAGCAATTTAACGTCCATTTACTTTTCATCCAATTTTGCTTTGTTCACCAATAATAGATTTTTTTGTTTACGTGTTCAATAACCAATATACAGAACAGATTTTTAACTGTTTAATTTCTTTGCCCCAATGTTGACTAAATAATCAGTATAATACAATAAAAACAAATGTTCATTATTAATATACATTCATATTTATAATTGTGTTATCGCTGTTATATTTTATAAATTATATTTGCTATTATATTTATGCAAAGTTGGAATGTTTACAAATACTATAGGGACTTTCGCACCAGAGGAACCTTTTCATAGTTCCTAGAACTATTGGTGGAAGTACCCGGATTTTGGCGTGTTTGCATCGCAAGAACTAGGAACGATTTTAGTTTTAGGAACTTCTTTTGGGGGAACTCATTTAGCTCCTACTTAGAGTAGGTTCTAACCCAGCACAATAGGAACTACCACGCACGCACGCAAAACACCAACATCTTGCATTTTTTAAAAACGGTCTACATACACAGATTATAGTCTATATATTTACTCCAGAAACCAGGGCCGGCTCTAGCTCTTTGGTTGCCCTAGGCGAGATTATAGAGATTATTGAATCTGTGGCAACTATAGTTGCCGGTGGGCAAATATGTTGTATGCACCCCTTCAATGTCAAATATGTATAAGAGGAGAACATTTAGCATCTAACTCAAAATAACTATAGTTGCCCCCCCCCCCCCCCCCCCCCCCCCTTAATTGTTAAGCCCACCGGCTAGTTGTCATTTTGTCATTTTCCTTCTGTAAGTATTTTTCTAGATATTATCCATGTTTTATATCTTAATGACACACAAGCAGACAACCAAATAAAGGATTTCAAGAAAAGAAAAAAAGTATTAACTTCCAGGGAGCACAACGAAGGCAAACCCTCCCAAAGAAAGGATATTTTCATGTTACTAATAAGTATTTTTTGTTGACATGTATATATCAACATAATCATGAAGGTCTCTAGAATCATCCAAACAAAACAAATCTTACAACAGATCTATAGTTTTTAGTATACTTAGTCAAACATAATACATTTGATTATGAATAAAGATTGATCTGTTGAAAGCAGTTATTTTGAGTTAGATGCTAAATGTTCTCCTCTTATACATATTTGACATTGAAGGGGTGCATACAACATATTTGCCCACCGGCAACTATAGTTGCCACAGATTCAAATACGATTTTCAAGAAAAAATACAAAAACCTGGGGAAAATAAATGCAGAACATGCTTTTCAGAAAATATTGGGCACAAATGGGTTAAGTATTTATAAAAACTATATAAAAACTACAAAAATGCTCCTATAGTTACTCCAAGACTTAAAAAGCTAATTATGACTTAAATGATACACTCTAATAAATTGCACATACAAAAATGCTACAAAGAACGTTGGAGGATATTTAACAAATTATGACTCAAACTATGGATGAACAAACAAAAATGCTTTTATAGTCACTCCAACACTTAATCAAGAAAATTAAGACTTAAAGGATCAACTGCAATAAATTGGTCATACACAAATGCTAGAAAGAATGTTCAAGGATATTTACCAAATATTAACTCCATAATCTGTGCAAAAACTCTCTTAAGCACCTGTAAAGACACTTAAGCAAATTATGACCCATAAACTGGATTAACTATACCCTCTACAAACAAAAGTGCTATTATTGATACACTGTACTTACCACTACAAAATTTAAATATATAAGTTCTTGTAGCTCTATCCCTATCTTAAATAATAAAAGATGAACAGTTGTTTCTGGCATTTCTATTCACCTTCAAAATTGACAGAGCATTAAAATTTGGCTCGTCTGGATTTCCTTATTGTCAGTGAAATGCGTAGTAATAGATAACTAGCTAGCTAGTGATAGCTTAGTGACAGCAATAAAACGTCCAATATTAGTTGATAATATCGATAATACGAAGTACATTTATTTCGTTTGACACCTTTATGGCTGAGATGAGAAGACTTACCTCTATACTGGGCTTTCTTTTGATCATCTGCCTTTCTCTTTTTCCGTTCCTGTGCACTCGAGGGTTTAGACCACATTTTTGAAGAACGCGCCAGTGATGAACACTTGCCTGACCTAACGTCTGAACGCCTGTGCTCGACAATACTCACTATCAATTCAATCTAATAATCAGGTTAAGTAATTAAACGTGTGGCTGAGGGGGCGCCCAAGGATGATCATGTTTAATAAACAGTATGTTTTATTTCGCTTGTTTTAATTCTATGCTTAATGGGAAGTAAGTTTAAGGGCGCCACTGGAGGGCGCCTGGCTGCGCCCCCAACACATTTGTCGCCCTAGGCAACCGCCTAGCTCGCCTATAGGAAACGCCGGCCCTGCCAGAAACTAACTCTACTAACATGTGATTGCAGCCCAACGCAACTTTGAGGGGACCTAGAGAAAACTTTGTATTTCTGCTCATCTAGCGACAATGGACATCAACCCACACTGCAAACGCTAATACTTTTTCATATCATATTTGTCTAAATTCTTATAACAGTTCTATCTAATAATGTATTAGGCATTACTGTTAAAGGGTTAGTTCACCCAAAAATGAAAATTCTGTCATTAATTATTCACCCTCATGTCGTTGGACACCCATAAGACCTCCGTTCATATTCTGAATACAAATGAAGATATTTTAGTTGAAAGCTGATGGCTGAGAAAGGCTTCAGACAGGCCTCCATTGGCATTCAGTACATTGACACTTCCAAGATCCATGAAAGGCACTTAAAACGTTGTTACAAAGTCCATCTCACAACAGTGGCTCTACAATAATTTTACGATGCGACTGTTACAGTCCTGCCCCTGTTTTTAACATTAGTTTCTTTTGAGTCAATTCTAGGTCCAATTCCTCCTCGGTGGGCGGAGTTGCCTTATTGAAGATCAGCTGCACCTGTGGCAACTTATTTAAGGATTTCCTGGAGTTTGTCAGCTCTCTCTCATTTGTTTTGTGTCTTTGTGTGAAGGGTGGGTTATTGAGTTTGTGTTCCCATTATGTTTTCCACCACTCTACCAAACCCGTTTCCAACCATTTATTGATTTGATGTTGTATTGATATTTGTTATCGTTTCCTTATGTTTTGACCCTAGACACGATTTGTTTAACTTTAAATAAACTTATATGTTTCTTTAAGTAAACTCATTTTGTGGATTGTCCTCTTTATGTTATGACTTGGAGCCGGGTCGTAACAGCGACGACAATAGTTTTTGTGCGCCAAAAAAATCAAAATAACACCTTTATCCAACTTGTTCTCGACTTCCGTGTGTGCCTCCACGACGCATGCGCGCGAATATGACGCAGATCCGGCGTTCGGACACATGACCCAGAAGCGATTTGTTTACGAGCAGAGGAAGACGCGCGTGTCTAAGCTGTTGGATTCTACATTGATCGTGCTTTAGGTCTCGGCGTAGTGCTCAAAATGGGGCTTAAGTGTGTATTTCATGGATTCCCGAACGCCGGCGCTACGTCATATTCTCGCACATGCGTCGTGGAGGCACACACGGAAGTTCGAGAACAAGTTGGATAAAGGTGTTATTTAGATTTTTTTTTGCGCACTGAATGTGCGCAAAAATCAAAGTTTTATGTTTTATGTACTGAATGCCAATGGAGGCCTATCTGAAGCCTTTCTCAGCCATCAACTTTCAACTAAAATATCTTCATTTGTGTTCCGAATATGAACGGAGGTCTGACGGGTGTCCAACGACATGAGGGTGAGTAATTAATGACAGAATTTTCATTTTTGGGTGAACTAACCCTTTAAACAGATCGTAAACTAATGAAGACAGAGAATGTGAGAGCTGTGTGCTTTGGCGTTCTCAACGCCGTCAAAATAAAGGTCACAACAACAATCACGGCTTACGTCACTTGAGAGTTCCCACTGGTGGTGCGAATGCAACCAAGTAAATGTTCCTACGGAAACTTTTAGTTCTCGGGGAACCACCCTTGTGGTTAGTTCCTAGAACTATCCAGTGCGAAAGGCCCTATTGTTGTTTTTGGGTTGCCTAATTGTTAAGCTATACATTTCTCATTTGAGATCAAATTAAGTTACAACAAATTAATTACTATATCTGTGAATATCAATATTGGGAGATTTTCTTCAGAGACCCACTAAATAGTGTCAATTAGACCAACCAACAACTAGTTGCATTAAAAGAAAAGTGATACCCTATCTATGAATACCCAATATTCATAGAGAGTAATGTAACTTATTTAATGTCTGTTTGGATCATGCAGTATTTGCGATTTAACTACTATGATTAATTTAAATGTCCTCTGTCAATTGGTAAACCAGTTTGCAGGCATAATTCACACAGTCATTTATTTAGAATATATAGTTGTTGGATACTGAATACAGGTTAAAACTGTGTGGTCATTATTTGTTAATGTGTTCACTGTTTGTGATGTATATACCATGACAATATCTGATTGACTTGTTTTGCAGCCTTCTTTTTATAGTATAGACAAAAAAAACAATCTTGTTTTACAATAGACATACCATTTGCCTTCCAGCTTGCATAAACTGCCGGTGCTCTCATCTGTCCTTTCCGGAGAGAAACTGAAACTGTTGATTCACTCGCTCTCTCACACTCTGGGTCTCTTTCGTGAGCATTTTTATATATTTAGATTTAAAGAACAATATAATGCAACGCTATTACATTGCTCAACGAGACAGTATCTCTCCGGCCCTCGCTCCCCGGCTCCGTTTGAGACCAGCACATTTTTAGGGCCGGAATTGAACCCCTCTTTCCGGCTTGGGAAACCCCCTTTTCTGCAGTGGAAATGCGCAGAACGGTTCCAGAACGGACAAAGACTGGGAACCAGCACAGGAATCGTATCGGAGGAAAAGGGGAATGACTTTCCGAAGTGTATAAGTGCTAACTGTGAACTATAAGTGCTAACCGTTAACTGTTGTGAGGTCAGATGGGGGACAAATTCATCCAGTATGGGAACTGAGCTCTGTGATCAACATGATCACATTCATCGGTACGCACACAGCTGTCTAACCACATCTAATAACAGCTATCGAAGGTCTCACACACACACACACACACACACACACACACAATATATAACCCAATGTAACATTCTAGCTAATGATCACTACAATGGTCTACAAACAGAGGCGAAGACTCCCTCCCGCTGTTTAGCATCTGGTTTCCTCAGAGCATGTGGCACAGCTCTAATTTATCCTCTCTCTCAGACACGAACACAAACACACACAAACACACACACACACACACACTGACCTTAATACCAGCTTGGATCACATCAGAGTCTAAAAGAGTATCAACACTCAGAGAGAAGATGACATGTAATCTGCTTCCAAACACTATAGTCATCATAAAGCTGTCAGGTTGCCTGCTCTTCCTTCATACAGATCTCTCTGTGGCTCACACACACAAGCAGGTGTGTATTCAGACACAGCATGTGTTTAATGGGATCGTGCTGTGGTGTCTAAGGGTAATGAACCACAGAATGGGATGCATTTGTGATTCGTAAAGACCCTGCTGATCCCTATACTAGACACTTAATTAACCTACACGACAGAGAGAGAGAGAGAGAGAGAGAGAAACACTGGGTAACATACTGCTGCACAAAAACATACACCACAACCAGTATAGTCTGATTCACAAGCAAATGACTCATGAACTCAGGAGTAAGAGGCTTGAATTAATCTGACACCCCTAATATAACCCTAAAAATATATATTTTTTTCTTATATTGTCGACATCAAGTAAAAACACATTTGTAAGCAAGTCTTTGAATATCTATTAAATATTTAATGGCATGAACTAAGCAAACTTTGGCACACAATCTCACCAGTTTACGGAGTGCACTGTCAGCTACAGCGTTTTACTTTCTTTTTATTTGTTTTTAGCAACTTCTTTATTTGATATACCATGTTCAAATTAATTTAAATTTTTCACTTTTTTAACTATTATTTAAAATAAATATAAATTTACATCAGAGATAGTTATGCATGTGTTATTTACTCATTTTAAATTAGTAATTTAAATAATATTATTATATAGGATTAGAGGGGCTTTCGCACCGGAGAAACCATTTCATAGTTTCTATAGGCAGGAGTACCCGGATTTTGGCGTGTTCGCGCCGCATGAACTAGGAACAACTTTAGTTCTAGGAACTCAATTAGCACCTACTACAGAGTAGGGTTTATTTCAGCAGAATAGGAACTACCAGTGACGTAAGGTGTACACTGATTGTCCAAACACACGCAAAACACCCGCCATTTTTAAAAAATCCATCTACACACAGATTACAGTCTATATATTTACTCCAGAAACTAACTCTACGAAAATGGAAAACAGTGATGGATGTACCACTCAACCTTTACACTAAAGAGAAAATTCAACACAACGAGTGAAACATGATTATATATTTCTGCTAAGCTAGCGACATTTGATATCAACCACATGGCAAACGCTAATACTTTTCATATAGGTTACCGTCTACTTTTTATTGCATAACAGTTCTATTGAATAACGTATTAGACAGGAGGACTGTTAAACAGATCGTAAACGAATGAAGACGGAGAATGTGAGAGCTGTGAGCTCTGGTGTTCTCAGCGCCGCCAAAATAAAAGTCCACCGCACCATCAAAATAAAAGTCACAACAACAAGCGCAGCTTACGTCACTTCAGCGTTCCCACTGGCGGTGCGAATGCAACCAGGTAAATGTTCATATACCCCTTTTCCACCAAGGCAGTGCTGGTGCTAGTTCGATGCCAGAGCCTAGTTTCAAATCGGTTCTTTGTGTTTCCACACCCAAAGAACCTGCTCCGAGCCAGGAAAAGTGGAAAAGAACACCAAAACATTGCTGGGCTAGAAGTAAGAACCGATTACGGGTTACAGTGACCAACAAGACCAACACAAACTTGTGACCGCCATGTTTTTAATAGCAGCTAATGGAGCTAACACCTGCTGCACGTTTGTAATCTCCGTCTATACAAATTACGGCGAGCTGCACGAATGCGTTGGATTCGCTGTGTTTTGATGCCGATGTAGGATCGCAAAGTCATGTGCATCAATAGTAACACAACGGTCGCCATTGATGATGGAAGGCTGGTTTGAGATGCAGCGGTGCTGTGCAGACCGATCGCCGTATGACAACGAGTCCAACGAGAGCATATGACTCCTTGTGCTTTTGATACACTCATGCAGTGTTTTGATATCATACGCGGATCGGTTTGCGCAGCGCCGATGCATCCCGAACAAGCCTGGTGTGTTTGTTTCCCACTGCCTCGCTAGTGTTGCTGAGAAAGATGAGACGTATACAGTGACGTAAGACCTGGCTCTGTTGTGGCTCTCAGCATGTGGAAAAGCAAACGGTTCTTAGAAGGCTCCTCAGTCGAACCAACTATGAACTGGGACTAGCACTGGCTCTGAACTAGCACCTGGTTCATTCTAGTGGAAAAGGGGTAATAGGGAACTTTTAGTTCTCTCGGAACCACCCTGGTGGCTAGTTCCTGGAACTGGTGCGAAAGCCCCTAATATCAGTTTTATATACCGGCCACACTGCTCTCCAAGATATAGGCTTCAGCCATCAAAAAATACATATTGGTAAACCACTAATTAATTGCCCTGACTTTTTCAGGCCTGAAAATAACTATTTTAAAATTCTATTATATTTATCCATGAAGTTATCAATGAACATCAGAAAACTGTTTATCTTACATAATCATTATTTGTTAATATTACCTTTTTAAAGTGTTATTTTAGTTAACATTATTCTGCACTATTTGCATTTCATGCTGCCAAATGGCAAACCTTTGGCAATACAGAATGTAAAGTTGTCTGGTCATACAAATGAAGCACACCAAACTGAATTTGAGCGATGGGAAGATTCTGTATAAAAAAAAAATTAAGTGTATGCATTACTGTAGGCATCTATTTTTGTGTTCTCGTCATCACTCATCAGAGAAAATACCATATAGTTAGTGAAGGCACATGTGCGTGTGTGTGAGTATTTCTGTAGTGTCCATGCTCCACTGGTCAGGTCAGTTTTACTGCCTACAGCTATAACAGTCTTTCTCCCTCTGTCACAAACACACTGCACGCACTACTACCATTTGAATGTGCATCACTAAAATGCACAGAAGCAACACTCATTTTATAACCTTGTTCCAGCTTTCCGTGACCCCCCTCAAATATGGGGAATTTGAACCTCAAAGGTAAGAGGCATAACTTCATTAAACTTTAAAAATGGTTTCAAAGGATTCTGTGCATAACAACGGCTGCTTCAACTACCACAGTGCGGATGCAAGCAGAGAATGACCTACAAAACACAGTTTCAGACGCAGTCCACTCCACCCCCCATCCCTCTTCACTCGGTTAAGGCTCGTTATTTTTACACAGCACTGCTTCCGCAGTGGTACGAAGCCAGGAGTAGCCACAAAGGACGACTGCAAAAATGTACACACACACTTGCACGGTCTCCTAAACAGACGTGATGCGATAAGATTCCAGCGAGAAGCCATTTGTCTGCCCACACCATGTGCGACACGACTCCGAAATGACAAAATCAATCAAAAATCACAGCCAATCAGAAGAGCGTGTGGGTGGGATCTCATTGCAAATGCACTGCACTCACAACTACATGAATAAGCAAGTACAATAATCAAATTCATAAAAATGACACCATTTTAACATTATTCAAATACATAGTGAGTGACTGAAAATCTTGTTTTTGTTTCCTTTCATTTATTTTCAAGATCTGAGGTGAATTATCGGTTATACTTTCAGAATGGCTATAGATGCATGATATTCAAACTCACATTAAAGTAAGTACATAATCATGTAAACCACAAAATTGCAGAAATAGAAACTGTTTCTAAAATAGAATCCTGTCGTGCACTGCATATCACCATTGTGGATGAAAAACTTTAATTAACATGGAAAAGAAACCTTTTACCATGTGTCACAGCATCAAGTTAAGTTAGGACACAGTGTTAGTGCAACTTTCTAGTGTTGCTCAAGCGGGTGATGCAGGTTTGAGTCTAGCCTGCAGTGAGTCCCTGCCTGCTTTTCCTAGTTGCTCTCTGCTAAGGCTATATTCCTGTCCAAATCATGTGTCAACACACTCCACCTTCTAAGAACACACACAATAATGCACTAATTCAGGCCAATCCTTCTCCTTAACTTCCTACTCTCGTGCCGCATGGGAAAACAAAAGCCACATTTAGTCTGTCCCTGCTGAGTCTTTGTTCTGGAGTGGATGTTCTACAGCACACTGCAATGATGACAGCTGCATGGATACAGAACAACTCAACAATCCATCTCTGGCTGCAATCCACAGTTACATTTCTTTCACATTATGTCTTTCTCTTTTTAACATGTCCCATTTAAAAAAAAAAAAAAAAAGGACCTGAACCAAAGGATTTTCATGACTTTTAGTTCTTCTAATGGTTCCTGAATGTGGATTCTGCCACTGACGTGGACGGATCACCATACTGAAATGCCTGTGCAGGCCAATTCTTGAACAAATGACTCTTAAAGGGATAGTTCACCCAAAAATTAAAATTACCCCATGATTTACTCACCATCAAGCCATTCCAAGGTGTACATGACTGTCTTCTTTCAGACGAATACAATCTGAGTTATAATAAAAAATTACCTGGCTAATCCAAGCATTATAATGGCAGCCCAAAATTAAGTGCATCCATCCATTATAAATGTAATCCACACGGCTCCGGGGGGTTAATAAAGGCTTTCTGAAACGAATCGATGGGTTTGTGTAAGAAAAATATCCAAATTTACAACTTTATAAAGTAAAATATCAAGCTTCCGTCAGACCGCCTTCCGTGTTCAACTACACCTGGCGCAACGTCAGACGTAGCACAAGCGCTTTGAACTGCGAGAGGCATTACACTTCATTCGTAAATTGAAAACGGAAGGTGGTCTGGCGGGAGCTAGATATTTTACTTTATATGTATTTTATATTTTATACTTTTTAAATATGAATATTTGTCTTAAAAAAACGCATCGCTTCACTTCAGAAGGCCTTTATCAACCCCCTGGAGCCATGTGGAGTATGTTTATAATGTAAGTTTTTTTTTTAATAACTATTTTTGGGCTGCTATTCACTGCCATTATAATGCTTGGATTAGCCAGGACTTTTTTTTAAATATAACTCTGATTGTGTTCGTCTGAAAGAAGAATGTCATATACACTTAGGATGGGTGAGTAAATCTTGGGGTGATTTTCAGTTTTGGGTGAACTATCCCTTTAAGGCCTGTTCACACCAAGAGGATTGTTCGGTGCGAAAAACATTTTCATTTGAATGTATCTGTTCGGACCAACACAAACATTCACATGCCGTCAATGCAACAATTATTTATTTAATTTTTTTTTTACGGAGCGGAGAGGTTTTCTAATCTCTTTTCCATCGCACTGAAAAAAAACCTGGCCAACCAAAGAAGGTTGCACTTTAGGTCACATCCGAAAAAAAATCTAAACAGCTGTTCAAAAACAGGTAACAGTTGGACTTACTTTCTTCCAGACTGGATTTTCATGCCAAACAACATGTGTTGGTGTAAACAGGAATCAAAAACATGCATTGCAAACATTTAAGTCTGATTCCCTAATCAAGTTTTGAATCTGTTCTAAATGCAAACACATTTTACAAGAATTATTGATTTCTTATTTGTTACATCTGCTCTGTTAAAATCATGAATGAATGCGGAGGGCATCTAATTTTTTTTTAAGAATCATTAATGGATCCATTTAGGATCAGAATCATTACATTCATCCCATCCTTACACAAAAGTCTTCCTTGAGTGTGAGAGTGTATGAAGCGCACCATAACATTAAAAAAGAAAAAAGGTGGCATTAAGATATCAACAGAATAAAGAGATGTTCACATAAACTGCTCTTCTCTTTTGTTAAGTAACATGCACTGATGGACCTCTTTGACTTTTGAGCTCATGTCTCACATCTTTTGCATCAACTTTCGAATAAGCACTGTGTTGTTAGAAAGCAGTGCCAGGCCAAAAGTAGTTCAACTTGTCTCATGACTTGCGTTTTCTTTTTATTCCACAGCCCCGTTTTTAAATGCAAACACCCTTTCTGTGTAAATGGCCCATCAGAATGTAAAACTGTGAAGAAGAAAAATATTCATACAATATTTAAACACTTCTTCAAACAAAAAAAAATCCAGAGCAGTCTGACTCAGTCACTGACAATGACTGTCTGCAAAAAGCCGTTCCAACTTCTGTCTATGAGTGAGTGTATATAAGACAGTCTGCTTCCATTCCACTCTCAGACACTCGTCCCATGAGAAGCTCCAGCCATGCTCTTATCACATCCAGCATGTCATAGTTCCACATGCAACCGGCATTACTTCTGCATGGCTGTAGATGTAGGTCACAAACACACACACACACACACACAACCCCACCCACCCACTCACTCACTCACTCACTCACTCACTCATACCTGACACCAATAGATGGCTCATGTTGAGGGTGGGGCAGTGGGGCAGATAGAATCAGTTCAGACCCTCCAGCAATCCCATACTATACAATCTCATAATATACAATATTCACCCAACCAACAGTGAATACATGAGCAGAACACTGAAACAGACACCCTAAGTGATCACACTGTTCCAGAGGAAACTGAGAGTGAGTTCTATTTAAACACTACCCAATGACTCAATGTAAAAAAAAAAACTGCCGTCCATTACTTCCTCTAGCCGCTTCAACATGGGAGCATCAATGATATGGGGTAATACAACTTCTGCTTTTCATAAGCATTAGATTAAGCATTACATTTTGCTGAAACCATCCTAAGATACCAATAATAGCAAAACAAAATATATAGAACCAGTTTAAATGTATGCTCTTTTTAATATGCAATGGGATTTGAAAATGAAAACTTGCATTATTTGCATTAAGATCACAGTTGCTATTCACAAAAAAAAAAACACCCTAGATCATGAGAAACGCAGCAATGTCCAATTTCACAAATCAGACTGATCCATTTCTCACTCAAATCATCTGATCAGAGTGGTCACACAACGTGGCCATGATTTAACTTAAACGAGGAAACAAATTAAGGGAACAAATTCTTAATTCGTGTCCACTTTGGCTTTCATTTTTCCCCTGCATGTCATGTCCAGGGTACCGTACTATAAAATAAAGTTTAAACTTGATGCCCCTCACCTTGTCTAGCAAGCAATGTGTTAACTGAGTTAAAACAAACTATGTTAAAATTGAATTGATATGATATTTCTATACAATAAATAGGTTAGGCTAACAATGGTATCTGTTGCTTTGGCAAATAAAAAGGTATTGGGTTCTACAGCATTTTTAACCACAGTAATTGGCAAGAATCCAAATGTTTCAGTTGTTGCGATGTAGGCATTTAACCAATTGTTTTTTAGAAACAAAAGCTTTGTACTTCACTTGTGTCACAATATCATTAATTTTATTTATTTATTAATATTAATAACTTTGATATACTTTAAGTGTGCACCAAGCACTAGGAAAATAAGGTGTCTGGACTCGGTATCGGCAAATACTCAATAGGGCTGCGCAATATATCGAAATTATCGAAATATCGCAAATGTACATATCGCAATATGCATATTGCAAGGGTACGCAATATCTGAATGATTTTAATAGGCTACTTCTTCAACATTGTGAAAAGTGTACATTTTAGGTTGATGCATATATCAGAGAATAAACTGAGCACAAGACTTTGACTTATGTGACTTGCTTGACGTTAAAAAGAGTTATAAAACGCAAAAACTAGCGAAAAACAACTCCTTGCAGTCTCGCGCTGTCTGCTGTCTGACACACACACCGAAACATGCGCACAAGCCGTTCTTTTTTTCGTGTCTTGTTACACACTCGAACTGTCAAATACATACACACCGAAACATGCGCACAAGCCGTTCTTTTTTTCGTGTCTTGTTACACACTCGAACTGTCAAATACATACACAGTTAAGTCAAAATGGCTGTCTTGATAAATATTCATGTAAACACAGTCAGTTATGCTTTAAGTGAAAGATATCAGTTGGGGAAAGAAATAGATTTTACACACTTACGATATCGAAAAAAGATATCGAATATCGCATTATTTAACGAGGATATCGCATATCGCATTTTTCTTCAATATCGCACAGCCCTAATACTCAATATACAATGACTCGGATCGGGGGCACAAAAACGTGATCGAGAGAACCCCAGAACCTATAGCCTGGGATGGAGAGTACAGATCTAACGTCCCAAACAAATGAACACAGCTGTGAGTAACTTATTTTCTGTCTCTAAACTACAGCCAAAAAACAGCAACAATAACCATGACGTCTTCTCTTCCAAGTCGCAGGCATCCTTTGAGTGAATATCTAGTTTACGTCCCAAAATCTAGTCTGAAATCTTAAAGTTGCAATAAAAACCAAAACTGCCCCTTTTACTTCATTAATACATATTTCTGCTCTTGATTTCTGATATGAATGATTGAACGACGCACATCCGAGCTATAGGACAGTAAGTATTGTCTTGAGGGCATCAGTTGCCTATAAACGTATCCATATGCAGGGCCCATCTGGGAATATACCCTGCAGGACTATATAACGCTGACATTGCAGTGCCAACTCACATCCTGCTCACCAGAGCCAAATAAATGAAAGTCATACACCATCCGGCTGCAAGCTAGCACAGTAATGCTAACTGAACTGAAATGAACTAATGATGCCAAGGTTGCATGGCGAGGAAACGTCAGAGCTGCGTCCACATAGGCTGAGTCATGAAACAAGCAACTAACTAAAAATAGATCTCAAAGGAGGCAGGTGTGTTCTAATGCCTCACATATTTTTGCTATGAAAGCAAAAATGAAAACCATTCTAGAAATGCAATAAATCAGATCATTTGACTTTGATTCGTTTACTGTCATTAGTGTTGACACAAATCACTAATAATAAATAATAAAGATACTTATTTATAAACTGAAAATAAACAATTATTTCAATTAACATACATTGCTGCTGGTAAGCCCTTAAAGAGATAGTTCACCCAAAAAATGAAAAGTATCCCATAATTTACTCACCCTCATGCCAGGTGTATATGACATTCTTCTTTCAGATGAACAAAATCAGAGTTATATAACACAAATGTCCTGGCTCTTCTAAGCTTTATAATGGCAGGCCAAAATTTGGAGCCCAAAAAAGTGCATCCATCCATTATAAAAGTAATCCACAAGGCTCCGGGGGGGTTAATAAAGGCCCTGAAGCTAATCTGAGCCGTGTGGATTACTTTTATAATGGATGGATGCACTTTTTTTGGCTACCTTTTACTGCCATTATAAAGCTTGGATTAGCCAGGACTGGACATTTTTTAATATAACTCCAACTGTATTCGTCTGAAAGAAGAATGTCATATACACCTAGGATGGCTTGAGGGTAAACCATTATAGAAATGTTCATTTTTGGGTGAACTATCCCTTTAAGAAAACACTAAATATCCATCATTACTTAGTTCCCTTATGTCATTCCAAACCTGCAATTCCTATTATGTGGAAAACAAAAGTTTTGATCTCGAAGACAGAACTTTTTTTAAGGGATATTCTTGCCACTCATTTCATTATAATTAAAGTGAATAAGTCTTGGTACATAATTCACAGAGTTCTGATAAAATACTCTGTTATTCATAACTATCGCCTCCATATGTATACATTTATTATGAAGCCATTTAAAATATCCCTGAATTTCTTATATATACACGAATATTAGCCAACAACAATTGATGGACAGAACAGGTAAAGCCGCTCATTTAAAAGGAAACATGACACTGTTCTAAAGTAAGATTATTATCTAATTGGCAAGAACGTATTTCTTCAAGAGTTGGGAATGCCTCCGGAATCTGAGGAATGTGGAAACGGCTAATCAGCAAAGGTGCCGTCTCATCCCACAGACACCAAAGGTTTTACTACATGCCGTGTTAGGAGCATTAGCGCTGACCTAATCATTAGCACTGTCCTAAAATAACTGCCTCACCTGAAATAACTCCCTCTTTGACACAAATGTAAAAAATATTGCCAATCCACATCACCGTCATCTTACAGATTTCAAAATGTAATACTTTACAAACAGAGAGGAACTGTCTAAAACCCTTTTTCGTTTGGGTTTAATTTCCTGTCTAAGACTAACCATTCACTACTCTCCGGAGGAACTGAGAGTATTGACTCTCAAGTTGACCAGGCTTTCAAAAATTGCAGTATGTTTGAGGTTGTCAAAGTAACAATCGTAAGATTTTAATTAAATTTGTTTAAAATTATTTTACTTAAAAATCATGAGAATTTTATTCTACTCACAACTCTAGTTTAAGGATTATATATTAAAAGTTTTTAAGGATTATCTATCATTAATCTAATAGCGGTCAAAAAAAAAACAGTCAACCCCAAATAATTATTTGCTAGAGCCAATCATTTCATTTTGGGGGAAAATGTATTTATAATATAACTGCTAACAACTGTAGAAATCACATTAATTGCATAGCTGCAATTATATTTTAGGAAGGGGGTCCCTTGTATGTTAAAGGGATAGTTCACCCAAAAATTTGAATTATCCCATCATTTACTCACCCTCAAGCCATCCCTAGGTGTATACAAATATAATCGGAGTTATGTTAAAAAATGTCCTGGTTCTTCAAAGCATTATAATGGCGGTCCCAAAATTTGAAGCCCAAAAAAGTGCATCCATCCATTATAAATGTAATCCACACGGCTACGGGGGGTTAATAAAGGCCTTCTGACGCTATCGATGGGTTTGTGTAAGAAACATATCAGTGTTTCCCCTACAATGTATTCACAGCGGCGCAGCGCCGCCGCTGGATTTTCAGCGCCACTGCAAAATCTTCACATGATCAGTAATATCACGACATTCACTTACACACTGTAAAGGAGAGAGAAAGAGATTGACGATGGCCAGAGAACTAAACAAAAATGTAGTCTGCTTACACTTTCACAATATCACAGGGCTGTGATATTAATCTTTTTTTCGCTTCCAAGGATTAAAAAAAGAAGATATGAGGTAAAACTATTATAAACTATGCTCGCGCATCGTCTAGCACAACTTCCTTCCCTTCACAGCGCGCGCTGTCATTTCTCCTCAAACATGCATTTAACGTCAGATTCAGCACAATCCGTGATTGTTGGCAAATGCACTCTCCACTTTGGCTAAATTGCAGAACGTGTTTGATTAAATGAAAAGCACAATAATCCGCGCAATAGACGCTGTTTCCAAGTTCAAGGCAGGCAGGCGTGTGTGTGTGTGTGTGTGTGTGTGTGTGTGTGTGTACGCACGCTGCGAAACGGACCGAATTGCACATATGCTTCGTGTGCGCGACTAAACCATCAAATACACAACAAAATAGCCTATATGTCAAAATGACAGGCTTGGAGAGTATTCACTTAAACACAGTTTAGCTTAAATGGGCGTAAAAGGGAGAATGATTTTAGATCTGCGTCTTAAAGGGGCAGCATCTATTAAACTTGGTGACGATTGAGCCATAATGTGAATCAAAACAACAATATATTTGATTAATAAAAACTTAAGGTAAAAAAAAACATCATGTAATAATATTTCCCAATATTAGGCTACTGTTTTTTCTGGTTTTTTTGATTAAATAAATGCAGGCTTGATAAGCATGAGACTTTTTGCAAAAACATTAAATAGTATCCAAACACTATGGGGTTTTTTGTTGGGTTTTTTTACATATTGCCCCTTTCTTACATTTGAGCCCTTGCCCCTTAGGAACTTTCTGCACGTCCCTGCAGGTTATTGAAGTAAAATAGGCTATAAGATAGTCACCTTTTAAACTAATGAAAAGCTTAATTTGGATTTTAATGTTCAAAATGTCTATTTCTATCCACAAAACTTGCCAGAAGTCATGGTTTATTTTAATTTTTTATTTATTCCGGAGGTGCATGCCCCCGGACCCCCCCGACGAGCGGCTTGGTAACAACCTCCGGCACGTAACAGCACCGCTGCTGGAAAAAATTCTAGGGGAAACACTGCATATCCATATTTAAAACTTTATAAAGTAAAATATCTAGCTTCCGGCAGACCGCCTTCCGTATTCAACTTACCAGAAAGTGTGACGCCTCTCGAAGCTCAAAAGGCTTATCGGCATTGCTTATCGTCATGCCAGTTACGCTTCAGAAGGCCTTTATTAACCACCCAGAGCCGTGAGGATTACTTCACATCGATGGATGCACTTTTTGGGCTTTAAATCTTGGGCTGACATTCACAGCCATTATAAAGCTTGGATTAGCCGGGACATTTAATATAACTCTGATTGTATTCATCTGAAAAACGAATGTCATATACACCTAGGATGGCTTGAGGGTGAGTAAATCATGGGGTCATTTTCATTTTTGGGTGAACCATCCCTGTAAGAGATCAAAAGTTTGAATGAAAACCCCCCACCAAAAGCCCTGTATTACAGACAGTGGCAATCTGTCTTTCAGCAGGAACTGCTCACCTCACAGGCAGTAGATGGTGTGTGGCAATTCATTAAAATCTCTATGACACAGTATCTACCAGAAGCTCTACATTACCATATTAATGACAGGAGAGGGTGGTGGCCTTCACAGATGACCTGCTGTCGCCAGTAACATGGAAAGTGAGATAATGGATTCAGGACAACAGAGAAGAAGGTGTATATGTGAATAGTGCAATCCACTAACATTAACTCCAACCATCAAAAAGAAAAGACAAGTGGGAGAAACTGTCACTCTGACATTGTGCATTGCCAGCAAAATGAACAGAGCAGGCTAACAGAACGGATCCAGCACTAAATGAGGGTTTTTACATTCACGGCTCAAGAATGTAAACACTCACCGTTGCAAACAAGGCTGCCAGATCTCAGAGTAAGCTGCAAGCACGCAGCATAATGAAACACAAACACAGGCGGCCTGCAAAGTGGCAGCTAAACATCACCTTCCTGTCCAAAACAAATATGCATCCCTATAGCCCCTGTCCTAGGTCCACAAAAGCAAACAGAGCATCCTCCTGCCTAATAACATTTGAAGTTTAAAAAAATAGCAAAGAAGAAAAACAACTATTACCGTCCTGTGGGCATCCATTAACACTCTCAGTGCTGGACTGAGAGAAGCCCATTTCAGATCTCCGCTGAGTTCCCAGCAGGCCGTTTTTCCGGAGAGCTCGATTACTGGGGCTGCTAAGCGGCGTGGACGTCCCATCCCGCTTTGAGAAGATACCACTGAAAAATCGAATTAGTTTACGTTCCGGCCCACTTGAACGGGAGCCCGTCCCTCTAATAAATGCCTCCTTGTCCGCCAAAGATTTATCCGACAGCTTGAGAAGGTCACTGTTGTCCAATGTGCGATTCTTGCCCTTCATCCTCTCCCTGCGGCCCAGCTCCGTCACGGAGTCAGTTTTGCTCAGAACCTCACCCACATCCAAAGTGTTTCGCTTCTCAGTGGACTCTGACTCTGCGAAAGCCATGTTTTGCAGAACCACGCCGGCTTGGGCTTGACTCTTCTCTCCGTCACGGCCAATGCAGCCCGAGCTGCTGTGGTGCTTCTCTTTGGAGAGGGCCCGTATGCGGATCAACTCTCCACCCGTCCAGTGGCGAAAGCTGAAACTTCGCCGCAGCAGGCTTGGGTGCCTCTTCGCCGGAGGGGTTTGTGGTGCTGGTTTGGGTGACTTCCCATTCCCTTTAGCCAGCAAAGAGGAGATGCAGCTCTCCTTGGCCGTCTTGCCACCCTTCGCTTCCTCAGAGGTCTCATCTGACCACGTACTGACCGGTTCCTCTGTGCTCCGGGAGGTCTTGAGGATTTTTTTTCTAATGCCTGTGTTTTCTCCATTAGCGGCAGTAGTGCTGCAGATTTCTCCACGCTCAGCATCACATTTCAATCTGTCACTTTCAGCTACATCTTCTGCCCTTTTTTGAACTGATGCCCCGTTTTCAATTACCTTCCTCTGTCCATTCTCTGGCAGGATGCACGTTTCATTTAATTCTCTGTCTTTATGTGAAAGCTGCGCCCTCCTTGAGATTTTCAACCTGCCCAACTCAAGATGTCCAGTGCTAAAGGTCCTGAAGTTCCTCATGTATGAGTGCGTAGAAAATTCGTCCGTCTCGTCCTCCACTTCTTTTAGTTCTTCCAGCGGGGAGCTGCGCTGAGCCTCAGAGGCCCCCTCCCGCCGGTACGCGCTCACTTTAGGGTTCTCCGGCCGCCGGTGCGCCGAGCCTCCGCCATCCTGCAGATTTTCTTTTTTCACTAATGTCAAAGATATCCGGTACACGGTTTTTCTTTGTGGCGTACCCCGCTCCATCCTTTCCGGATAATTAGAATCAAGTAAGTACATTCTTCAGAAACCAAATCCAAGTAAATGAATTCACGTCAAATAGCTCCGTTTCTTTTGTGACTTCACCCACAGCTGGTGATTCCCAGATCACATAATCATAATAACAATAATAAATAATCTCTCTGTTAAAGAAGTTGCTTTGTACAAAATTGCTGTGGTATGCAAAAAATCCAAATAAAATGTCCTTTGCTGTGCCGGTGCCTTCTTCTGACTGTCGTTTAACTATTTGCACTATTTGTTCCCCACCAAGTCACCTAAACGTCTAATGCAAAGCCCGTCATCATATCCACAGAAAAGTAAAGTCCGGCTTCAAATTCCTGCTTCCCGCTGCGAGGCTTGTCTGTCTGGGGGAAATGTTATTGCAACACTGTCCTCCTAAAGCAGAAGAGTGTGGTCTTCCCTATTGTGCCCGTGCATCCCCCGCCGCGCAGCCAGCTTGCTCCCTTTGCACAGGACCGGTCGCGCTTTTGTTTCCCGCCGCTGTGCGCTCCTTCTTTCATTCAAATGTAACATGCACGACCCGGAGCTTGCGCTTCGCGGTATGCAGAACGAGAGTCCCGGGAAACGAGACAGACAGCCGCAACAGCTACGGATCCATACCCGTCTCTCTCGTCTATCAGCCCCGTGTGCTCAGTATACACACAAATCATCCTGTTAGAGCCGAAGGAAAACCCGGTACGGATTACTCCAAGACGCGTTCCACACTAGTCCTGTTACATGCGACTTGCATCATTTATTTATCATGCGGGGAACGGGCAATACATCAATATAAAATACAAGCATTATAAATTAAATCAGCATGCTAAAAACTCATCTTACCCAATATTTTGTAGCTGTAATTTGTATTATTGTTGCCCGAGAGCAATAGCAAACACAGCTTGTAGCCTGCTTGAAATCCTGCACACATAAATGTGTTATAAAGTTGTAAAAACCGATGCAGAGGCATAGTTGTTATTCATATAAATGTAACTGCTATGCAAGCGTGTGTATTTGCTTTGGCGTGTCAAGAAAAGCACTAAACATGAGTTTGAAGTTAATCTTCTCCGATAGATGATCCACTCCGGGACACCGCGTTATCCAGCGACGCGCGGGGGTGGGGTTTCTACTGCTCTGTCTATCAAAACCTTTAAACCCACCCGGGCTCACAGGAGAAACAAGCGTGCTACAATCCACAGAGTAGTTTGTTTGTACATATATTATCGCTTTAAACGGTGTATATTCAAGCATATCGTTTGCAAAAGGTTTATTTTATTGATGCTTTAATTGGCACTAAATTAGGGGGGAAAGCATGTGTGTGAAAAGAAGTGTGAACATTTTCATTTATACTATTTATTTGGTTTATTGAATTAATTGGTATTAGTAGTATTATTGTATACACAATTATTAATATTAAAACAGTTCACTGCACTTCCATATACTAAGAAATCCATATAGTTCTCTCAATGCATACAGTATGATGTGACAGTATAAAACAGAGTAGTTTATATAGACTAATCACATCACGTTTCATAAGCAGTCAGAACACACTTGAGGTCGAGCAGCTCTTTCATCTGCCCTCTGGCCACCTCTCCATCACCCCCTTCTCTCTCTCACTCTCTCTCTCTCTCTCTGAGGAGGGAGGTGTGGATGTGGAAGATTACCCTCTTATCTCACCGCTCAAATCCCTGTGTCTTCCTTTCGCCTTCAACACCGGCCTGACATTTGTGGAATCGTTACAGAGATTTAGGCGGATTAGAAGCAGCTCATTAGGATCTATTCTGTACAGCTTTTCTCACCGTCACCTCTCCCCTGTCCTCCCCCTAACTCACCAATGGAGCTCCACCTGCCTCTGTGAAGCTTCCATCTACTCCAGAGTCTTCATCTACAACCTCCTGCCCAAAGACCTAATTTTATTAATCTTAATAATACAAGATAACGAGATAAGTTGTGAAACCCCTTCTGTCAAAACCATAAAAGTTATTAACATTAGCCTATTCCAATGACTGGAATAGTTAAAAATGTGTAATTATAATACCTTTTTGGGAGTCGCACCACATGCCATTTTACAACCTGAACTACTGTAAACTTACCTGGTCATAAAAAGGTAAAATATTTCTCTTTAAAAAAAAAAAAAAAATACACTTAGACCTAGATGCACATAATTGATTTTTTGTTTTGTTTTTACCAGGTTTTGTTTGCACCATATGATTTTTGATTTAGTGGAAAATACAGGGATGCACAATTCTGGATAAACTTTTTTTTGTTCCAAATAGAGATCACGATTCTCCCACAATTCTGAACAGATAACTAAACAAAATAACATGTCATTTACTAGAGGTTCTAACACAATTCTAATTGCTGCAGTCTTAAAAATGTTTCATTTATTTAAATTATTATTTTTTTTAAAATCTTTTTGAATGAATGATTCATTGAACATTGGTCTGGGGAGTCTGCTCTGTATTTTCTACTGCATAATTCAAATTACTCTGTTCACAATTGGATAGTCCTTCAACCAATCAGACCACAAGAGGCATGATAAACAAGCATAATTCAAATGACTCTGTATGCAATTGGATAGTCCTTCAACCAATCAGACTACAAGATAGCACGCCAGATGGATAAGCCAGTCTGTGATTAGTTCCCGCAAAAGTGTAACAGAAGCAGTAGAAATGAATGTACAGGTTTCCAGACTGAGTTGCAGGGCGAAATCAAATCGCCGGCAGATGGTCTAGAATAATTCAGCGTTTTTGAATGAATCTATAGAATGAATGATTCAATGACGAATACATTATTTAACATTCATTTGTCGCCACCTAGTGACGTAAAGATGTAATCGATACAATGGTTATTGGAAGGTTACTTTCAAAAGGTGATCTATTTTGATTGCTACCACATTAGTGTTTATATGCGAACTATACACTTTAATTATATAATGATATAAAATAATGATACTGTGTGGTTGAAAAGTGCTGGCTGGGTCAGCACCAACACAGATCTGAATGTTCAGGTATGGAAAGGTTTAATAGATACAGGCAAATCGTTGTCATTAAGGAATAATATCGCATGGGTAATATTGTATCTTTTAATGATTAATCGAACAGCCCTAGCTGACAAAAGGTTTTCAAATATGAATACAAGTTGTGACACTTATGTATGTGACACAAATATTAATATTTAAGTAGTGAAAGAAAAAAATCTAAGAAACAATAATAAAAGATTGCTCATATGTTTTTCTTCATTAAGATATCAGGACAGTTGTATCACACTGACCTTTTTTCATTTATAAATCATTTTAATTCAGAAATGAAAAACATGATAATCTTAGAAGAGGTGTATTCAAATGAGTGCATGTATGAATGTATTTTAGAATAAATTACTCGCCAGGACATGTCAGCTTCATCAACATAAACCCACGCACCAAATGTGGTCCAGTTCCTTCAATATTGCTCTGATCGTATGGCTTCAAACCTCTTCACTGGCGAGGCTATAGAAAATCAGTTTAGGCAAATTATAAACTCTGTCCACGACAATGTCCGACTTCAAACAAGCCTCGTCCTTTCATCACATCCACAGGACTGCCATAAAGAGAAGCAAGCTTAAAAGCCAGGTATGCACTATATGGTCTTGATGCAACACATCGCTCTTCACATGTTCTATCATCAATGTGACTGCATGACTTCATACCTCCTGAATACTTTAACACAGAGAATGGAATATAAAGCAGGCGCATATGAAATATATAACAGAGCCAACACAGAGGTAATGTTGAGAGCATCAAGCATGTTTCTGTCTTCCATATCACACTAATCTTTCTGCATGCATTTTCGCATGCAGTTGAATAAAAATGACGATGGGGTACAGTTATTTCGAACGGCATGTGGCACCGCTGGGCAACCCGGGAGCTTGACTGATTGCAGAAAAATTCTCCAGTGTAGGATTTGCATGCCATGAAATAAAAGGAGCACTGCACTAGTTACAAAACACAACGAGTCTTCAATACATGCTGTGCAAATGTTCTCTGAAACTTTTGGAGAAAGGCCTCACACCAAGCATAATTCAACTGCACCAAATTTAATGATTTCAAATCAGTTTCTAATCTGAATGTACAAACTGTAATTTCCTAAAGATAACACATTTAGGGATCATGCTTGCAAATTTAGAGCATTAGCAAAAAGAGCTGGATATTCTTCAACGCCAACATTGTCTAGAGAGTATTCTGGATCAGTTCCCCTGCCCCCCCCCCCCCCCTCCCCCGTTCGTTCTTTTTTATTCATGGCCAAGAAAAACACAGGATTCTTATAATTGCAGTCCAGACCATAAGAGCTGCTTTAATGAAATTATGTTTCGAGATCCCTGGTCTGAAGAGGATGTACCGTGAAGAACCACCTGTCTTCTCAGCAGGCCACACTGTTTTAGTGAGCTCCATGAGTGCTTTTTTTGGACTACAAAAATGTACTAAATCTCCCACATTCACCATAAAACCGAAAGTAGAATTCTTTGTATAGCAAAAACCATAGTCCTAAATGTGTGAAGTTTCAATTAGGGATGCAAAATGTTAAACATTTTAGCCATGGAAAATACAATAAACCAATAATTACTTTCCTATTATGGTCGATAACCAATAAATGGTCCATATTAAAATTGTACACTATTTTAAAAAAAAGAATTAACTAATAATAGAAAAAAAACCTTTAGTGAATTTAAACATTGCAACAGTGTACAGTTTGAAAAAAATGGACAATTATTATGACTTGCTAAAGAATACATTTAAAGTGTTCAAGTAAATGGGTACTTCACCACTGGCAGCTTTCAATAAAACGTGGCTGCCTATGCAGTAGAAAGGCGAAAAAATTGAAATTGGTGCCAACTGACTATAGAAAATAGAGAAAAAAGGCTGTTGTCGTCCCTTTTGCCAAATAGGTAGAAAAACTTCAGCAACCATAATCCACTGGGCATGTTGAAGTCCTACCAGTCTGCTATGGATAGGTTTACCAGAGGCAAATACCGCCTTGTTGTGTTGTTGTACTCGAGACCGGTCTTAAGATCATTTTTTTGAAGGTCTTGGTCTCGTCTCGGTCTGTTTATTGATAAAAAATGAGTAATTTAGTGTGGATCTTTATTCATTTGAGGAGTGCTTGTCTGGTCTTGGTCTCAACACATTGTTCTAGGTCTCAACTTGGTCTCGGATTAGGTGGTCTTGACTACAACAAAAATACTTCTTTGCAAATATTTAGTCATAGCGTTGACCTGTATTGTTCCCGGGGGCAAGAATTCAAAAAGTAAATGTTTAGTGGGACTTAGTTACTTCCATTGCATTGTAGGCAGAGGCTAAAGTCTGCGAAGAATCGTAAACATGGAGAAAACAGTTATGGAGAAATCTGAAAAACCTTTGTATTTGTAGTCAACCTTTCAAACTGGATGGCCATGAAAAGTGGTTTAGGGCAAAATGGAGGAGAAAAACTGAAAGAAACTGCCGTTCTATAAGTTTCACCCAACCCAGTAAAGCAAAATGACGTCACGTACAGGTAAGAAAGCCATACTGTTCCATTTTTACTATAAATGTGGTTTAAAAAGTAGACCATGTACAATATAATTTTCAGTGTTAAACCTACCCTTACAATAATTGTTCTGTTAATAATCCTCAATCAATCAGGATCAATCGGGGATCAAACGGCAACCATCCGGTCTCTCTCTTGAATCCAACACGGAATTGACTTGGACTGCAATTCATCGACCGGCCGCAAGAGTCACCCCCATAGACTCCACATGTTAAAATGTCATGTTAAATCTTTAGAACAGAAAAAAAATATGTTTACAGCCTGGTACAAAAATGGTTTTGGTCTATATAGGTAATTTTGCCCTTCATGACAACTGATGGGGTGAACATTTTTATAACTCATCTGTTTAAATTATATTAAGCCTTAAAGTTCTGCATAATTAAGGTTATAGCAACTTGAGTGACAGGTGGATTGCCGCTGCTGTCACTACTAGCTCTTTTTCTGCTGTCTGTTAGCGGTCACGTCACCTCAGCTAATAGATACCTCAGATAATTGGTTATCTGGGAGTGACGCGTGATGACGCTCCCAAGAAGGCTCCGCCAACTTTGACCTTAAAAATGCTCTTCAGAAACCTAGGGGTGATGTCACGGACACTACGTCCATTGTTTTATACAGTCTATGGCGGGGACACAAATGCAGAAGTAAATCTGTAGTTTTCACGAAAGCCCAGGAACTGTCAAAAGTCTGATTCTGACAAAAATACGTGAATATCTCAGTCCAGATAACATGGGGAAGGAGTGAACATTTGTTCAGTTACATATGATACTGACATTGTAACAATATAAAGCGGGTTGAAAATCAGCAAAATTATACGTTTTTTAAAATATTAACTTTAAGTGAGCTTTAGAAGATGGCAAAGATATATTACCGTTCAAAAATCCAGTAAAATATTACAATTTAGAATAACTTTAAAATGCATTTCTTTCATGTGATGCAAAGTTGAATTTTCAGCAGCCATTACTCCAGTCTTACAAAGTTAGTCTTTAGTGTCCTTCCTAAATAACATAATACAATTCTTTTAAAAAAATCTTTGTAGTATTTTTGAAAATGTAAAAATAGGTGACATTAGAATACATATTCAAATATACAATATCAATCAATACCGTTAATTTAAAATAATAAAAACATCTAAAATCATCCAATAACCCTACAAAACACCTATTTTAGAGTCCTATAGAAGTATAGAAAACAAAGGCAAATAGTCTTGAAACATTTTATGTATTTTGACACAGCAGAAGCATTTTAACAAGGGGCCCATAAAACAAAGAACAACCAACAAACCACAACAGTAGACCTGAAAAGAATTTACTGTTATTATGACAGACCTATGACGCAGATGCCCAGTGTCAACTTAACCTTCTCAAGGAAGGTTCTGGCCTAAGAGAAAAGAGGATCCCAGAGCAAGGTGGGTGGACAGACAGAAAGAAAATAAAAAGAAATGGAGAGGGAAGGAACGGCAAGGGATTTAAAAAACATGCTGACTTTAGCAGGTGTTCTCTGGCCCATTTGCTGCACTTGGAAGGGTTGGCAAGACTCACAGGGGAGAGACTTTCATCTGAGATAAAAGGCTCAGGTGGAAAAAAAAAGCCCTGTTTATTGCTGCGCTCCAGTGGCAGGGTGTCGACAGGCCCTGTGATTGGCGGGTTTCATCACTCCAGAATCATGTAAGATCCCTAATACGGACCACAGAGCAGCACAGGTGCAGCCCGCACAGAATCTCTGGTCCATATTATTAGCTAAAGCTTAAAAGGAAAAAGCGCCACAGCGCTCAATGAGTGAGAGAACAAGGATCTGGTCCATGTCTTGATCAGTGTTTTAACAGCAGGTTGAAAGAATGACAGCGAGAGAAAGAGAAAACAAAAGCTTTAACCAATAGAACGTAAAGTGCAGTCCACTGATACTTGTCCACTTTCATACATGAACCTGAGGGACAGATTTCCCTTTGGAACAGAGGAAGGCAAACGGTTTAAACAGAAACTCTTCCCTAAAAAGTGATGGTTAACCCAGTGTAAACCTCAATATGATCGTCTTTACATGATATGATCATGTCAGCTAGCAAATATGATATTACCAAACAGTTTTGAAAGATCCTGTAATGGAACATGTGTCTAACTGTGATGAAAAATAGCAAAAATAGGCAGGTGTGCTGCTTAAATCCAAGAAAATGGTACATTTCATTGTCAAATAAGTTAATCGTAAAAAAAAATTTAAAATCACAATTTAATGAATAAGATGTAATATCGGTTCCATGTGTTATAGTAAACATTAATAACTTTTATCCATAATATTAATTAATTAATTAATTAATTATATAGTAAAACATTAAGTAATAAATAAAACTTATATTAAATATAAACATTTTAAACGTCAGATTATTTGAGTTATTTGAACATTTTCATACGTTTTCAAATTAACTGAAATTTTACCTCTGCAATAAATGTTCGTCATTTTTTTAAATAAATAAGATTTATTAATATTTCTTAATAGAAAACATTAATTGTAATTATACATAATTTTACAATATTATAGAAATATAGAAAATTATACAATATAAAAATATTATATATATATAATACATAAGTAATATATAAAACATATACAGGTTAGATACAATACATTAAAAGTTCAATTATATTAATTATTCAAAAAATTAAAGTTTTCTAATGAACTAAAATTCTACCTCTGAAATAAAGGGTCACTTTTTCATTTTTTAATAAATAAAGTTGTTACATTTGTTAATAGCAAACATATATAATTATACATAATATTTAAATGTATTTACATTTTACTTATATAAATAAGTACCTGGTTACAGACTGAGAGAAAACAAGAATACCAATTATTTAATTGAATGCTAAGTCAGTTGTCCACTGAAATCCTTGTAGGTGTACACCACCTGCTGGCACAGTGAGGAAAGCCTTGGACAAACCTCTATGTAATGTAATATGCGTCATGACCTGATTAACACATTCTATTGTTTTTATTCTATAAAAAGCAGAACAAAACCACCCATAGTGTTCAGTGGCCGGAGATGAAAAAGGGTGTTTATTTGCCATGGAAAAACAATCAAAACTTGACAGTGTATCTGTGTTTTTGCAGAAAAAGCTAATAAAGAGCTAATTCCATACAAAACAGAAGAAATCCCCTGCCCCATGGTGGGCTTTCATGCTGTAGTTCTAACTATAATAAGCTTGTCATAACCATGAAACCACTAGAAGCCGTTTATTACAATAAAATCAATATTAGTTCACTTCCAGAGACTCAGAGTTCAGAAGACTTAGTCACACATAAGTCAATTGAAACCGTGTCCACAGCAACACCTCAAGTGCAAAAGCGACATGACAAAAAGCCTGTCTGTCATATGACAGTCAACATAGGCCACTTTTCATGAGGGCAGATTTTGCTTTCAGGCCTTTCATCAACCTTGATGCTACAGTTCAGAAACTGAAACAAAATGGTGGTGAGAGATGCGTTCTATGTTAGCATTTTTGCAGGTCACTGCTAAAATGGAGATGAGAAAACTAGCAAAGCCAAAAGGGAATTGACACTGCAGTGGAATATAAAAGACACTCTCGTGCTCTTTCTACGTTCAAAAGCGTTTGCAGCTTCCCTCCTACGCATCGACACACACACGCTCACACACTCTCCGCATTGCATTAAATATGAATCGCAGCCCTGCAACACAGGAGAAACGCTTGGCATTTCTGTCAGCTCACGCAAAACCCGTTGAAAAACTTTAAATGCTGCTTGTTTAGACATTAAAAGACAGTTATGAAGCCACCAACTGAGCTGCGATGGAGCTGATGTGGAGATGCCGGGATAGAGGGGTTTGAACAGCGAGTAAGGTACGTTTGAGCAGCTTTCCCTCTCTCTTTGATGAAGAGAGAGATTGAAAGAGCGAAGCACCACACTGCCTTTCATTCCTCCCCCCCATGAGGCTGTGGAAAATGGGTCAGTTAGCAGAGAGTACAGACCCCTGCTGGAGTACACACATGCGCACATACACACTCTCTCACACACACTGGCATATGAGTAAAATGTAGGTACAAAATTCACACAGAAGCACAATCTTAAAAAATAAAAGGGATTAAGATTCTTGCACTGCCTAGCAAGCTATAAATAGTCAAAGAACAGATCAGAACATGATACTAAACTATATACTGTGTGAACATCAGATATGGCTAGGAATGACAGATAACATTAAAACATAGGAAAATCAGATAACACCAAGCATAGGAACAGAAGCTGGTAACAGGAAAGAACAGCATAACGCTAAACCTATAGGAACATACACTGCCGTTCAAAGGTTTTTGATCTTTGAGATTTGTAATGTTTTTCAGCATCACAACTCCAGTCTTCAGTGTCACATGATACTTTAGAAATCATTCTAATATGGTGATTTGCTGCTCAAGAAACATTTATGATTATTATCAATGTTGAAAACAGTTGTGTAAAAAAAATGATTTGATGAATAGAAAGTTCAAAAGAGCAGTATTTATCTGAAATAGAAAGCTTTTGCAACAGTGTACTACCGTTCAAAAGTTTTGGGTCGGTAAGAATTTATTTAATTATTTTTGAGAACTTAAAGAATTTATTCAGCAAGGGTGCATTAAATTGATCAAAAGTGACAGTAAAGACATTTATAATGTTACAAAAGATTCTATCTCAAATAAATGCTGTTCTTTTGAACTTTTTGAAAAAAAATCCTAAAAAAATCCATCTTGAAATTTTTTTTTACACAAGTGTTTTCAACACGGCTGCTCAAAAAACATTTATGATTATTATCACATCATCATATTAGAACGTTTTCTGAAGGATCATGTGACGCTGAAGACGGAGTAGAACTTGGTTATGGTTTAGCCATTATTGCTAAAAGATTTGGAGGTTACGTTCACAACTGTCAGTACCAAATCTGATTTGTGCATCTGATTAGAATGATTTGAGTGTCACATTGTGTTTTGCAACTGTTCAGATCCGATTAGTGTGTCCTGAGGTGCTCTTTCGTTGTGTTGGTATACCTATGCCAGAAAACAACAACAGCAACTAAATGGAGGGGTTTACATGTTTTCTTACAACATGACAAATGGTATTCCCCGCTGCTGTCTCTGCCGGTCTCAGAATTCAAAAAAGGTGTGTAGAGTAGACCAGGCCGACTAGAAGTATTTTTCATACAACAACAACATCTGACACGACGTGGCACACCAAACCAGCGGTCAGCCAACGTTGGGCCGTTGGTGTGCACTTATCGTGCTAGTTTCTTCGGTGTGTTCCACACGTCAGCGGAAGTCCGTCCGATTCAGCATGTTGAATTGCCATTGGGCCATCAGTGAGAGAGATCAATCTGATTGTAGGGCTGGGACGATACATCTACATCCCGATTTGATACAATCACAATACTTGGGTGCCAAGACATATGTATTGCGATTTTTAAGAATTGTGATTCTACAATTATTGCGATTCGATATTTAATGTATTGTGATTTTTGTAACACTAGACCATGGGGAAAAGCTTGAAACTAATTTGTGAAAATTATATTTCATGTGATTTTTTGTTAGACGTTCATACTAGTCGACAAAAATCAGATTTGGACAGACAGGCTAAAATCTTTAAAGAAGTAACATTTAATAAGACATTTGTTTTTTGTTTGTGTCATAAGCAGTCATTACACAACAAGATTTCAGTGATTAGAAATTTGTTTGTTCACACTGAATAAAAACAATTGTGAGATAATCAATCATAAATCACAACCAATAAGAAAACTCTGTGTACGAGTTCTGTGTTACAGTTTTATTTTAGTATTTATATGCTTTTATAGCATTTATACATAATTTTAAAGAGCTTTAATGTTTTCATCTACTATTAATCTTGTATTTTATTTCTGCTTTATTTCAATGAAAACTATTTTTATTAGTTTTAGTAAGCATTAACAACACTGCCCTGCGCATTCGCAATGGCAATATTTGTCAACTTAGGGCATTTTTACACTGGCAGTTTAGTTCGGAACACAGAGCACGTTTCACGTGAAAAATTGCTAATGCCGAACCCGAGACTACTTGGAGGAGGTGGTCTGAGTTTGGTTGCACTCGAACTGTGCCGTGATTCGCATGAATGTGAAAGCAACAGGGACTCAGGTGCGCGCTTGTTCAGGAAGTAACCTGAAAAAAGTAAAGTAACCTGGCACATGCGTTTTAGCCAATTACGATTTATTTAATTCAATAAAACACATGTAAGGGATGATAGTATTGATGTTGGATATTAGCGAGAGTGAGCCTGCAGGGCGGCAAATGAATGGCAATCCACGGTCTCCTAAAAAGAGTCTGTTTGCAAGCAGCAGAAAGCCGCATTATGCAACACACATATAGTCGTTTACTCAGCTGCGCATAACAGCATCAAATTCATAAAAATATACAATATATTGACCCAGATTCTGTTTTCCATCAAGTGCCGTGCACGTTTGTGATGACGCAAGATGAGCGCAAATGCACCAGGGTTAGACAGAATCACGTTGAGTGTGAAACCAAACCAACGCCACAGGGGACACCAGGAACAATCGCGCTCTGTCTCGGACCACAGCAAACGTGCCCAGTGTAAAAATGACCTTACATAACACAACAAACTTACACAATCTCTCAGCAGATATAGAAACCAAATGAACAACAAAATTAAGGGTAGCTTGTTACGTTTGATCACAAAAACTGTACAACATGGAAGAGATACCAATTATAGCATGGTGTTTTATAACATTGCATCTTTTAGAATTTAAATTTAGAGTTTGAGAGTTAATATATTAATGGTAATTTATTATTTTTAATATGATATAATTGAAAAAAATGTAAATGACTTAAAAAACTAAAATTTTTAAGTCACCCTGCAGCCTCATTGGAAGTGTGCAGGGGCTCCCTAGTGGGCCCGGGGCCCTGGCTGAAAAAAGAGAATACATTTGATTGCTTTATTTGATTTAAATAAATAAAACAACTCTTACCTGTGAGGATCATGACAAGGAAGCCAAGATTACATAAAAGAGAAAGAAAAGCATCCATTAGTGTGTGATTTTTATACTGTACAAAAGACATTTAGAAAACAACTTTTAAAACACAATTTTCTTGCTAGGCAAGGTTAAAGGTCAAACTAGGTCTTGATCAAAAGTAGCTATTTTAACATCCACATACTTTTATGCACATTTTGGGATATTGCATTAAACAAAAACACTGGATTTTCAAAAAAAATATGCATTAAAAAAATGTATGCACTCAACTGAGTCAGATAATAATTTATCCGATAAGAAAACATGCACATAAACTACGATGAGACGGCATAACTGGACCAACCAGAACTTTTTTTCTTGTGGGCGTCCGAGAACTATTGTGTGATTGGTCAGAAATTTAAAGTGGGCGGGGTAATGTGGAGAAACCAAGAGGCAACCTCCCCCAGTGTCTCTTGAAGCCAATACGGAAGTGACTTAAACTGCAATTCATAGACTGACCGCTCGAGACAGGCTCCAAAAGGGAGCAGAATCTCATTGAGCTCCATGTTAACTTCACAGCAGAAAAAAACATGTTTACAGCCCGGTACAAATTGTGGTTTCGGTCTATATATCAAATTTTCCCTTCATGACAACTGTGAGGGGGGTGAATTTTTTTATAACTCATTCGTTTACATTATGTAAAAGTTTTGCATAATTATGGGCAAAACTTAAGTTGTGTCAATCAGCACTGCATACTTTTATTATTATGAAAATACCCAAGAAGGCTTGAAGAACTCAAATACTCCAGGCCTCCACTTTGAGTGACAGGTGGATTGCCGTTTATCTGCTGTCTGTTAGTCATCACGTCACCTCAGCTCCACCCATGTCCTGCCTCTTTGCCCATTTTCTGTTATTCGGGAGTGGCGCGCGATGACGCGCTGCCAAGATGGCAACGGCCAGCTCGACCCTACTTTACGCTTCAAAACTGCTCTTCAGAATCCTATGGGTGACATCACGGACACTACGTCCATATTTTTTTAGTCTATGGGAGAAACGGAAATGTTTGGCACCTGCTTTTCTCGTGAAGTATGGAATGTCCTGGCCAGAACAAACTTTGTTCTTGTTCTTGCCACCTCAAGAAAATGAACAAATTTCTTTGTTCTTGCGGAGTATGTACCAAGCTTAAAGGGGTACTTCATATCAGTGCTGAGAAGATGAATGTGTATTTAAACTGGGTCATTTATGTAGTAGAAATGTGAAATTATTTTTGAATTTGGTGCCTTCTACACTGAGAAAAGACAGAAAATGTATTTTTGTCTCATGTGGATGAAAGACAACAAGTCCCAGAATGCACACGAGAGCGAAGAGCTGAGCAGAGCTGAGGTAAGCGCGGCAGTCCTTCACGATGCGTGTCCAGTCTGGCGCATTTTCAGATCATGGCTATGGAAGCTTAACTTTCATAGGACTTCAATGAAAAGTTGAAACACTCACTTTGCTCCGCACCGCTCCGTTATGAATGCCCGAGCCGAGCGGCCGTGCACTAGGGCTGTCAAATAAAAATTAGAATTTTTAATATTTGTCGAATTTACAAAAAAAAATGCACATTCGAATGCAAAAACCGTGCATTCGAATTTTTGGTAGAGGCACGCGAGACATGACGATGACGGAACTGATGCAGTTTGTTTATCCAGTACAGCGCAGTGCGGCTGTGTTGTTCAAAAAACAGTGAGGACTCGGAGTCAGAGAGAAAATGGGCGACGGTAAGGTAATCAGGGCTTTGAAGCACGAGATGGATATAAATGAAAGAGAAGATACGCTTCCTGCTGACGAAAATCCTCTCAGTTGGTGGCAAAATCATGCGGTATAACGTTATGTATCCACATATTGCGCAGCTGGCAAAGACATACTTGATCATACCTCACCAAAAAACACTCAGCACTCGCTGCAGGTCAAGTTGTCCATTTGGTGTTTTTGACGAACAATATGTAGATGTTTATTGAGTGGAAATGAATTGTTTCTGAATGTCCGTTTGCTATTTTGTGTTCACGTTACGTTTTCTCAGGTTACTGATGCACTTGCAGTTTTATGCACTTTTGTTACCTAATTTTCCTTACATGCTCATTAATGAAATTGTATTTCATTTAATAAAAATTGTTTGAAAAGTTAATGCACTGTAAAATGTGAAGGTCATTTCATTTCAATAAAAGACACGATGCTTGATTTGGTTTGCATTGCTTGTTGCGCTCACTTGCGCCCTCTTGTGGGCATAGGAGACAATACAGTACTTTTCCCCTCTAAAATTAAGTATTGCCTTTAGAATTTGAATCTAATTTGAATTTTGATAATATTTAAGAAAGAATTTTGAAATTAGCTTTTCAGCCATTTTGACAGCCCTACCGTGCGCATTTACATTCTGTGAGTGAGATCCCATCCCTATGGGCGGGTTGATGACATGCGGAACAAGCTCCTGCTACTGGCTGTGGTCTCTAGCCTCTGGCCAAAAAATCCTCAGATGACGCAAAATGACGATATTTGCGTCATCGGAGGATTTTTTCCAGAAATAAAAATGCATAATTCTCTCGTCTCAGGGGGACATGAGGGGGGAAAGTACGATAATTTGAATATACTACCGGGTTTCTACTGATACAAAGCTTAATGCTAAACGCTGAAGTAACCCTTTAAAAGCCCACTGAGATGATACAAACGGAACAGACATAATCAAGCAACATGTATCGCCAGTTTATCAGGAAGTAATGATTTTATTGTCTTTGAACTGTACTTTATTTTCAATGTTTAATGCGATATTCCAATTTTGCAACTTTGCAACGATTTTCCAAGTTAAATGTGCAACTAAATTTGTCAGTTTATAGGAGCACTGAGGTCATCTCAAGGGCTTCAGACTAGCATTTGAGTCATGTTGTTACATTGGAGCATTAATTATTCATGAGCCATGTAGTTTCAGTGTGGCATTTAGCACACACATTACATATTCATGAGCAGGTGGAGGAAGGGCATGAGTACAGAGGCCAAGTTCACAAACACACACACACACTCGCGTACTTCTGCCCGCGAGTAAAAGAGCATATCACAGTGCATGATCTGATCCTGCTCTGCTTATCCAACAAAGTTGAATCAGATTGTAAACGTGTGCGTGTTTCTCTCTCTACTATATGGCACACTCTAAATGTGTTGGTAATCTTATCAGAACTGCACAGCCGCAATGCCAACCAAAGTGGGGCAGGAACAGCATGCCATTTCCTATCAGAGTGGCAGTACAGGCAGCAGCTGAGCCAAGACCCCCCTGGGCATCCCTGCAGTGCTCCTGCCTTCATCCAGCCTTAATCACCCTTCACAGATCACACCATATGCTCATTCTGTCTCTAAAGCCGACTTCCAACAACAACCTGCATAAAAAAAACATCCTGAAATCACTCTTCACGTTCAACCTCAGCTGTACACTGCCAAAATACTGACTCAGCTCTCACGCTCCAGAAATAGAATCTTGTGCAAGTTTGCACATATGAAGATATGGTATAAGGAATGTAATCGGCCTAGTAATTAAACGGCTGCACAATTAGTCAAGATCAAATTGCAATTTCTGTATGACCTTGTGCAATTATTAAGTCCTGTCCACACCAAGACAAATATTCTGTGCAAAAAATGTGCATTAAAATGTATGCCATTAAGGCCGACCCAAGCATTTGCATGTCTTCATTGTGGCTGATTTTTCACAGAGAGGTGTTCTAATTTCTTTTCTATTGTTGTGAAGAAACCTGGCCAACCGATAGTCACGCTTTTGGTCACATGCTCAGAGCAGCTGCAGCTGCTACATAAAACTACGACTTTTTGGCATTCACAAACAGTAGTGTTATAGCCAAGACCCAAGATTTTTGACACAACCCCCTTAGTCTGACCTGGCACAAAAGAAACCAAATTAGAAATAAGTTATTACATGCATTTGAAGCATGAAGCTTTTGTAAAATCACATTAATGATGTTAACAAATAAATCTGACAATGCACCAGCAATTTAGTGATATCCCCGCAGTTGTGGTCTTGACTGTTCTTGAAATAAAATCCCAAAATCCTGAGCCATTTACACAACACCGTTTTCAACTAAAAACTTTGTATGCATTTTCGCCACCCATTTACACAACAACAAAACCAGTTTTTGAAAACAATACCTTTATTGTCTCCATATAAACTACAAAAGCCCATGCGTTTATATCCGTATTACGTATTCAGTCTATATGTGCATCATTTCTTTACAAAGTGAAGTAAAGGCCAACTACTGGCCTGGCATGCAGAATACAGGGTTTTTAGTCGTTTTGCAGATCCATGTGAACAGGCATTGTATTGACAATGTTTTCATCTGTACACGGAAAACTCAAAGGATAAACCTTTTTCAGTTTTTAGTACATACATTGTTGTCATGTAAACGTACCCCAAGTCTGAGACCAAGACAAGACATTCAACAACAAAAAAAACAGTCTCGACTACTACAACACAAACGAACAGCCTACTGTGCCAAGCGACAATGATTAGCAGAGAAAGAAACTGGAACTCTCTTGTCTCTGTATTCTTGCATTTGGTGTTATTTGATAAAAACCATAGATACAAAAATTTGGAACGACTGTTTGAAACCATGTCAATACTTTTTGACTTCCATTTTTCTACATGACAAGCTGGTGTCAGAAAAGAAAAGCTACATAGTGCTTTGTCTCCCGGAGTAACCCGGATATTTCTTCTTTTTTAAAGCGCTTTTTACAATACAGATAGTTTCAAAGAAGATTTACAATAACAGGAAAATAAATGTAACAAAAAAAAATTCAGCTGTACGGTACACCCTGAAGAAAACAGTGATGTCATCGTCCAGCTCAGGTCAAATCTCATACAATGGTGTCACTGCAGGTAGATCAGTAATATTGTTGAATATTAAATGTCCCCAACTAAGCAAGCCAAAAGCGACAGTGGCAAGGAACCCAAACTCCATCAGAAATCTTTCATTGCGTTTCCATAAAAAAAAAAAAACCTAGAGGTTTTTAGAATAACACCTAAAAAATATAAAAATAATACAACAATAATAATTACTATTGTTATTATTGTTATTAGTAGTAGTTGTAATAGTAGTAGTATTGTAACTATTATTATTGTTGTTGTTGAATTAGCAAATGTAAAAGCAAAGACAACTTTTTCGGAGTCTAAAAACATCATTGGCAAGTTTGCAGTTTTTACACCCAATTCAACATGATAGCTAATGTATCAGTAGTAGCAATATAAGAAAAAAACATTTATCCTATTGCAGTTCAAATAGCATATTTGTCAAGATTAAGGTTGTTTTTTTGCCAAATGATGCATTGTATAAATCTGTTTGTTTGCCGCCATCAACAACAACAACAAAGCGGCTCATTAGACCAGATTCTAGTCTAATGCAAACAGTTTTGCTTTGAGAAAAGAAAAAAAAGAAAACACTTTCAAAACACTAACAGTGGGTAAAGTGCTACAGACGCCACCCTGGCCTGGCGACGGAGAGGAAGTGGGGCTGATGAGGCGATGCAGGAAGTAGGATTAAGTCTCTTGACGTGATCACAATTTAAAGAGGATTTGGCCAGCTGTACAACACACAGCTGATCTGACATTGAGCATTAGATTTAGACCAGATAGCCTGAGCTACAGCCCAAATCCCTAACAAGAAACCATCAGCATCTGATGTGGAAGTGCTTCCTTCTAGGAATTGAACTGAAATGTAATACATTTACATGTTTGTATTTAGCAGACAGCTCTCAATTGAAAAATCACTTAAATTATATTGAACAATGGCAAATATTAAATGAATTACAACATCCATGTCAGTAATGGCAGGATGAACCTGTGAGACGGGCCACTCTGAACAAAGCCCCTCAGTCTGCTGCAGGTCACTCAATATGCTGATGCCATCTAGCTGTCGCTACGCAACACAGCTCAGTCACAGATGTTAGGGACAAAAGCCAAGCTTCAATTCATCTCCTTTAAATCCATCTGGACACCAGTTGCCCCACTTCCTTCTGTCAGCAGATAGATGGCAAGCATTACCAATCTAACAATAATGTTTCAAATTCAGGCTTGCATATAAATATGGAAAAATGGCTGTTTGAGTGAGTTTGGAGCCTATAATTACACTGCGTCCTGCGGCATTGCTGCTTATTCCATCCGAAAACGCTGATGTTACTGAGAAAACAACTTGCTCCATTCCATTATTTGAAGAGATATTGAAGCAAAATAGGTTTGACTAAGTCTCTTGGGTGCTTGTTGCTAAATCAGAAAAGCTTTACAAAACATTGCATAGCAATTAACTGTAGATTTATGTCAATAGCATGATTTTCAGTAATTGGTGTTCATCAAATTAATTGGACTGGAACGAAGTGACGTTGCAAAATGGGAAATACAGGATTAAATAAGGGGATTAAAAACTGTAACTATTAATAAGTAATAACTTGTGAATGTGTGTGTACATATCTTAATCGTTTTATTTTCATAAAATTACTTTCAACATTTGAAATATCTGTTAAGCGTTATAATTCATAAATGTAACATTTTTGGGAGGTTGTACCTAATGACATGTCTGACATTTTAAAAGGTGACCCACTGTCAATACTAGAATGATTTAAATCAATACAAAAATGTACCATTCATTCATCTTCTTGTAAATGTAGCTATTTTTACTGATACATGTTTATTTGGGATTGTTTTATGTTTTTATTTGGGATAGTTTAATCCGTAATGATTATTAATATTGCTTATATACTCTCTGTGCACCTTGTGTCAGTATTATCCGCCTTATTTTGCAACGCGGATGTAAGCTACTTTCTGTGAATGTGCAAAACTTACGATTCATTAGCCACTATAGGAATCTGAATATAGGAATCTAAATAAACAGAATAACAAAATGCAGTAAAATGGTCAAATAATTTACCATTACCAAATAATTTACCATAACAAATAACAGTTTGCAATATCAAGCAGCACAGACAGTAATGGACAGATGAAACCGGAAGCCTTGAAACATTCAAGTTACAAATGGCCGCACCCACACTTAAGTTAAATATAAGATGGATAAAAGCCCGCTCATTAACGTTTTTACCAGTTTTAAACTATTTAAAGCATATGTAAAAGCTATACACATGTACAGATCCTCCCTTGATAAACATAAAAAGAATGTCTGAGAAAATGGAGGGACCGCATTGCTAAGGTAGGACTGGCAATACCATTTTAAAGGCAGGGCTCAGTGAAGGGTCAGTTGGCTAATGATTTGAATCAGGTGTGTTCAGAGACATCTAAAATTTGGTAAACACTGGTCTAAATCTAATTCTTGCAATGCTGTGCAATTGCAGTTGAGCGATGCACATGTTCTAGATAAGAGAGAGCACAAACACAAAAAAACATGGAGGCAAGAGAGGCAGTGAGAGGAAGTGCTTGGTGTTCAGAAAAACAGGACATTAAGTTGGCTGAACTCCATCAGATTCCTTTAGAACACAGGAAGCCTTTCAAGATGTCAGAGATGCAAGTTGGCAACGGGGTTTTCCTCAAAATATATCTATAAATCACATGAAATTAAACATTATAGAACAAAAAAAGCTATTTTTATACAGACCGATCATCTTGTCTCATGCACACCTGGACAAGGGGCTGATATGTATAAACATATCAGAAATCAGCGGTCAAGCAGCTTGTTTTTAATTGATTTTATCTTATTGCATAGTTACTAACTAACTAACTAATAGTAGTCACTCATTTATAAGTAAGTCACTATGTCGGTAATTTGAACTTTATGTCCCAAATTTAAGAAAGACCTCATAGACGGCCGGTGCGGCCTTTCCCTGGTGTCCGTGTTCCATTTTATGAATGCAGAGATTTATGCCATAAAGAGTTTAAAAGGAAATGTCCTGGGCACATCTCAAAGAGCTGCTTATCTCAAAGTAATTTCCACATTCTTTTGGGAAAGAACAGCAAACAAAACAATGACACCCACTGTGTTAAGACCCCTCCACATCAGCGGTAACGGAAGCCCAACACCCACAAAGTGTAAATGCTTTATTGAAGTGACTTTCATTCTCATTAAGCAGCTGTCAGTCTTGTGTCTGCCCTTCCCATTAAACAAAGCCCCTCACACACTCAAGACCCAGACCTTCTTAATGTTAACAGAACTCCACCACTGTCACCTACATAAACACACACAACAAATGCAGAATGGGACACCGGCAGTACCTGACACAGGCAACGGTGTGCTTGCTAAATGAGACGGCTGCAGGAAGAACACGGATGAGTAATGGGGAGCACGGTTGGAGAGAATGAGAGGGCAAGGAAGGATAAAAGTGTCAGCTATTCTATTTGTCAAAGAGAGAGAAAGAATGTAATAAAGAAGGAGCTGTCAGCGAGAGGAAGGACAGCATCCTATGTAAACACACACACATATATACTCCTGCCCTGGAGACATCATTAGGGGCTAGGAGGCAATATTATCTTTCACTCCGTGTGTGTGTGTGTGTGTGTGTGTGTGTGTGTGTGTGTGTGTGTGTGTGTGTGTGTGTGTGTGTGTGTGTGTGTGTGTGTGTGTGTGTGTGTGTGTGTGTGTGTGTGTGTGTGTGTGTGTGTGTGTGTGTGTGTGTGTGTGTGTGTGTGTGTGTGTGTGTGTGTTTAATAGGTTAGTCCACATTAATTACTCACCCTTGTGTCATTCAAAACCCATAAGACATTTGTTAATCTTTTTGGAACAAAAATGAAAATCTTTTTAATGATATCAGAGCTTTCGGTCCCTCCATTGACAACATACGCAACTACAAGTCCCAGAAAGGTTGTGAAGACATCATAAAAGTAATCCATGTGACTCCAGTGGTTTAACCTCAATTTTATTTAGCAACGCGATTACTTTGCTTGCACAAAAAAAAACATAATTTACCACTTTATTTACAAAATATAAATCTCCAATGCGTTCATGCAATAACGTCTGATTTCTTGTCAACACAACACACGTGTGTCGTGGTGGTCTCGTGAATGCACATTGGAGATTAATATTTTGTAAATAACAATTATGGGGTGTTTTTCGCAAGAAAAGTCCTTGCATCACTTCATAATATTGAGGATAAATCACTTGGGTCACATGGATTAGTTGTATAATGTCTTTACTATCTTCCTGGGGCTTGAAAGTGGTTGTTGTGTAGGTTGACAATGGAGAGACACAAAGCTCAAAAATTTCATTTAGATCTGCATTTGTGTTCCAAAGATGAATGAATGAGTAATTAATGACAGAACTTTAATTTTTGGGTGAACTAATCCTTTAAGAACAATCCTAAATTAATATTGAATGAATATTGCAAATATGGGCTATACAGAAAGCCATTAAACTTCAGTGCAAATTTGCAACTGTAGTGTAAGGCCTCTTCACAAACGAGGTACAAATTAAGGCCTGGGCCCGGTTGCATTAAACCTCTTGTGTTTTGACTTAAAGGTATCCCTGAGGGGGAAAAATCCCTGAGGTAAGGGATTTCTTTAAAGGGATAGTTGACCCAAAAATGAAAATTCTGTCATTAATTACTCACCCTCATGTCGTTCCAAACCCGTAAGAATGTTCATCTTCAGAACACAAATTAAGATATTTTTGATGAAATCCGAGAGCTCTCTGACCCTACATAGACAGCACTTTAATTAACACTTTTCAGACATTGTTTAAATCGTCCATGTGACTCCAGTGGTTCAACCTTAATTTTATGAAGTGACGAGAATACTTTGTGCGCAAAAATAATTTTGGATTTCATCAAAAATATCGTAATTTTTTTAATTTAAAATTTTTATTTTTGAAGATACACATTCTCACATCATACAGGCTTATTTTGATCACTAAAAATCTCATCGGCTTCCTTCTCCTCAATTAACATGAAATCATCCATCACGTTTGAGTTCAGCAGATGACTTAAGGGACCTGTTTTTTAGGGCTAAATGGTTACTAAGGAGTTTGTTGCAATGCATAACAGAACTTAAGGGAACTCTCAAGAAATTAAGGGAAAATACTTAATGACAGCCTTAAAGTTCCTTAAGTGGACCCTTAGTTTTTTTCTTGCAACCCATGTTTCACTAAGGGTAACCTTAACCTTATAACTAAGGGTTTTCTTAACTTAAGGGCTTTCATGCAACCAAGCCCTGAAACTTATTGAAAAAGTCCTTTTGAAAAAGTCAAAGAAGGAAATGTTTTGTTTTGTTATTTGTTTAGCAAAAAGATTAAACACATTAGATTAAAGGTGATGCTTTTTAATGTTTTCATTGTGTTATAGGGTGTAATGTTTGTGTTTGTGCATATATCTGCAAAGTTGCAAAGCCAACAAAAGGGATTTATTATATCAGAGAACACTGATCCAGACCTAAAACACCTTGATCGAAGTCCAGATATTACTTTGTCTAATGTCTACATCACAATTTGAAATGAGCATAATGCCTGTCCAAAAGGTATACGCAAAGAAAGAAGAATTGGGATGCTGTGGTGTTCTAATGTTGGTTCAGATCGATCGGCTTGATCATCTGCATTTTCAGAATCTGACTTGGACTGATAGAGTACAATAAAAACAACAACATTATTAACTGTTTGTGTTTACAATTGCTTTAGAAGCTGAAATTTGTGATTATGGTTAGCAACGTTACATTTCAGACACATGCTTGAGGTGTTTGGCCAATCACAACGCACTACGTCAGCTATCCAATCAGAGCACTCTGGGCTTTCTGGAAGGAGGGCCTTTGTAGAGCGTTTCAGACAAACTGGGAATAGTGGTGCCGCTATAATGTACACAAATAAAAATTGTGTGTTTTTGAACATTAAAGCATGTTAACCTATTCTAGTACACCTAATAAACAAAACTATGAGCTTTTAAAATAGCATCATATGGTCTCTTTAAAATATAAAACAAAAAAATGAATTGACCACAATTAATTTTGTGATTCCAGAAGTGTATGTTCTTAAATAATACTTAAGGGAGGAAAAATATTTTTTGATTGTATTTTAGATAAATGTTTATCTAACAGATCTCACAGCAAAAAAAACATGAGATTTATGTCATTGTACCATATTCATAACAAGTATGTATTACAGAGATCTCCAAAATACACTGTTTTAAAGATCAGTATTTTCAACATAATTATTTATAAGAACACTAAGTGTTTAATAAACAATTTACACTGTCATTAAACATTAACGCTACAAGGTTTGTGACCTAACAACCTACTAGATCCACGCACATGCACTGATTTTTTCAGTGCACCAACAAATTTAGGCTAATTACTGCAAATTGGCTGTTTAGGCGCTGTTGGCGGGGCCCCACGCTCCACAGTAGAACCCCTGGTGCAGCGGTGTATCAACAAGGGACATGTGGCGCCGTCTTTTAGCATGCACAAATAATGGGAGACGGGAGCCTGACCTAGATCTGCAGCCAAACTGAGACCCACTGATTCACTCAGCATGCAGAGTAATGCGTGTAAACAGGCAAAACAACCCTGTATCACAGAAAAAGAAAGGGTCAGATTCCATCTCAAAGCAACCACACGCACTTTGTGTTTTATTAAACAGTATGGTAAACACAAGACGCCTTCAAGTATGCAAACTTGCAAACTCAAAGGATAAAGAGCAGAGGCTGATCGGATGACGAGACAAATAAACTGAGAAAAAAAAAATAGAATGATCTGTGTACATACAAAATTAATTTCATCTATAGGTTTTCATACTTTTGCATGAATCTATACTGCTATAGTATGCAATCATAGCTCACTGCCGCCACATAGTGGTGTGAATGCGCTACTACACATCAGAACAGAGGCTGCTTTTGTGCCGCATATTTTGAAGGCCACATATCTCATTTGTATTCATACTAACAGACTGAGAGTGTCCTTACAAGTCTATAAATAAATCCATGAAGACACAGGAATGAGCGGGTGTTGATTTCATATTATGAGGCATTTGGAGCGAAAATGGGAAGCCGCAGTAATAGACTTTTTGCGGTAAGGGATCTTACTTTTTGAACCCTGTACCTAACATACAGTGTGAAACTGCTGAATTATTACTGAGAAACTTTTGAGCTTTGCGCATCACCAAAAAAATTTGATACATCCACAAAAATGTGTTTTGCATTTGACGTACAACAGTGGCCATTGTATGTGAGATGATAATGTATGCGGTGCGTTGGGGTATGGGGTATTTTTAGTGAATAATCAGAACGATGAAAATTGCATGTAAATGGGAGTGAAGAGGTTTACTCATGTCATTATTGTAAGAAGAAGAAAAGAAAAAAAAAATCACATTATATGTGTACATGTAAACAGTCAATTTTGATCAATATAATGCATCCTTAATGAATAGAAGTATTACTTTCATTAAATGTATACGTTGTTATGTATATAGCAAAACAAAACAAAAAAGAAATGTCCTCTCGCATTCAACTACTTTTTGTATGAACATAAAAAGATTCAACAACTGAGACATAAAAGCTACACATATTTCACAGACATTGACAAATAGAAATGGAATAATGTCTATCAAAAGTATCAGTCAGTATCTGGTGTGGCCACCAGCTGCTATAAGTACTACAGAGCATCTCCTCATGAACATTTACCAGTTCTTGCTGTGAGAGGTTACTCCACTCTTCCACCAAGGTATTTGCAAGTTCTTGAACATGTCCGGGAGTACATATGTTTACACATGGTTTGGCACTGCAAGGACAATCGGCTGTCCTTCCTGTCAACCTGTAGCTACCTGTACCTCTGTCTTACATTATAGATGGAGCAGTTTATTGCTCTGGCCTAATCTGCAGCCCTCAAGCCTCTACACAGCAAGTCTATGGCATGTTCACACAAGTGATCAGGGACCCTGGACATCTCTCTCCTGGTGTTTATCAGAGTCAGCAGAAAAGACTCTTCAGTTTCCTGAGTTATTGAAACTGTGACCATAATAGTCTACCGCCTGCAAACTGATCAAACAATAATTGTTTCCACATGCAAGTAAACCATGAAAAACACTATTTAAACCATTTCCAGTATCTGGATTTTACACGATTATCTTTAAAATACAGTACCCTGAAAAAGGGTTTAGACATTTTAGACGTGATCGATCAGGCATATTGTGTTGGTCCCCCCTTTGCTGTCAAAACAGCCTTGACCCGTCGAGGCATGGACTCCACTAGACCCCTGAAGGTGTGCTGTGGTGTCTGGCACCAAGATGTTAGCAGCAGAGCCTTTAAGTCCTGTAAGTTGCAAGGCGGGGCCTCCATGGATCGGACTTGTTGTTCAGCACATCCCACAGATGCTCGATTGGATTGAGATCTGGGGAATTTGGAGGCCAAGTCAACACCTCAAACTCAAACTCTTGAACCATTTTTTCTTTGTGGCAGGGCGCATTATCCTGCTGAAAGAGGCCACAACCACCAGGGAATACCATTTCCATGAAAGGGTGTACATGGTCTGCAACAATGCTTAGGTAGGTGGTACATGTCAAAGTAACACCCACACGGATGGCAGGACCCAAGGTTTCCCAGCAGAACATTGCCCAAAGCATCACACTGCCTCCACCGGCTTGCCTTCATCCCATAGTGCATCCTGATGCCCTGTGTTCCCCAGGTAAGTGATGCATACACACATGCACCCGGCCATCCACGTGATGTAAAAGAAAACGTGATTCATCAGACCAGGCCACCTTCTTCCATTGCTCCGTGGTCCAGTTCTGATGCTCAAGTGTCCACTGTTGGCACTTTCAGCGGTGGACAGGGGTCAGCATGGGCACCCTGACTGGTCTGCAGCTATGCAGCCCCATATGCAACAAACTGCAATGCACTGTGTATTCTGACTCCTTTATATCAGAACCAGCATTAACTTCTTGAGCAATTTGAGCTACAGTAGCTCATCTTTTTGATCGCACCACACGGGCCAGCCTTCGCTCCCCGTGTGCATCAATGAGCCTTGGCTGCCCATTAACCTGTCGCCGGTTCACCACTGTTCCTTCCTTGGACCACTTTTGATAGATACTGACCACTGCAGACTGGGAACACCCCACAAGAGCTGCCGTTTGGAGATGCTCTGACCCAGTCGTCCAGCCATCACAATTTGGCACTTGTCAAATTCACTCAAATCCTTAAGCTTGCTCATTTTTCATGCTTCTAACGCATCAACTTTGAGGACAAAATGTTCACTTGCTGCTTAATATATCCCACCTACTAACAGGTCCTGTGATGAAGAGATAATCAGTGTTATTCACTTCACCTGTCATAATCTTATGCCTGATCTGTCTGTCTGTCTGTCTGTCTGTCTGTCTGTCTGTCTGTCTGTCTGTCTGTCTGTCTGTCTGTCTGTCTGTCTGTCTGTGTGTGCGTGCGTGCATATATATTGAAAGAGCATTCACAAGCTGCAAGACATGGCGTTTTGGGCACGCTTTGGATGCGTGTTGCACACACATATTATGCTTTTAAGCCTTGCCAATTTAAATATTCCAGCGCAAGTACCCGCATCTCTCAGTTTGGTACACATGTGCTGTGATAAGTTATGTGTGAAACACACATCCAAAGTGCTTTCAACATACCTTCACGCTGTAACTAGTTATACAGCAGAAGAGATGATCTGTTCACGCGCTGCCCTTTCGCTTGATCTCAGGTGTGACAGCAATCTTTCGCGCCCCATTGAAGAGCGCCAAAACAGTATTTCTTTGAATTTCGTGATAAAGGTCTCTTTTCAAACTTTTTTCAATCATAAATTGTGATTTATTGGATAAGAGGTGCACTACAATGTTCCGTTCATTCATCAACAAAAAAAAATTAAGGATTTAAGAAACAATATTGTTCATAAAAAATAAGAATTTTTTTTTTTTTTACCCAGCCCTTACCCACCTTTTCAGCATATAGAAAAAAAAGGATAAACATTTTTTTTAGACAAACAAAAACATCATGACAACAGTAACGGCTTCACAGAGCACAAAAAGCATGAGGTTGCAAGAGGCTGCCTTTACTCTCGTTGCTATTCTAAGTGATGGAGAGACACAGGCATGCATGAAAACAAGCGCGCACAGGCTAGAAAAATTCTAAATGACAAAGGCCAGGCATTTAAAGAGTCAGATAGGCTAGGCAGAGAGCTCCAGGCTGCCTGGCTTTTTGGACCGTTTTGCTGTCTGCTGCCTTTGACATAATAGCTCAGGATAGTCATTTCTAGTAAACGTTTTGGGACTGTGTGAGTTCTTGTGGTGTCATGAGTGAGTCAGCGTTGTCCTAACATCATTTCCCTGCAGTTCCAGAGTGATTTGTCATATGGTGATTGACTCAAAAACTTCCCATATGCAAATATGTCAGATTTCAAATCAGCTACTAAGTAGGCAGTAGGCCTATAGATTTTAATATACCTCAACTCATATTTAAGTCATATTATGGTTTTTAAGTCTCAGATCAGATCATTTTTCATATCAGAAAAAAAAATAATGGGGGGGGGGGTTAAAGTAACTTTGCTTTTCAAGCCCACTTTAAGTACTTCAATACCACAGCAAAAATCTAGCATTTAATGATTAAACATTAATATTTATATTGTAATATGATGTTAAATTGTTGATATTACAGTTGGAAATACTAGACTGTACATTAGATTGTATAAGGCTATTTGCAAGATTTCAAGATTACAATAGCAAGTAACACATTTAATCAATATTTGATAATGGATTCAATATTAAAACTCAAGGTCAAGTCAGTGTGGTACATCCTGTAAACCTTTCTACAAAGCACAACCTAATTAATGTGAACTTCTAAATTAATAAATTGATTAAATGGATAAGATTAATAAAGTTGTAATAATATATTAAAACAATAACTATAATATTTATTTCCACTTCAATAAAACGGTACAATAAACTTCTGTAAATCACACAATAATTATATTTATAAACAGGATTTAATAATTACACAACAATAATTATATAATAAAAAGATTGAGAACCACTGCTCTACAGTGAAAGTATATTTTCAATCAGTATGTGTGAATTCAATAGGAACATGTTTTTGGGCAAGAGAAGAGTCCCATTCAGTGCAGAGAAACAGGGTTCTGCGAGCCTGAAAGGAGAATAATCACGGGTCTGTGCACACAGCTAACCTACGTCTCCTGGGAGGAAGAACAGCCAGATGCGATTTACAGCATAATTCAATTGCATACTGTATTTTAGGTCGCAAAGGGCGACTAAACTCATTCCTCTACATAGATCTCCAAAGCACTCAAGACAGCCCTCTAATGTCTGGCCTCCTGCGCACGTCCTTCTCAATTGTTCTCGGCTGCTTTGGATATATCCCTTTCCAAAGTGAAACCATGATGTGTATCTAGCAAACAATGTGCCATTTCACCGTTTTCCTCAGACAGAGAGAGTGGGAGAGATGGGGTAAAGAGAAAATGAAGTGTGTCACAGCACCAAGCCACAGCAACAATGTCTGAACACACACAAATACCTCGCCACCTGTGAGTCTATTCAGTTTCCTAACAAAGATCAGAGACAAAAAAAGGCTCTATAAAAACCGAGAAAATCCCAGGATAAAATCACTTCCTCAATCTTTTCCGTCCACTCATGTTCAGACAAAAATGATGCAAGCAGAATTCAGTTATTCACAGGGGTCAGACGGAAATGCTGAGCTGGTCAGCAAATTGAGTTAAGAAACATGATGTATGTGACGCAGGCACTGCTTTAATGCGTCTCCGTGAGAGAGGCAGGGAATTGGACTGCACCAGAGATTTTCGTCCGAGGAAGAACAAGAGGAGGAGGAGGAGGAGGAGGAGATGTCAACCTCCTCCATCTGTATCGCTGGAAAAAGAACAGTCAACAAGGTTTAAATTGGATAAAATCATAATGCATCAATGAAATGCTTTCTTTCAAACAAATGGCCTCTGGTCTACCTGCTATAGCTATAAAGGCTCTTTCATAGCAAACTCAATGTGAAAAAGTGAAAAGAATCATAGACCCATGGTCTATTTACACCTAAAGCAAAACAAATATCGAGCCTATTGGAGTAAAAGAAAAGGAAAATACACATGGTAAAGCAGATGGAGCAACGCACACTGCTCTACCAGATAATCAAAAGCAAGTTTAACACTCTAATTTAATAAATAAAAAAAACATAGACATGATCTTGTACTAAAGTAAAGTCATTAGCATAGTGAAATTTAAGGTCAGCAGCGAGAACACATGTGAAATAAAGCGAGATTAAATCCATAAAGTGTCTGTGTATTTCAGTGAATTCAGTGGGGCTTTCTTCTGGTTGCTGTGTACTAGATAGTGGTGCACTGAGGCCACCATTTCATGTACTGATTCTGATACCCAAATTCTGTGCAACAGCCAATGTCGATACGATATCGGTGGTGTTTTTTTTTTTGTTTTTTTTAAGAATATCTACATCTCAATGGGTCTCATTCACTAAGCATGCGTACGCACAAATTTGTGCGTGAAATGTGCGTGAAACAAACTATTTTAAGAACAAAATCACAATTCACCAAATATATCGTAATTAAAAAAAAAAAACGAAATTTACGAAAAAATATAGGATCTAGGGCTGTAACCATTTGACTAAAAATAAAAATTTCGATTAATTGAACATTTTACCTCGATTACAATTAATGAACGATTATTTTGCTCTTTTTTCCTTTCTTTTTTTTCCTTTACTTTTTTTGCCTTCATAGTTCACTGATAAGGTTTGTACTGTAAATATGTTCTTCTATTAAAAGGAGGGATATTTTTTTCTAATGAAAAGGTGCATTTCTTTGTGATTTTAAACTACTTGAAGGAAACTGCTCACTTTTCAGCAGTTATTGTCTATGGGGCAAATTTCTGTTTGTTGTACATCAGATAAATTAGCACAGTAGGCCTACATTTCCTTTATTTGAACGCATTAATGAGAGAGAGATTGTGTGTGTGAATTAGTCATACCATCTCTATTAATTATGAAGCTGTGGTTTGTACTTCCTTCAAAAGGTATTCAAATCTATGCTATAACGGTTGAGTATCTAAGCTACTTTAGTGATAAATCACAGGGCAGCGTTGACAATGAGTTTCTGCGCTCCACTCTGCGCGCCATCTTCACATGATGTGCGAGCTACTGCGAGTGTGATCTGGCTTGCTTCAGGGCGCATGCGTTGTCAGAGGCACGACACGGCTCGGCTTTCTGTGTCACAGAAAAAAGCTCATGAGCCTTGAACGGAGAAGTTTTCCACAACGATGTTCTTGAATAGTGCACAATCGCTTTAATGTTCAAACTGGCAAGCCTTTAAACTCATTTAATTGACAAACTTAATGAGGACGCAAGTGAAAGTGATCTGGCTTCGGGGCTTGTATGCGGCATCTCTGTGTGTGTATCAGCAGTGCTTTAAGTGGGCCGGTACGCGCCGGTACTCAGTACCACCACTTCCAAATATAGCTCTTGAGTGCCACCTCTCCGTGCACCCAGAACGTGCTTTTTAGCGTACCGGTACGCTCATTTGCGAGCAGAGACTACATTACCCATACACCCTTGAGTTTTACAAGTGAAAAGCGCATGCGTCGCTTTTGCCGCTGTCAGTAGGCTTGTTTGAGATGCGCCTCGCCTGAAATTCAGCCGAGACTAGGCGGCTGCAGTGAGGATAGGAGTGAAAAAAGTGCAGGCAAGACGGACAGTTCTCTCTTCTCGTAGTGGATCAGACAACTGCGAGATCAAAGGCGGATATTGCGGGATTCACACTCGTGCGCTTTGTTGCTGATGAACTGGATGTAATTTAAGTTATTTTGCTTTTATATGAAAATAAATATGATGAACAAGACACCCAAAGTTTTTGTTATTTAATTCCATTCGAAAGACGTGTTTATCAATCATTTTTACTTTAATTACATACTAGTTTTTAATAAAAAACTTTTTATTTAAAAATTGTTGTCATATATATAAAAGTATATAAAAACGTTTTAAAATCACAACCGTGATAAATGCTTCTTTTTTAAAATGTTTGATTTTAAAACTCTGATATATCATGTTTTTATGTTTGAATATTCCCAAACTCTCGGACAGTGCGATCTCTCTGTGGGTTATGTGATTGTTGTCATATATAAAAAAGTATAATAAACTATTGATTCATGATAAATAATTAGTACAAAATAAAAATATACTATTAAAGTAAAAGGTGTTTCTTTAGGGCATGTAGCACAGCTTTTTTAATAGGGCAACAGATATGATAGATACGATGGAACAAATAAATAGGCTAAATATAAAATTTAATTAATGTGCCCTCATAATCTTTCATTAAAATATCTTGCAGCGACATCTCTTCTCTGATGACGTGTTTACTGGCACGAGGGTGGGACAACCTGTCACTCACAAGCGATCGACCAATAGCAAACCACAATGTTCACAAAATCCTTACAAAAGTCCTGCCCTGCATTTTTCCCGAATATATACATGACAATAGGGAAGAAAAGAATACCGCAACTTTAGTTCATGCCGACTTTAAAACAGTTCAATAGAAGTGCTGTGCTTCAGTCTACAATCCGTCTTAGGGAACGGATACCATGTGACAGGCTTCAGTGTCAAAGTTATGGCTGCCACTGAGTGTGTATAATTTATAGTCACAGTTTGTCCCCCTTGATCACCGTTCCTGTCTCTGAGGCAAGCGCAGTGCTGCAGTATGACAGACAGATGGCGGACAGAAAGACTGACGGGCGATTGGGAGACGCCGTCAAAGTACTGACAGTCACATCACAGATGAAAGTGCAGCGAGCAAGAGATGTAACCTCAGCACACAAAGATGACAGACACACTCGCTCTCAAACACGCACAACTAGATGACTGACTCGAGAGGGGAGATGGCATCATCCTGCGTCACCAGAAAACTCTCACACCCCCTCCTTAAAAAGTGAGTCACTGTTGTTCCTGAGAAAACTCTCGCAAAGTCAGCAAAGCAAAAGCAGCCAGGAGAGGGGAGGGGAGGAGAGGAGAGAAAGGGGAGTTTTGGACCTCCAAATTGCAAAGCACTGGGGATTTTACAGAGCCAGTTTTGGCTGTCAGAAAAAGAGAACAGGGGTCTGAAACCCTGAAATGCAGTTCTGAAAGTGGGTGCAGATCTCCTCCTTAAATGCCTCACATGTAGAGGGGTTGGGGGGGGGGACTAGTAGTTTTAACAACATCCGAAATGTTATAATTAACCTAAATGACTGTGTATCTCACACAGACCTGCTTTATTAAGTTATTGCCTGTAATTTTACTCAAGTGAAAGAGCTGAAACATTCTTCTCCTTTGAGTTCTGCAAAAAGAAAACAGGCATACAGGTTTGTGTCTGCAAGTGCTCACGTCTGCATTTGCATAATTTCGTTATGCAACTGGCCTTTAGATATGAAGTACGGGTGTGTGTGTTTTTTGTTTTTTTACTCAGTAATCAGTATTTATTTCAGTATGTCCTGTAGTGTGTTCCAGATTTTCCGTCTGTGGTTTTGGTTCAAAAATGAAAATGACCCAAAGATTTACTCACCCTCAAGCCATTCTAGGTGTATATGACATTCTTCTTTCAGACGAATACCCTGGCTCTTCTAAGCTTTATAATGGCAGGAATTGGTAGCCCAAAAAAAGTGCATCCATCCATTATAAAAGTAATCCACACGGCTCCGGGAACTGCGGGAAGCTAGATATTTTACTTTATAAAGTTTTAAATATGGATATTTTTCTTACAAAAACACATTGATTCACTTCAGAATGCCTTTATTAACCCCCCGGAGCCGTGTGGCTTCAAATTTTGGGCTGCCATTCACTGCCATTATAAAGCCTAGAAGAGCCAGGACATTTTTTAATTCAACTCTGATTGCATTCGTCTGAAAGAAGAATGTCATATACACCTAGGATGGCTTAAGGGTGAGTAAATCATTGGGTAATTTTCATTTTTGGGTATCCCTTTAACGTTTGCCACTGATAATATTTTTATTAAGATCAACACCTGCATGCATGGCTTCTGAACGTCTTTTGGGTAAAGGCATTTCCCAAACGAAACAATTAAAATACTAAATAAAACCGTACAATACCGCAAATTACTAATTACAAATTACTTTTATTTGGCCATGTACCACAAACAGTGTAAATACCATTTGGTACATGAATCTGATAATCTGAAGTACCATGTTTTTTGTGTGTTTGTTTTTTTACATGTACCATGATCTTTTTTAAAGCATTTTGTAAATACCATGGTACATGATGACTATCGTCAATTTAATTAAGTAAATGAAAATTAGGCTATTTAAAAAAAAAAGACAATTCAACGTCGTCTCATTTTCGGATACGTTTTGTCTTGACAGTAGGCTATATGCATATTGTATCTTTGCTTATTATACAATTATTTATTTTTTACTTTTTATGGTAATCATGTATTTATTCTTATTACAGCTGCTTGCTTTTGCCTTCGTATTTATAAAATATAAAATGGCTTATAAATGTAGCAAACATAAATAGCTATTATAAACCATTTTTTGGACTTGACCAAAAACTTGTCTTATTTTGTGAAACTAGCCACATCACTCCCACAGTAAGATTTAATAACTTATGTTATTGTTCTGCTCAAAATATAGTTCAAAATAACCCTTTTCCTGAACTCATTTTAAACCTTATAGTCACTTAGGGAAGACTTAGGGAAGCTGTCTCAATATCTTATACAATCACTGACAACATGGCAATGTGGTGTAATGAAAATAAACAATTATGCAAGTTTTAAATCAAAATGTGTTTTCTAGATATTACCAATCATCACCCGAACACAGTTTTGATCCTCCCCACTTATCAGACCAGAGTTGCAAACTCAACTTTGTCTAAGCAAGGGGGAGTACACGGCAAGTAAGCAGTGTGATGCAACACATACAAACACTAGACTGTTCTGACAGTGCACATGCAGTATAGACAGCTTTGAAATAAGAGAGTGGCCTAGTTTTGCCACACCTTGCCTGTTGCTTCTTCATGTAAGATGCACCATTTGCACGTCTAATTAATATTTAGATCTCGTTTCATTAGTTGTTACATGTACACTATATCACATATCGCAAACTGAGCAGCTTATTATTGATTTCTATGAGTATATTGATGCGTTTAGTTAAGGTACTTACTGTAGTTTGGGAATAATAATAGCATGAAACAGGATCCTGCACATTCACACTGAACTCATCAAGCATCCAATGAGCTGTTGATACGCAAAAACCCACAATACTGCACAGAAATGCATACCCTGGAGGGAGAGGCCCTACTCCCTAAGCACCACTTTTGAACGTTCAGGCTAATCTACCACTGAGAGATTTGGGAACAGCTTCAACTCACAATGTGATATAACTGCTAACAGGCAGTGCTAATAGGGGTGTAACAATACAGGCATGTCACGATCCGGTTCGATACGCGATACTGATCTCACGATGCAATACTCATTTATTCACAATACATGATATTTAGCCTAAAGAGATAAAGTTAGGTTTTTTGTATTACTACTTCAAGGGCATAGGATAACAATAAACAGTTAACAAAAAGTACAGTTATTTAAAATGATAAATTTGGTATTACATCAGGAATGTACTTGAATCGCCTCCGCATGCACAGGGTAATAGTGACACCAGAATAGAAATATTCAGAATTTGGCTTAGCTAAAAATATAGAATTATGTTAAAAACATATGCTTGCAATCTGACTAGATTTAATTGGTTTTGATATATTGTATTTTACTCATGTATTTGCTCTATAATTTATTAGAGATGCACCGGTTGCAATTTTCTTGGCCTAATCCGATTTCCGATTTTTTTTTTGTAAGTGTGACCTGCCGATACCGTTTTTTCCAATTCCGTTTTTTTTTTTAAATATCAATAATTGACAGCATACTAATAACAAAAACCTGCTTTTCTGAAATGCTTAATTTTATTTTCATAAAAAAACAAGTAAAAAAAATAATAAAATAAGAACAAACTAATTTCAAACAACAGCTGGATAGACTTGATTGAAAAAATTAAATGAATGCTTACAATTATTTACAAAAGTTATACAGTCAAGAGAAGAGATTGATTTTCTTTAACTGAATACTCACCAAGATGAGTATTTTTACACAATATTGTGTGTATTTGACCGTTTAAGTAGCCTAGAAATGTAGACGCACCCTAGTGGTAGAACATTTATTTTGCCGCGGGTGCAGTCTAGCAACTCTCGGTAGACCTGAGAGCTGGAAAAACCAAACTCTGGTCAGGCCAATCACAGCGTGTGTAGAGTCGGTGGGCGGGCTTAACATAATGACGGCTCATCACGGCAGAGTTGCGTAGGTTCTGCGTGCTACTCGTAAACGAACAGCGGTCTTTTGAATCGCTTTGGCTGCGACTCTGGAAGACTTGGAGCCAAGCTTTTTTTTGAGAAAAGAACAAAGAACGGCACTGATGTCATTCTTAAGTAGGGTTGGGTACCGAAATCCGGTTCCAATATGGCACCGGTACTTATATAACCGGTATGTACCGGACCGAATCAGACCGCAGATTTCGGTTCCTCATTTCGGTGCCAAAATTCAAACGTGCTTTCGGGTGCTTTGGCTGGCACCGAGCCAGAGACAGACGCTCAGCGCTGGTCACATCACAACTCATGACAACTATTCAGTGTTTTCAACGACATCATGTTTATTCCAGGTTTCAGACATTTAAATGCTCATAAGTAGGCTACTAGCAAAACACACACACTGATGTCTATGAAAGCGGCAATGACAATCCTTTCAGGCGGTTATAATTTGACTAACGTTACATGTTTTATTCACATCAGATACATGCACATTAAATAGTAGCTATATCGTTTACTCTATTCTTCTTCCAGTTCACTGGTCACTTACTTTCATGTATTTTGTAAGACGAGAATGAACTCAAGTGTTGTAAATCCGACAGATCCGATTCTGAGGCGCAAACTAACATGGCGCCGCCCATTGCGCTTTATAGATCAACTAACACACATTGACTCACACATTTGAACATCAGATAGTTCGTGACACAGTTAAGAAGTTTGTGAATATTTTGAATAAAAAACGAAAATAAACCCGATACAGCTGAGCTGTCAGCGCTATTGCGGCTGCTGTGTCATGTGAGAAACTTGACGCGTCGTCATGGAAACATTAAGGCGATGCGTTCTAAAATATTTAGCCAGAGAAAATGATCATATTTCAAAATAAAGCTGAAGCTCGAAGCTGGTTAGTAGCAGACCGAGAATACAGACTACTGCTGTTATTACTGTAACTGTTATTTAGAGTTATATTAGGCTTGTTGTAGTTGGGTTAGGTGGCTATTAGGTTTTACTGTGAATTTGTAAATAAGTCAATTATAATTTGTAAATAAGTCAATTGTGTTTTGTATTTATTTATATTCATACATTTAAGTATACATTAAACTTTTAATAAATGGTTCAATTTAAATAAATAAATAAAAAGCCATTTAAATGTTATCCACCTCGCTTTGTGGCCATTTAAAAAAAAAAAAAAAGTATCGGTTCAGGCACCGTTAAGGCACCGGAACCGTTTTAAAAGTATCGGTTTGGCACCGGAATCGAAAAAACCCAAACGATACCCAACCCTATTCTTAAGAAAAGAAGATATGTTCGAAGTTTTGCCTACCGGATACGCCGAAAGTCTATCAACTAACGTTAGCTCGGCTTAACCTTCTTCTTTGCTCTGTTTGGTTGTGGCGCTCATGGCGCAATCCAATTGCGTGCAGAGGGAATTTGAAAGACAACCGTTTATCCCGCCCCTCGGATTGAGCCCTGTCAATGGTGAGTTTCCAGACCCAACGTCTTGATGTGGGTCTGGCTTGTCAGGCTACCGTTTAAGTGCAGTAAGCCACTCATTTTGGTACTTGGGTCAAAGTCGAGATTTTGGTACCCTCATCAAATTAAATGTACATTCATAGATCATTTTTAAATCACTAAATAAAAATTTTGTAATTTTATATACATAAAAAAACATGTTAAATGCAAGTAAATTGTCTACTTTAATATTTCAAATAACTTCTGTCAAAACAAAAAGTCAACATATAGGGTAATATTGCTCCAAAGTGTCAAATTGTCATTCTGCGTAATGGTCCGGACTTCGCCATTACATCTTTAAATAAACATGTAAAATACCAAGTTAAAAAATATATTTGTTTTCGTGGCATTTTCAAATAAGTGTTGGCTGTGTTATATTAAAAGGACTGTGTCTTATTTTTTATTTTAAGTATTTAAATAACCAGGGGACTTCAGGGGACCCAAAAATACAGTTTGTAAGAGATCATTCAGTGCATGTAACAGGATCAAGAAGCCATTCTGAAATCATATAAAAAAAAACAGATAGTCATTCGACAGTCTGTGACATCATCAAAAGGCACCCTGAAGATAATGTGGTGCAGCAGAAAAGTCAATTCATTGCTCTTAAATATTTGATCACCTTTTCATGGTGTGGTAGCCTAAGTTGCATAAATACATGTCATTCAGTGAAATGCCAAAACTTATATTGTTAGATTTTTTTTTTAAATTTAGTAGATGTTGTGAATAATTAACTTTACTGGTCAAGTTCACTGTTTTATATAGGTGGCCAGTTGATGGCCTGCAATATAAAGCTAATCATCATTCAGGGTAATGCTTTTTCATTCCATGTAAAGCAAATGCTCTGTAACGCCACAGTTTCATCACTGTATAAATAATTTTAGCATTTTATTTATATTACAGATACATGAGAAATGTTTAGCACGGACAAATAGGTGTTAAACTTAATAAATATAAATATTTTAATGCATTTTTGTATTGTTTAATTTGTGTTATTGATTCATTTTAGATGATTTAGATGATAGAGTTGAAAAGGCACTGTAAAAAGCCAAAAAGCCCATTCTCACCAAGAACAATAACTATTATGATGTGAAAATGAAAAGTTGTTAATTTCTAGACCGATATGGCTAGGAACTATACTCTCATTCCTGCGTAGTAATCAAGGAACTTTGTGCCGTAACATGGGTGTATAGAAGTTTTAAACTTATAGAAGTTTTTATATTAGATAATTTTACTAATTCCCGCAGGTTTTGAGCTCATTCATTCACACAGTGCAATAACTTTCACCATACAACAAGGGAACAGTTTTTTTTTTTTCACTCAACATCACAATGCTAGGTTACTATTAATTAACCTTTGATTAACTCGTGGATGGTTCAAAAATGCATGTTTTTGGTTAGTAGTCTTTAACCACTAGGCTACACCACTCACATATTCAAAACAGTACTATTATAATGAATATACATTATACTGCTTTAAACAATATCACACTGTAACTTTTGATCATTTTTAAAAGATGAAATCAAAATTGAAGGTTATGTCTGTTAATGTAGTCCTCCAAGATGACAAAATGTACTTTTATATATAACATTGAGATTGTTTCTCTTGTGGGAAAACTCAATAATCCGCTCTAGAATGACAAAGTCATTTCTCAATTTGTTCATTTTGAAAGCATCTTCACTGCTTACATTCAGGGTACAGATTTCAAAAGTGGTTTTACCAGGCTGCCAAGTAAAGCTAATGATCATTCAAGGAGAAAAAAAAGAAAGAAAAAAAAGAAACCTTCAGTGGAATCAGCATAGGAAGATCAACCTGTACTCAAAATAGTGATGAACTGAAATAAATTATTTTGGAGGATGCAAAATATATTTGTATACAAGTACATTTTGGCAGACATCCTTAATCTGATGAATACATATCATAAAAGCAAATGATCATGGTATTGGTATTTTATAATATAACTTTATATGATAACATATTATAAAATATAATACAACAATTAAAATATTGTTAAAAAGTGATTAAAACGGTATCAAGTCAAACAGAGATCTAGCTTTTAGAAATAGAACACAATATCTAAAAATATCTCTAAACATCACTTTTGGATAATATTATTAGCACATTTATATACCCTACTTAAATGAGATTTAGGTTAGCTGAGTGCATATGTGTAATCTGTTTAAGAACTGGACAGATTACACATAACACATAACTCTTTATTACCCAGTATCCAAGGGGAGTAGGTATATTTGCAAACGTAAAGATGCATTAAATTTTTTATTTACAATATTGGGATTACGTCACACACTGTGCATGCAAAATTAGACAAAGTATTATAAACTGAATTTGCAAGTGCGTTTGAATTTTGACCACAATGTGCTTCCCATTGACCAGTGAGACACATTCACTCTCATTGTACACATCATGCACAGCAGGCACATGCGTCTCAACTTTAAGACACAAGCTCTTCCTGGCAATATATCACCATCAATCAGGGTTAAATATAATTAAACCTGGATCGTATCACATGCAAGCTGTTTTTCTCCAAATCAAATTTTTAGGTATCAGTGCATCCTAATGTCAAACCATTTCATGGGATCTAATAAAAGTATACTGTACACAAGCTACATTGTACACCTTCACCCAGAGGCTTTTCTTATCATAATTATGTGCTGTTACTACGTCTCTGCTCTGTGAGAAGATGGCTAACATTACATGGCACATCCTTCACTTCATTAATACACATTAAATAACCTCAACAAGAACCAAGATCTGCAATTGAAATATCTAGCTTCCCCCTCAGGCCTCCCACGCAAAAGAAACAATTGCGGCAGATTTTTGGCACGCAACTAATGTATTGTTACAACGTCTGTGGGAAGTTGCGATAGCGTGATAATAACAATGTCACACCGCTGGATCTCTTTTCAACACAAGACCGCCGTGGCTGCACCAAATCATAATGTGACCCTTTTATATGAAAACTCCTCAAGTACACTTGATAAGAGCTGGAACAAGTGGAGTAAAAGGAGGTCTGGAGTGTTTGGTGCAATTCCCAGTCAGCAAAGATGACCTAGAACCAACGCCGCCCGCCGGCAGATGACTCCACAGGGGTTAATTAGCCTAGCTCTCTGTCGACCTAACCAGCGGTAGCACCATGGCAACCCCAGCACACCTGAGCACTGTGTGTGTGTGTGTGTGTGTGTGTGTGTGTGTGTGTGTGTGTGTGTGTGTGTGTGTGTGTGTGTGTGTGTGTGTGTGTGTGTGTGTGTGTGTGTGTGTGTGTGTGTGTGTGTGTGTGTGTGTGTGTGTGTGTGTGTGTGTGTGTGTGTGTGTGTGTGTTTTGCACACTCATCCTTCTCAGTGCCAGATTCTCCACACTAAACGGCTTAAATAGAAATTCTATATTCCGATGCCAAGGGAGCAAGTCTACAGCTGACAAAACATCAGTGGTGAATTTCCAGAAACGGCCTACATCTCTAACTACAGATGAGATGGATTAGAGCAGGCTTTTGCCTCACATTACATTATTTACATTCTGTTTACCTAAGCAGCATAACCCAACAACTTATCGCACTGATGGAAAACACAAGCCTCTGCCAGCGGTTCCCTCACCTTTGTAATCCAGATCCCAGAAACAAGCTAAGACAAAAGCATGACCTAGTATTTTGGGGGTATTTTCTTTCTCTTGTTTTTTTTTGAAAATACAAATGCTGTCTGTAAAGGGTTGTGTCAGGGTGTAGAAAATAAAGGTGTAGTGAAGCGCTTTAAAAGGGATGGCGTAAAGGCCAGTTGTTCACACGGGGACGATTATCACGTGCGTTTAACACCTCATGACTAAACAAAGGCGCCAATGTGAGTGTGCACACCGACCCGCAAAACAGCATACGTAAAAGCATCATTTAAAAAAAAATAAAAACGCCTAGGGTTCGTGTTTTTGGTTTGACGCGCTGCGTTAAAAACTGACCGACCAATGAGATTGGGAGGGATTGGCAGGGATGAATTGGGAGGAATTGATGGATTGATTGGGAGGGGGGGATGGATTGGGAGGGATGCATGGATGGATGGATGGATGGATGGATGGATGGTTGGTTTACAATTGAATGGGCTACTTGCACTGAGGTTCATGACGCACTTTCATTTTGAAATAGTACAACATTTATTTCCAGTTGTGTATGTTTTTTGAATGTGCTGTAGTCACCTAGTTGACAAAACGGCACCTAAAATGATTGTCCACAAGAAGATTTAAAAACCTGGGCCCATATTCTTAAAGCACACTCACATTTTGTTCATATATTTATTCATTATTCAGATTGAACAGTTGGAAAGAAAACATATTAATAGGAACATTTCAGCAGGCTCAAGATAATTCATGTCAACGCAAATACCATGATTAGTTGTTTTAATCAATTGACAGCAATAAAACGTAGTGTGATCTCATATATGCAGGTGCGCTGAACGCTGTTACCGGAAACTTTTGAGTTGTAATAAGTAGAATGTGCAAGTAGTTGTGCTAGTAGTCCATTGCATCACTTAAAGGGTAACTAAACCCCAGCTCAGAGCTTAACTCCACCCAAATGCTGGAAAAGTGGGCAGAGCCCAGCGGAGACAGAGGGGACGAAACGAGGGTGGGACTGAGTGGAGGGCGTGCACCTGAGACCTGCAGTGACGGATTGATTGACAGCTGTCTGACTCACGAGTCGCAAAGATGGAGAATGACTGGAGTGACGCCAGTAGCTTTGCAACAGAGCGGTCTTTCTCCCCCACCTTCACCTGAAGTGGAGGAGGGTGAATTGTCTGTAGACACAGACCCAGAGCCTTATCAATGCGAGCCGCTGGCTCAAACTGCATTAACTCCCGATGCCGACGATGCGAAGCACCAGTGCAAGAGAGAATGAGACACCTGACCTAATCTATGAACAGTCAAATCCTTATACTGAATGCCACTAAAAATATATCAGATACATACAATGTATTTTCATTCAAATGAACTGAATCAATAAGCAGCGCAGGACCAATAAGTTCAAACTTAACAGCCTATTATAAACAGATTTCCTCAAATAAAAGTTAGACTATATACGCCAGCTAGGGATGGGCGATATCTTATCGTTTGCGATATCTTATCGTTTGCGATATACCGGTAAAAATTCTCCCCACGATAAGAATTTGTCTTCCCGCGATAATAACGATAAAGCCTTGTTGATAGCGCGACCCATCCGCACCGTGCCACCGCTGGCCGTCTCTTGATGCTTAAAGCGTTTACTTTATGATGGCCGCGGTGGCTGCGTTCGTCAATTTGTATAGCTGAACGGGAGAGAGAGAGAATTGGAGAGAGAATTGTCTTGTGGTGCCCCCCGCAGCACACGGTCCCCTAAGCGCCGCGCAATGGGAGCGGCGGCACTGAATCCGCATCTCATGTGCAGAGCGAAAACAACTATGGCGGAAGCTGCGGAAGAGTTCATAGCTAAACGAGGGGCTACCTGAGGGCAATCTGAACCTGTACATACAGATGTATTTTCACTCGCTGAGCACTTGGACTGAGCGCTTAATATATTCGCTCTCTCAATCGATCGGTAAAGCACACTATTTCTGTTCATCTCAATGAATGCGCAGTGTATTCGACACACAGTAAACACTAGTGTGAGGCGCGCGACAGAGTGCTCAGTGTTTCACACACACTCAAAGAGAGAGCGAGAGAGTCTTATACCACACAGAATTGACGTGCTACATGTAAACAATATCCTTTGTTGTATTTTCCTGTAAAATAATTATTCAGCCTTTCATGAACAGGAAGAAACGAATGCACAAACGGGAATCTCATTGGCTGGCGTGCACCTTTTACAGTGCCTGTTTTGATTTCAGCAAATCAGTTTGAATGAGCGCTGACAACGTGATTAATATTCATGAACCCAGAAGCTCATTATTCCTTAGTGCAGTTTATTTGTATTAGTAGAATAATTTGTGGTATTATTATCTTATCAACTCAAATTACTGAAGTTCTATCATTAAATCATTATTTTCAACTTTTTTGTAATCTGAAGACATTTTTGGGATAATTACTTTTGCTGTTTCTGCTATTTTTACCACTGTTTGCACCATGTATGAATAAATACAGAATAGGTTTACATGTAAAACTGGTCATAGATTTCAAAATTATTATTGTTTGTATTGTGTGATGTTTTTTTAGCCCAGTTGCACTATTTAAACATTACATGCACTTTTACAGAAGACAATTATATCTGCAACTTTTCCATTTCTGAAAAGGCTGGTGTGAAATTTGACATTAAAAAAAATTTAATTAAATAAATATATATATATATATATTTAATTTTTTTGTTTATGTATTATAGGAGCCTATTTGATGACATGTACATTTTACTTTAGATCAATGTTTGTTTTTCTGAAACTCGCAAGAATGCATGCAGCTTTCACTTGTATCCAAAAACATGGGGAATGATACTACATTTATCGTCATTGATATCGTTATCGCAATAAATACTAGAAAATAACGGGATACATTTTTAAGTCCATATCGCCTATCCCTAACGCCAGCACGTTACGGTTTTGTTGTTCGTTACCGCGGCAACCACTTGCGTGTCAGGGTTTGAAAGTGCATCTCATGTATGAAACTTATCTGTACACATGACGGGCGGCAATAATATCGCAAGAAAATCTGTGACGTGTACTGACAACTGCATTATTTAACCGCATTTTCTTCATTACAATGTGAAAGCAAGTGTCAAGTAAGTTTCATTCATAATGTTTCTACTTCATGTAACATGAGAGTTCATAATGCCGTTTTCATCATGTGATTGGGGAAAAAATTTCTGAGGGCGGTGAGCTCATGCCATGGGGCGTGGGTAGTGAGCCGTTGGAAGAACCATCCTACGTCACGATGACACACAACGTCCAATAGGACGCAATAGGCAGCACTCAGACGGTTATACACCATATATTATAGAATTACAACACTTTATACCCAAATGTCAAAACATTTACTCGAATCACTGAACAGCATTAATAAAGCCCCAGTCTTGCAGATCATTAACTAAAAAAAGTTGGTTTAGAGTTTAGTTACCCTTTAAAGGGTCATGAAACCCTGTTTCAGCAGCCGTCAGTTCTCCCCAGTTTTGAAAAATGCTATAAAAGTGGGCATGGTTAAGCTGCAGAGTGCAGGGGGATGAGGGAAGACTGACTGACAACACAGTTTTATGAGCCGTTTGATTGGTTAATGGGCCGTAAAGAGCGGTTACACTCAGTGTGGATGAATCGCGTTTGTTCTTACAAAGCAAAAACAAACACTCGTTTTTGATCCATTAATGCATCTCTCACTTACTGAATGCGATCTCACTCTTTGAAACGGCTGTCAGTCATTGCGTGCTGCTGTGTTAAGCGAGGCCTCTTCTCATAGGATAAGCAAACACAGCCTCATGAATAATTATGAGACACCGATGAGTCATCGCCATACTATAGTACGAGAAAACATCACATTCTGTGACGTTGATACAAAGATGAATTTAAACCCGGAAGTTAAATATAGCGCAATTTGTTTAATAAACTAGTTTTCTCCAACAATCAAAACGAACGGATGGTAACATTGACTTCTATGATGCTCATAACTCTTTGGTTTAGGGTTTCATGACCCTTTAAAAACCGGATGTGAATTTACTAAGCACTATTTACCAGAAGTCACATTAATGGCAAGTAGTGGTCAATTTACAAACCGGCTCCACAAATTCTTCTGTCCATTCGGAGTTGACTGTAAAGAATGATATTTTTTTTAGCCATTTCACTTTGTTAAAAAAATTAAAACAGACAGTGGCTGTGTAGTTTTCAACTAATTTATGAATAAGAACAGGAAATTACCACTCAACTTTACATTTTCCCATTAAATTTGAGCTTGTTGTACCACATCACAATTGGTTTGTGTATTATACATGACAAACGGGCATTGATTAATTATGTAACATAAATATGTCATGCAGATTTTTAATTTAATAGACACACTAGCAAGAAGCTTGTGGCGTCAGAATGCCAGTCCATCAGTCAAGTCCGAAGCAAGACACAAACACGTATGCGTTGTGGCCACAATATAAACAAACAAGAAGTTGAGATTTGCTATATAGTATCCTTTAAGTGAGTGTGTATGCAGGTAAAGTTGGATGTACTTTATATCAAATAGCATTGTATTTTGCTGGTGCCAGGCTGCCAAATTCCCATTGGAAACACGGTTTTGAAATTTTAAGTAAAGAACAGTTCCTTTATCAAATTGAATGTTCCAGTAGTCAGACATATTAAGCTGTTCATCTACACAAACTATGCACAGATCTGGGACGATGCTCACAGGCCGTGTTAGCCCACACTCTCGAGGTGTAGCAGAACAGAAGACATTAATTACTCCACTAACACTGAAAGCGGGGTCTAGAACTGGCAGATGGTGACCTAATACAAGAGGACGGTCCTGAAGGAAAGTGCCATTGATTTTCCTCTTCCTTTCGAAACAGGGGCCAGATGGGAACAGTGCCTCTTATTGACGCAACACTTCCACTTTCAATGCCAGTTCAGCCAGTGAGCTTCACCCATTGTAAGGAGGCAACCCCAAGATGTAGTGACAGAGGCTCAGCTAATCCGTTTGTTTTCCTCACAAGGGCGGGGGTAGGGTGGTTGCAGATGGCCTGATTGCGGATACAAACGTTTAGTTCTAAAAGACCAGGTAACGTTGTGCTTCCACCGTTAAAGCAGGTGTAGCAAGTGTTCAACTGGTGTATTCCATACTCTGACTGAGGCTTCCCCACAAACCAGTGCTGCACCAACAACACTGAAAAAAACAAATGTAACCTAGGCAGATATGATGAATCAATGATTGAATGATTGAATGAATGAATGAATGAATGAATGAATGAATGAATGAATGAATGAATGAATGAATGAATGAATGAATGAATGAATGAATGAATGAATGAATGAATGAATGAATGAATGAATGAATGAATGAATGAATGAATGAATGAATGAATGAATGAATGAATGAATGAATGAATGAATGAATGAATGAATGAATGAATGAATGAATGAATGAATGAATGAATGAATGAATGAATGAATGAATGAATGAATGTTTTTAATATTGTATCAGCGAATATGGGACACAACATAGATTAACCCCATTACGGGAATTCCTGCAGAAGAAACAAAGCATCATTTTTCTACAATGTCTTTAAGCCAGAAAGTTATTTTGAAATGTACAACAGATGGAGAAGCGTAATTATTTTAAGGCCAAGTGACGTATAAAAAAAAGTTTAAGGGGGAATTCCAGTGAAAAATCAACAAACTGGAAAAAAGACTCAAGCCTAAACTAATTTAATTTCCCAGTTCACCTTAAAGGTGGGGCTTATCCTTCCATAACACTACAGCCTGTGGAAAATCTCAACTGTTTAAAGACATTCAAAGACGAAGAACTACTACAGCAGTCAGTGTGCTAACATTTGTCAATGACATAGAATGCATTCATTTATTTTATTTTTTTAAACTGTAAAATTCAATTTATACATACATGTCTGACAAATATTATATAATGAGATTTAATTCCTGCATTCAAATTTTGATGTTCATAAATGTGACCCTGGACCACAAAACCAGTCATAAGGGTCAATCATCTGAATAAATAAGCTTTCCATTGATGTATGGCTTATTAGGATAGGACAATATTTGGCCAAGATAAAACTATTTGAAAATCTGTAAATCAAAGGGTGCAAAAAAAAAAAAATCTAAATATTGAGAAGATCGCCTTTAAAGTTGTCCAAATGAAGTCCTTAGCAATGCATATTACTACCAATATTACATTTTTTATATATTTACAAAATATATTCATGGAACATTATCTTTACTTAATATCCTAATGATTTTTGGCATAAAAGAAAAATCAATCATTTTGATCCATGTATTGTTGGCCTATTGCCACAAATGTCAGGGTGTCCATAATGAATGGAAAAAAACTCAAGAGTGGATACATTTGAAACCAACACTCTTGCGTTTTCGTGTGTACAGCCAATCCGCATATTTTGTGAAACGGTGATGTCATCACACCACGTCCCGCACAGTAAAGACTAGAAGGGATACAGCTACGGCCACTGGGCATGCGCACATCAATATTGCGTAATTTAATTACTGTATTTGCTTTATTGTAAGGATAGGTTTAGGATTGGGGTAGGTGTAGGCGTTTATAAAACACAATCTGGTAAGTAGCAAATTTATTTATTGTTATTTTATCGTGAGATTTTGCCTCACTTCCGACCGTTGCTGTACCCCTTCTAGCCACAACTCTTCTTCTCGGTTTTTAGTGTATTTCTGTGACAGAATTACAGCGCCACATATTGGTCTGGAATGTATACTACATCATTTTGAGTCGGTTTCCGCGGTTTCGTGTGTACGCAGATATTTCTTGAGACGAGGGGGAAAAAAAGATTGGATAGGGAAAGCTCTGATTCCTGTGGATGTGGCCTAAGTAGGTTGGCATAATATTTTTTTATTATAATAATGTATAATGCATTAAATATGCTTCATTATTTCACTACAATATTCAGAAACAAGCAGAAAAGGTCTTGGACCTTTTTATGACAAGGTACGGTTAGGCAGAGGTGGAAAGTAACGAATTACATTTTCTTGCGTTACTGTAATTGAGTAGTTTTTCTGTGTACAACTACTTTTTTAAGTAGTTTTAAAAATCTGTAATTTTACTTTTACTTAAGTATGTTTTGTTTGAAGTATTGTACTTCGCTACATTTGAAACCACATCCGTTACTGAGTAAAAATAAATAATACAAATGGGGGGAAAACCGCAATCCGGAAATGACTGCATTGAATAGAAGAGGGGGAGAACAAACACGCAAAAATCACAAAAAGATGGAGACGGACGGACAAGACAGACGTCAGACCCAGCTGAAAGCGAAACGCCGTTGTGAACCCCTGGATAGTATGCAAACTTTGGATATAGACAAAAAATAGCCGGGTGTTGTCCTGGAGGATATCAAATTAGCAAAAAAGTGTTGTTGCAAAGGAGGAAACACATACTACATGTTCGGGAACACCATCCCTCTGTGCAGATAAAGGTACATTTATAACTTAAAGGCCGAATGATTTCTGTGATGCAGAGGGAATCCCGGAATCCAGACATTTTAATTTATAGTATAATGCAGGTGTCACGTAAAACACGCAAACTGATGGATGGATGAATTAATACATCGAAAGTAGACCTGTACAATAAATCAAATCGCGACATGGTCTGTGAATATTAAAGCTCAAAACACTGCTATTTAAATATATGATCTGCTTGTTCTGTCTCTGTGTGAATGAGCAGCACCGTTTCGTCTACTACATACTCAAGTACGCGATGCTTGTGGTGTTTAACGTCCCACAAACCATATTTGGACATGAACACATGAATATTTCCAGAGCTGATCTGAGACCCCGTAATGAGCATTTTCATCATTTTATTTGATTAAAAACCATTGTCAAATACACTCTGAAACAGGTCAAAATAAACGTTTGGTTTAGATGCAATTGTGACAGAAATATATCACTATTGTAGGCCTACAATAGAATTCTTGTCAAAATAATAATATTAATAACAATAATAATACATAATTTAAACATTATTTAAGAATATATTTTGAAATCCATGGTTTAATTTAGTAAAACTGTTTTTGCAGCGCTTTGCCAAAAAAATTAAAGGATAAAAGTGTTACATTTTATTTGATTACCACCGTTTTGGTAATGTATTTGTATTAAATCATAAAAAGAAAAAAATCATAGGACTCTATTATTCTTAAAGTTGTTAATCTAATTCATAATAATTTATTTAATTTAGTTTGTTAGACATGTTTTATTGAAATTTTAATAAACAAAATAAACAAATGGTTTCAAGTTTGTTATAATAAAGCATTTGTTCAACAAAAAAAAAGAAAAAACAAATTCCATTAATTTAAAGACATTTTAACTGGTGATAATAATAACCAATAAACATAATTTTAAAATACAGTTTATGTATTAAATAATTAATACCGTGATGCTGTGAAACTGATGTTTTAATCTCATTCTATTACAACCCTACACGAGAGAGTCCCCCACCCCGCTGTTAAAAAAAGTAACTCAGTAACTTTTACTCTGAGTACATTCTAAATTAACTACTTTTTACGTTTACTTGAGTACATTTTTAGACCAGTACTTTTTCTTGTACGTAAGTAAAATTTTATTGAAGTAACAGTACTTTTACTTGAGTAGTATATTTTGTTACTCTTTCCACCTCTGCGGTTAGGTCAGGTGGTAAAATGTAATTCGGTGTGAATCCACAAAGAATGATATTTATAAATTAATCATTCATAATACTTGCAAATTATGACATTTTATTTCTAATAATTTTCCAAAAATTATATGATTAAGAAGTGTACACATTTTCAGGGTGCAGTACATATGGTATTACTTTTTACTTGATGGTTAAATCACATTTTTTGTTAATACATTTAAACTCTTCTTGAACATGATCATGATGTAAAGGAAATTCATGTAAAAAAAAAAATCTGAAAAATAGTGTATTGGTCTAATGTGACTAACAAAGTGAGTGACAGCAAATCCGCCGGGACAGGTTGCAGCTGGAGGACATCCACCCGACCCACAACAGAGCGATCAATGCTGGGGAAGTGACATCACTCCCCTGGAGACATTAATGGGGGAAGCAGCATAGTGAGCAGCAGGAAGGCCATTGCTCAGGAGGCTATTTCTGCCTCCCTGAGATCTGAATCAGAGCACCGCTATTGTTTTGGTTGTTGTCTGCCCCCTGACCAGTAAGATGAGCAGTATCAGGAGAACGAGGGCCAGAAGGTGCTGCTACTTCTGCTGTGCTCAAGCTCTGACTGTCTTTATATAGACACACAAAGTCCTGCCTCCAGTCATGCGGAGGAGCCTTTTCAATCTTTGTGCTGCTCTAAATGACCCCATTAAACTCACCCAGATCCAAGTTTTATGTTTTCTTCTGGATAAAGCTGATAGTAAATCAAAGATTAAACCGAAATCTCAAACACTCATGGTATGTTTTTTTTTTTTAATTAAAAGAAATAAAATAATAATAATTGTGAAAACTCCAGAATGGCCTACATGTGTAACTAGAATGTACATTTCCTGAAGAAAATGTGAGTGGTGCTTGCCGTGGCAAAACTCGCCACCCGGATGCTACTGGGATGCAAAAAAGCCAAGCAACATGTCTGTAGGATGTTCTGGGGCTGAGATATGGCTTATTAATGTGTTTGTACGGTTGCTAGGGTACTGTACATGGTTGCTAGGATGTGTCTATACAGTTTATGGGGTGATATTGAAAGACTATTGGCCAGTCTGAGTCAAAAGAGCCCACCCTGATGACTGTACGATGTTCTGGGGCTGAGATATGGCTTCTTTATGTTGCAATACGGTTGCTAGGGTGCTCTAAATGGTTGCTAGGGTGTGGCTATACAGTTAATGTGGTGATATTTAAAGACTATTGGCCAGTCTGAGTCAAAAGATCCAAACTCTGTATTTCTACAATGCTCTGGTGCTGAGATATGGCTTATTAATGTATTTGTACAGTTGCTAGGGTGCTCTAACTGGTTGCTAGGGCGAGGCTATGAAGTTTGAATGTCACTACTTATTAGCTGCTTGATAGGCCGATTCAAATGAGACCAGCCCCAAGTCTCTGTGATGTTGTGATGCGGAGATATGATCACACAAAGTTCAGAATTACCATGTGTGCTAATATGATTAGCATGATGTTAGCATGATGCTAACACGATGAGCATTTTGCTAGCATGATGCTAACATGATTAGCATTTTGATAGCATAATGCTAACACGATTAGCATGTTGCTAGCATGATGCTAACACGATTAGCATGTTGCTAGCATGATGCTAACACGATTAGCATTTTGCTAGCATCATGCTAACACGATTAGCATGTAGCTAGCATGATGCTAACACGATTAGCATTTAGCTAGCATGATGCTAACATGATTAGCATGTAGCTAGCATGATGCTAACATGATTAGCATTACGATGCTAACATGATTAGCATTATGCTAACACGATTAGCATGTGGCTAGCATGATTAGCATTTACCTAACATAATGTTAACATGATTAGCATTTTGCTAGCATGATGCTAACACAATTAGCATGTAGTTAGCATGATGCTAACACGATTAGCATGATGTTAGCATGATGTTAACATGATTAGCATGACAATGCTAACATGATTAGCATGTTGTTAGCATGTTGCTAACATAATTAGCATGTTGCTAGCATAATGCTAACACGATTAGCATGTTGTTAGCATGTTGCTAACACAATTAGCATGTTGCTAGCATAATGCTAATACAATGAGCATGTTGCTAGCATTATGCTAACATGATTTACCATGTTTTTACTATGATTTACCACGTTTTTACTATGATTTACCACGATGTAGTATGATTTACCATGTTTGTAGTAAGATTTACCATGATTTACCACGTTCTAGTATGATTTACCATGTTTATAGTAAGATTTACCATGATTTACCACATTCTAGTATGATTTACCGTGTTTGTAGTAAGATTTACCATGATTTACCACATTCTAGTATGATTTACCATGTTTGTAGTAAGATTTACCATGATTTACCACGTTCTAGTATGATTTACCATGTTTATAGTAAGATTTACCATGATTTACCACGTTCTAGTATGATTTACCATGTTTGTAGTAAGATTTACCATGATTTACCACGTTCTAGTATGATTTACCATGTTTGTAGTAAGATTTACCATGATTTACCACGTTCTAGTATGATTTACCATGTTTATAGTAAGATTTACCATGATTTACCACGTTCTAGTATGATTTACCATGTTTATAGTAAGATTTACCATGATTTACCACGTTCTAGTATGATTTACCATGTTTATAGTAAGATTTACCATGATTTACCACATTCTAGTATGATTTACCGTGTTTGTAGTAAGATTTACCATGATTTACCACGTTCTAGTATGATTTACCATGTTTATAGTAAGATTTACCATGATTTACCACGTTCTAGTATGATTTACCATGTTTGTAGTAAGATTTACCATGATTTACCACATTCTAGTATGATTTACCGTGTTTGTAGTAAGATTTACCATGATTTACCACGTTCTAGTATGATTTACCATGTTTATAGTAAGATTTACCATGATTTACCACGTTCTAGTATGATTTACCATGTTTGTAGTAAGATTTACCATGATTTACCACGTTCTAGTATGATTTACCATGTTTGTAGTAAGATTTACCATGATTTACCACGTTCTAGTATGATTTACCATGTTTGTAGTAAGATTTACCATGATTTACCACGTTCTAGTATGATTTACCATGTTTGTAGTAAGATTTACCATGATTTACCACATTCTAGTATGATTTACCATGTTTATAGTAAGATTTACCATGATTTACCACGTTCTAGTATGATTTACCGTGTTTATAGTAAGATTTACCATGATTTACCACGTTCTAGTATGATTTACCGTGTTTGTAGTAAGATTTACCATGATTTACCACATTCTAGTATGATTTACCATGTTTATAGTAAGATTTACCATGATTTACCACATTCTAGTATGATTTACCGTGTTTATAGTAAGATTTACCATGATTTACCACGTTCTAGTATGATTTACCATGTTTATAGTAAGATTTACCATGATTTACCACATTCTAGTATGATTTACCGTGTTTATAGTAAGATTTACCATGATTTACCACATTCTAGTATGATTTACCATGTTTATAGTAAGATTTACCATGATTTACCACATTCTAGTATGATTTACCGTGTTTGTAGTAAGATTTACCATGATTTACCACATTCTAGTATGATTTACCGTGTTTGTAGTAAGATTTACCATGATTTACCACGTTCTAGTATGATTTACCATGTTTGTAGTAAGATTTACCATGATTTACCACGTTCTAGTATGATTTACCATGTTTATAGTAAGATTTACCATGATTTACCACGTTCTAGTATGATTTACCATGTTTGTAGTAAGATTTACCATGATTTACCACGTTCTAGTATGATTTACCATGTTTGTAGTAAGATTTACCATGATTTACCACGTTCTAGTATGATTTACCATGTTTGTAGTAAGATTTACCATGATTTACCACGTTCTAGTATGATTTACCATGTTTGTAGTAAGATTTACCATGATTTACCACGTTCTAGTATGATTTACCATGTTTATAGTAAGATTTACCATGATTTACCACGTTCTAGTATGATTTACCATGTTTGTAGTAAGATTTACCATGATTTACCACGTTCTAGTATGATTTACCATGTTTGTAGTAAGATTTACCATGATTTACCACGTTCTAGTATGATTTACCATGTTTATAGTAAGATTTACCATGATTTACCACGTTCTAGTATGATTTACCATGTTTATAGTAAGATTTACCATGATTTACCACATTCTAGTATGATTTACCGTGTTTATAGTAAGATTTACCATGATTTACCACGTTCTAGTATGATTTACCGTGTTTGTAGTAAGATTTACCATGATTTACCACATTCTAGTATGATTTACCATGTTTATAGTAAGATTTACCATGATTTACCACATTCTAGTATGATTTACCGTGTTTATAGTAAGATTTACCATGATTTACCACGTTCTAGTATGATTTACCATGTTTATAGTAAGATTTACCATGATTTACCACATTCTAGTATGATTTACCGTGTTTATAGTAAGATTTACCATGATTTACCACATTCTAGTATGATTTACCATGTTTATAGTAAGATTTACCATGATTTACCACATTCTAGTATGATTTACCGTGTTTGTAGTAAGATTTACCATGATTTACCACATTCTAGTATGATTTACCGTGTTTGTAGTAAGATTTACCATGATTTACCACGTTCTAGTATGATTTACCATGTTTGTAGTAAGATTTACCATGATTTACCACGTTCTAGTATGATTTACCATGTTTATAGTAAGATTTACCATGATTTACCACGTTCTAGTATGATTTACCATGTTTGTAGTAAGATTTACCATGATTTACCACGTTCTAGTATGATTTACCATGTTTGTAGTAAGATTTACCATGATTTACCACGTTCTAGTATGATTTACCATGTTTGTAGTAAGATTTACCATGATTTACCACGTTCTAGTATGATTTACCATGTTTGTAGTAAGATTTACCATGATTTACCACGTTCTAGTATGATTTACCATGTTTATAGTAAGATTTACCATGATTTACCACGTTCTAGTATGATTTACCATGTTTGTAGTAAGATTTACCATGATTTACCACGTTCTAGTATGATTTACCATGTTTGTAGTAAGATTTACCATGATTTACCACGTTCTAGTATGATTTACCATGTTTATAGTAAGATTTACCATGATTTACCACGTTCTAGTATGATTTACCATGTTTATAGTAAGATTTACCATGATTTACCACGTTCTAGTATGATTTACCGTGTTTGTAGTAAGATTTACCATGATTTACCACATTCTAGTATGATTTACCATGTTTATAGTAAGATTTACCATGATTTACCACATTCTAGTATGATTTACCGTGTTTATAGTAAGATTTACCATGATTTACCACGTTCTAGTATGATTTACCGTGTTTATAGTAAGATTTACCATGATTTACCACGTTCTAGTATGATTTACCATGTTTATAGTAAGATTTACCATGATTTACCACATTCTAGTATGATTTACCGTGTTTATAGTAAGATTTACCATGATTTACCACATTCTAGTATGATTTACCGTGTTTATAGTAAGATTTACCATGATTTACCACATTCTAGTATGATTTACCATGTTTGTAGTAAGATTTACCATGATTTACTACGTTCTAGTATGATTTACCATGTTTGTAGTAAGATTTACCATGATTTACCACGTTCTAGTATGATTTACCGTGTTTGTAGTAAGATTTACCATGATTTACCACATTCTAGTATGATTTACCATGTTTATAGTAAGATTTACCATGATTTACCACATTCTAGTATGATTTACCGTGTTTATAGTAAGATTTACCATGATTTACCACGTTCTAGTATGATTTACCATGTTTATAGTAAGATTTACCATGATTTACCACATTCTAGTATGATTTACCGTGTTTATAGTAAGATTTACCATGATTTACCACATTCTAGTATGATTTACCATGTTTATAGTAAGATTTACCATGATTTACCACATTCTAGTATGATTTACCGTGTTTGTAGTAAGATTTACCATGATTTACCACATTCTAGTATGATTTACCGTGTTTGTAGTAAGATTTACCATGATTTACCACGTTCTAGTATGATTTACCATGTTTGTAGTAAGATTTACCATGATTTACCACGTTCTAGTATGATTTACCATGTTTATAGTAAGATTTACCATGATTTACCACGTTCTAGTATGATTTACCATGTTTGTAGTAAGATTTACCATGATTTACCACGTTCTAGTATGATTTACCATGTTTGTAGTAAGATTTACCATGATTTACCACGTTCTAGTATGATTTACCATGTTTGTAGTAAGATTTACCATGATTTACCACGTTCTAGTATGATTTACCATGTTTATAGTAAGATTTACCATGATTTACCACGTTCTAGTATGATTTACCATGTTTGTAGTAAGATTTACCATGATTTACCACGTTCTAGTATGATTTACCATGTTTGTAGTAAGATTTACCATGATTTACCACGTTCTAGTATGATTTACCATGTTTATAGTAAGATTTACCATGATTTACCACGTTCTAGTATGATTTACCATGTTTATAGTAAGATTTACCATGATTTACCACGTTCTAGTATGATTTACCGTGTTTGTAGTAAGATTTACCATGATTTACCACATTCTAGTATGATTTACCATGTTTATAGTAAGATTTACCATGATTTACCACATTCTAGTATGATTTACCGTGTTTATAGTAAGATTTACCATGATTTACCACGTTCTAGTATGATTTACCGTGTTTATAGTAAGATTTACCATGATTTACCACGTTCTAGTATGATTTACCATGTTTATAGTAAGATTTACCATGATTTACCACATTCTAGTATGATTTACCGTGTTTATAGTAAGATTTACCATGATTTACCACATTCTAGTATGATTTACCGTGTTTATAGTAAGATTTACCATGATTTACCACATTCTAGTATGATTTACCATGTTTGTAGTAAGATTTACCATGATTTACTACGTTCTAGTATGATTTACCATGTTTGTAGTAAGATTTACCATGATTTACTACGTTCTAGTATGAGACAGTGATTGGTTGCCATAGTAATTTGAGGCCAACCCCAAACAAACCCACCCTCGTGTTTCTATGACACTTCTATAGAAAGATATCCCTTTGATGTTTTATAATGGAAGTCTATGGGATCCGTTGCTAGGGAGCTCTAAATGGTTGCTAGGGCGTGGCTTGATAGTGTCATTATGATCCTGAGATAGTGATTGGCTGTCTGAGTAAATTGAGCCCACCCCCTTGTCTCTGAGACACTGTGAGCCAGAGCTGTGGTCAATACAAAATCCCTATGCAATTTCCCATTGTAAGAGAAACACATGAGTTTTATGGGACGTCCCTCCCCATTATAAGTCAATGGGGAAATTTGAGGAAATTTGGGGAGCTCTAGCGCCCCAGGGGTACAACTTATACCCCATTGCGATGTGTCATCTTACAGGGCCTGTCAGCCTCTTCAAATGTGGTGACACACGAGTTTCTACGAAATCCTCGCTCAGAGTTATGACTCGTTAAAAATTTTCGCAATGTTAAGTCTATGGGATTTTTTTCGCTACTTTTTCGCCCCTGGGGCGAACACCGCACCCCCGACCCCTTAGAAAAGATATAGCACACCATTCCCGAATAAGCCGCACGTTTTGACACCTCATTCATGGGTCTGTGACAAACGGTGCGGGAGGAGTAGCGCGCCGAAATGTTGTGTGAAATAATAAGAATAATAATAAGAACCGTTTCTGGGTTACATAATATATACGCCTTGCTAAACAAGCTCCATGAATATTAATAAGTATGGAGAATAACAATATTGATGCCTTGCTTCGCAAGGCCCACTAATAAGTATGTTTGAGAGTGATGGTGATGCCTTGCTGCGCAAGGCATCACTAAAACCGTTCTGGGGCAAGATAGTAATAGTGATGCCTTGCTACGCAAGCACCACTAATTAAACCTACCTGTGTTCCTAATTTTAATGTAAATGTTTCATAATTTATCAATAAAGCATTTTATTTAGATTAAATTAATATTTGATTGATCGACCTAAATAAAGAACTACTGACTGGACAAATATGGATTGCAGTTTTAGTATATGACTTTCAATCTAAATGTTTCTTTAATATTTTCTATATTTAACCTTAGGAAAGTCTGTTGCTTTATTTTCCCTGGCTGGGTACAGTTGTTCTGTTCAGAGCACAGAAAAAGCATTCAGTTAATGCTTTTTATATGAGGTTCTGTATGTTTTTAGTTTAGTAGGTTTATTAGGAACAATAGGAATTAATGAATCTTTTAATATAATATAATATTAAATAATTGTGAAATTGTACTGGTATTGGTACCGGGACTACTGGAATTTTGGTAGAAACAAACATCCATGTCCTGTGAAACAAATCATTTCACATATTATTTTAGTTTTTTTTATATTTCAAAATAATGCAACGCCATTCAGAAAGACATTTGATAAAAAACATAGATTGAAACTGCAAGAGGAGAGTTCTTTGATGAATATAGGGAATTTGAAGAATACAGCATTTATTTTAATCAAATAGAAAGTCATTTGTAACATTTTAAATGTCTTAAACTGCACTTTTTGATAATATATTAAAACATAATGTATCCTTATTGAGTAAAAGTCTCAGCTACTTTAGTCACCAAGAAATCAAAACTGACAAGTCTTAGTTTTTATGGAATATTGCAGTATTTATTAAAAATAATTTATCCGTGCAGACCCTTATTTTACTTTTTTAATTCATGTGCCCTTGTAATCTTCTAAGATACAAAATAACTCCCCACCCACCACACCCTCAGCTCACAACAATAGCAAACCACAACCATCCAGCGATCCAATAAATTACCAATGGACAAAATCAAGTCACGCACAACATTTTTTCTTGTTCAAAAAGCCGCTTCACTTGGAAGAAATTGCACCTTCCGTTTCATGCTGGTTTCAACAATGTTCATTGTGATTCCAAACATAGGCATGGTAGTATATAATGTATATGGCTCAATTACGCTCACGTCCCCTACAGTCACAGGGGAGGGTCCTGGCTGCATTGGTGTCTGTTTGCAGCTGTTCCAACATCCCTGACGGCATACTCACCCACAAAACACTCAACCACATTGACACCGCAAGATCTAAATCACTAACTTTCAAATGAGGTCATGTCAAAACAACATGTGAATGACATCCTGGGGGGGCACCCATGTACAACCATTCCAGTCCAATAAAGAAAAGAATAATACAGAGGAATTAAGCAATTGTATCAGCATGTCACCTTTATTTATATAGCGCTTTTTACAACACAGATTGTTTCGAAAGCAGCTTCACAGTGTTGTTAACAGGAAAATAATGCGACAGAATTTGATTCGGCTGAACAGCCACTCTGGAGAAAACAGTGATGTCATCGTCCAGCTCAGTTCAGTTCTCATAAAGTGTCAATGCGAGCGGATCAGTAATATAGTTGAATATTTATTAGGTGTCCCCAACTAAGCAAACCAAAAGCCAAAGGCAAAAGAGGTGACGGTGGCAAGGAACCAAAACTCAATCAGGTGACAGAATGGAGCAAAAAAACATTGGGAGAAACCAGGCTCAGTCGAACAAACAGTGTATGATTATGATTCAGGCAAACCGTGTGAGGTCATCAAACATGTAAATCACATGGTGTGGTATTTCAAAGAGAATACAGCCTTAGCTGTCTGGGCGAGCTGCTCTTCTGACAAGAGATACAAGCCCAACCCATCAGCAGAGTGCGTAGGCACGCAGAGGACAAAATGACAACAAAGCCCTGTGTCTCTAGAGGCATTACATCACCAGCGTCCCCATATTAGACTCAGTGCCACGGTCTGGTATTTCCTCTATGATGATCTTCAGAGTCAGTAGTGACACAAGGTTTCACATTGCCTCCCATTCTCAAACCAATATCAATGGCAAACTAGATCTCCAACATCAGTAGAGTTCAGCCAATAATATGAACTGAATCTGAAGAATTTCTGCAACACAGGACTAAATCAGCCAACTGCTTCATGGTACTGTTCTGTCTTAAAGGGTTAGTTCACCCAAAAATGAAAATTCTGTCATTAATTACTCACCCTCATGTCGTTCGACACCCGTAAGACCTCCGTTCATATTCGGAACACAAATGAAGATATTTTTGTTGAAAGCTGATGGCTGAGAAAGGCTTCAGATAGGCCTCCATTGGCATTCAGTACATTCATACTCCCAAGACCCAGAAAACGCACTTAAAACGTCGTTACAAAGTCCATCTCACCACAGTGACTCTACAATCAATTTACGATGCGACGACAATAGTTTTTGTGCGCAAAAAAAAATCAAAATAACACCTTTATCCAACTTGTTATTGCCTTCCGTGTGTGCCTCCACGACGCATGCGCGAGAATATGACGTGGCGCCGGGGTTCGGGAATCCATGAAATGCACACTTTAGTCCCATTTTGAGAACTACGCCGAGACCTAAAGCACGATCAATGTAGAATCCAACAGCTTAGATACGCGCGTCTTCCTCTGCTTGTCAACAAATCGCTTCTGGGTCATGTGTCCGAACGCCGGATCTGCGTCATATTCTAGCGCATGCGTCGTGGAGGCACACACGGAAGGCAATAACAAGTTGGATAAAGGTGTTATTTAGATTTTTTTTTGCGCACAAAAACTATTGTCGTCGCATCGTAAAATGATTGTAGAGTCACTGTGGTGAGATGGACTTTGTAACGACGTTTTAAGTGCCTTTTCTGGGTCTTGGGAGTATTAATGTACTGAATGCCAATGGAGGCCTATCTGAAGCCTTTCTCAGGCATCAGCTTTCAACAAAAATATCTTCACTTGTGTTCCGAATATGAACGGAGGTCTTACGGGTGTCGAACGACATAAGGGTGAGTAATTAATGACAGAATTTTCATTTTTGGGTGAACTAACCCTTTAAGATAACGTCTGACCTGCTGGAAAAAAATGTCCTTAACTCTTCGTTTTTGTTTTTTTTTCATTGTTAAATATTATTCAAGTTTGTAATACAGTCAGTGTACCATCAAGTTAAAAAGTAAGAACTTTTTTCTAACAAATGTCGATTTATTAATTCATAAATATTATGTTTTTGGGGAGTCACACCACAAGACAATTTATCTGTCATGTGATAAAAAAGATCAAATTATGTAATATTTTAAGAGAATTACTGACCTTGACACAGTCGTGAGGGTCTCCTGGGATATATCTATGATAGCATTTCCTGTTTTCTGCATATATTTTCTGCATGTCGGTTGCATTACATGACTTTTTTGGCCGCACCACATTAATTTCATATGGAAGAGAAATTTTTTTCAAATATTAATATATTGGTTTTGTTGAAAAAATAGTAATAATGGACAATTATGCTAAACTAAATTGTGTTTTTCTTCATTATGATTTCAAAACAGTTGTATCAGCCGGGATATGAACATTAATAATCCTCCATGATGTGCATGTTTTTAATTAAAATTCAGGTCATTGTAAGTATTGTAGAAAATTAGATAATGGTAATGGCAGATAATGATTGACCACGACGGTTAGACTGATCATGATTATTTTCTTCACAAATGATAAAATCACAATTATTAATGGTGATTATTGGACCGCATTTATTCACCAACCATGATCTCAAACAATATGGACAAAAATCATGTTTGGATTTTAGTTCATCACAGACAAGTTTTACTCGCAGATTTAGTAGCAGCAAACGTGGCCTCGCTAAACTTCTACAAACATGTTTGCCATAATTCAGCCTTTCAATTATAATTATGAGGTGCAATGAGTAATGCAATTCATAGACATACAATAAACATACATTTCCTTTTGTCTACAGCAATGTGGAACAAAAATGTGGTGATCAGCATAACCACATTATATTAAAAGCAAAAGAGGAAACAAGTGACTTCCATCTAGAGGACCCGTGGATGGATTTCCCCACAAAACTGGACAAACAGGTGGATCTTCCTCCAGCTCATCAGAACACATCAGTTTTAAACAATCAAACACAACTGACTCATTTAATCAGAAACGCTGTAACACCAGACACTTCCTCCAGTGTCAAATGTCCTCTGAGAACTAGGTTAGTCTATATGAGGAGGATGGGCTAAAAGAGTTTCCCATTACTGCAGAGTGAGAGGTGAATATTTTCCACTTCCAGTTTCACAAGGATATAGACAGAAACACTTGAGTGTTGCCCTAGAGAACGTCACTGCAGAAAAGTCTGTTGGTTAAGCATTTCTGGATAATGCAGCAAATGACAGTGGAGTTGTTAATTACATGTAACAATACTTGAATATCTTGTCATTTAGCCGGTCTTTTAAATTCCCTCATCTTGATCTCTCTTATTATCTGGCATCTGGTCTATTATCTGAGAAGAATGCAGAAACAGATTCAAGGCTTAAACAGGAATGAGACAACAATTCTGATTCACCCAGCACATTTTTCAGAGGGCACGGGTGCACAGGTCTGCTGAAAGGATGACAATGTGGAGAGATAAAAGCAGTAAGAGAGGGGTGAGGGTGTTGTTTTCGCTTTAGACTGGAAAGAACAAATCGCTATTCAGCTGAGAACTTTTGCTCACTCACCACCCACACGGAGAAGGAAAATGATAAACCGAGGGAGTGAGAGGGAAAGGGATGGAGAGTGAGCTGATCTCGACTCGAGAGTCTTTACAGCTTTGCCTGTGGCAGTGTTTCATCTCTTTCCTTTGAAAGTGACTTAGAAGAGCTCAACTTCCTCTACTGCCTTCTACTACCAATAAAGAAAAAAAAGGCCCTTGGGACTGACCCATCATGCTACTAATGTTTTGTCCTACTGACTGTTAGTGAATCAGAATCCCAAATTATGTACCATCTTTGTTTTGAGAACAGCAAATAAACACCTCGCATCTTTATGTCTGCGTTTCACCGTTTTTGTCCAGCAAAAGCAGAGCTTTCTGAAGATGTGCTCCAAAGTGGATATATTTGAAAATGCTATTTTCACATAGTAGAGTGGACCATTGAAAACAGAGGTTTTCGAAAACATTGATGCATGTGACGCATTTTGTACTCAGAAAAAAATATATGCAAAAAACAGCTTGTGGGTCGTCACAGGTTGTAGTACTGCAAGATGTTGCAAAAAAACCTTTTAAATGGGTACATTTATCGTGTTTGCTATATCATTTTTGATTGGAGTGGAAATCTATTTACTAAATAATAAACTAGATGTTAACTTGACTGACTGCTTAATTTACCCTTTAAATGGACGACTTTGTACTTAATAGTAATGTGAACTTTAAACCCTTTAAACCTTTAAAAAATCTGGCACCCCAACAGTAGAGAATAACAGATCAGATGAACAATATACAACCCCAAATCAGAAAAAGTTGGGACAGTATGGAAAACGCAAAAAAAAAAAAGAAAAAAAAGTGATTTCTAAATTTACTTTGACTTGTATTTCATTGCAGACAATATGAACAAAAAATATTTCATGTTTTGTCTGGTCAACTTCATGTCATTTGTAAATATGCATCCTTTCCTGTCATTCAGACCTGCAACACATTTAAAAAAAAGTTGGGACAGTAAAGCATTTACCACTTTGTAATGTTGCCATTCCTTTTCACAACACTTAAAAAGACGTTTAGGGACTGAAGACACCAAGTGATGAAGTGTTTCAGGTGTAATTTTGTCCCATTCTTCCTGCAAACAAGTTTTAAGGTGGGTAACAGTACGGGGTCTTCGTTGTCGCATTTTGCGCTTCAAAATGCGCCACACATTCTCTATTGGAGACAGGTCGGGACTGCAGGCAGGCCAGTCAAGTACCCGTACCCTCTTCCTCCGCAGCCAGGACTTTGTAATGTGTGCAGAATGTGGTTTTGCATTGTCTTGTTGAAATATTCATGGACGTCCCTGCAAAAGATGTCTTCTTGAAGGCAGCATATTATGCTCCAAAATCTCTATGTACTTTTCAGCATTAATGGTGCCTTCACAGAAGTGCAAGTTACCTTTGCCAAGGGCACTGACACAACCCCATACCATGACAGACCCTGGCTTTTGGACTTGTTGCTGGTAACAGTCTGGATGATCCTTTTCTTCTTTGGTCCGGAGCACACAGCGTCCATTCCTCCCAAAAAATACCTCAAATACTGATTCATCTGACCACAGTACACGTTTCCACTGTGTGATGGTCCATCCCAGATGCCTCCGAGCCCAGAGAAGTCTTCTTGACACTGTTAACATAGGGCTTCCTTTTGGCACAGTACAGTTTTAACTGGCATTTGTGGATGTAACTACGTATTGTGGTACTTGACAAAGGTTTGCCAAAGTAGTCCTGAGCCCATGTGGTGATATCGCTTATAGATGAATGACGATTCTTGATGCAGTGCCGCCTGAGGGATCGGAGATCACGGTTGTTCAGCTTAGGCTTGCGCCCTTGTCCTTTACACACTGAAATTCCTCCAGATTCCTTGAATCTTTTAATTATGTTATGCACTGTTGAATGTGAAATATCCAAATCTCTTCCTATCTTTCTTTGAGGAACATTGTTTTTAAACATTTCAATAATTTTCTCACGTATTTGTTGGCAAACTGGCGATCCTCGGCCCATCTTTGCTCCTAAAGGATTAGACCTTTCTTGGATGCTGCTTTTGTAACAAATCATAATTACAATCACCTGTTGACATCACCGGTTTCAAATCACATCATTATTTAACCATTTTACCTCATTACTAGCCCTAAATTGCTCCTGTCCCAACTTTTTTTGAAATGTGTTGCAGGTCTGAATGACAGGAAAGGATGCATTGCATATTTACAAATTACATGAAGTTGACCAGACAAAACATGAAATATTTTGTGTTCATATTGTCTGCAATGAAATACAAGTCAAAGTAAATTTAGAAATCACTTCTTGTTTTTTTTTTTTTGCGTTTTCCATACTGTCTTTTTCTGATTTGGGGTTGTATAATCAGTGGCTGCAGTGAGCACTTTTGACAGTGCCTCACAAGCTTACGGTGCGTGCCCACTGGTGCGGGGCGAGCATTTTCAATTCATTCCTATAAAAATTGAGCTTCATGCTCACGCGATGCATTGAGGGACTGACAGTGAACCGGAGAAAGCATTGAGAGCGACCAAGTCAAGTCAAGTCACCTTTATTTATAAGTGGTTCAAGTGGTCCACTTGAACGCTGTTGCAACAACTGTTTATTGTTTTGTTTTTTTCTGCTGATCTCCCACGCCCCCCCTGCAGTACCTGCGCGTCCCACATTTTAAAAATCGAATTTTCTGGTTTCAACTTCACGCGCAAACAGTGCGGTGGCAGAAGCAGTGCGTATGGAGAGCGGCACCTGAACCGCGGCTTGTGTAGTGCAAATACAGACAAATATCGTCAATTCTGTCACCTTTTCTGGTGTTTTCCTACGACCCCTGTCTGTCTCGTGCCTTGATTTATGATGGGCAGCATATACCTGCTGAGAATGCGACGTGTTCCCCTATGTCCCAAACACATGCATATAACATGCTGTATATCGCTAGTTTACATGATAAAAGTAACCTTAAAGTTAAGATATGCCTCTAGTTTTAATCATTTAAACGGGCCTTTGAAGTTTGGGCAAACACTTGTGGCAGTGTTGTGTTTTCGGTTATTTTATAAAAAAAAATTCACAGGGCTGGATGTCATATGGTGATTGTGAAACACACGGAACACTTGACTTCACTACATCATTTCATGGTGAAACGTGTTCCTTTTCATGTTAAGGTCAGTTTTGATCCAGAACAATCCAATGTGGCTTTAATTCAGCGTGAGCAGCGCGGCTAAAATAGACTCGGCGGCAAAACGATCGTAGCAGCGCCCTGCGTGCAGTGGGAATGCTCTAATCTGTTAACATGGGCGCCGGAAAAAATATGTGCTGCTTACGCGTGCAGTGTGAAACTGGCCTTAAAGGGTTAGTTCACCCAAAAATGAAAATAATGTCATTTATTTCTCACCCTCATGCCATTCCACACCCGTAAGACCTCCGTTTATCTTCGGAAGACAAATTAAGATATTTTTGTTGAAATCTGAAGTCAGTGAGGCCTCCATAGGGAGCAAAGGAATTTACACTCTCAAGATCCATTAAAGGGTTAGTTCACCCAAAAATGAAAATTCTGTCATTAATTACTTACCCTCATGTCGTTCGACACCCGTAAGACCTCCGTTCATCTTCGGAACAGAAATGAAGATAATTTAGTTGAAATCTGATGGCTCTGAAAGGCCTCCATTGGCACAATGGCACGGTTCACTCTCAAGACCCTTAAAAGGTACTAAAGACGTCGTTACAAAGTCCATCTCACTACAGTGGTTCTAAAATAACTTTATGAATCGGCGAGAATAGTTTTTGTGCGCAAAAAAACCCTAAATAACGACTTACATAGTGATGACGATTTCAAAATAAGGCATCATGAAGCTTCGAAGCGTTATGAATCAGCGAGTCGAATCAGCGGTTTGAATCGCCAAATTTCAGCAGTTTGACGGTTTGACACGCGATCAGAATCATCATTCGGCTCACTGATTCATAACGCTTAGAAGCTTCAAGATGCCGTGTTTTGAAATCGGTCATCACTATACAAGTCGTTATTTAGGGGTTTTTTGCGCACAAAACTATTCTCGTCGCTTCATAAAGTTATTGTAGAACCACTGTAGTGAGATGGACTTTGTAACAACGTCTTTAGAACCTTTTATGGGGCTTGAGAGTGTAAAGTGCATTGTGCCAATGGAGGCCTTTCTGAGCCCTCGGATGTCAACTAAAATATCTTCATTTGTGTTCTGAAGATGAATGGAGGTCTTAAGGGTGTCGAACAACATGAGGGTAAGTAATTCATGACAGAATTTTGATTTTTGGGTGAACTAACCCTTTAATGTATTCTCTCATTCACAGCTACACTATTTAACCCAACTATGACGACTTCCGCTCTGAGAAACCCGGAAATGTGAAAAGGGTCTATAAGTGGTGGGATATTTTGCTTATAAAATGATGTGCCAGAAGAATAACGTGAGAACTTTATGTCTATGTAAGGTTTTGCACACAATAGATAATTTGTATTTTCTGACATTTGTAGACAAGACTTTTGGAAAACACCAGTGTGGACAGAGAGAATTTTTTGGAAACGAAAACACCATTTTCAAATGTATCTGGATAAATGTAGATATAGCCTATGTGGGAACAAGTGAAGGTCAAGCAATCTACTACTCTCATAACTAGAAGAGACGGTTACTGCCCCTAATCTGCCTCTTTATTGTTTGTGTTCAGAACCCCACTGAGCCATTTAATTCAACTGTACTGGTAGCTTGTTAATCCCTGAACCCAGTCTAGACTTCGCACACTCTTCAGCATATGCCCCCCCATATGCTGCCCCGTTCCTCTCTCCTAGCTTCAGTCTCTACGGCCGTGCTTCGGGGGCTCCTAATTAAATATAAACAGATATATGGTCTCCTTGCAGCCATTGCCCCGGTTAGCATTCTACTGCACCAAATGCTCAGTGCAATTTAAGCAGAATGCTGACAGCTCTGAGAAACACCAAAGAGATAGCCAAAATCTTTAATGTGCCAGACAGACTGGCCATAAAAGCAGAGTATGACTCAGCAGTAGGATGTGAGATGTAATTTTAAGGATGGACCCATTTGACAGTGCAATCCTGTTGCTGCCGTTCCACGTGGTGACGCATGCTCCTCGTGCGCATTTAACGAACTATATGGATGGCTGTGACTACATCTCCGTAATGGTGCCCTTCACACAGATTGGATGGAAGGGGCTGTGTTTCTGACATCTGCATGATGCTGCGACCTCTCATTTGGAGGAGGTGTGTTGCATAGCACTGTTGCCCTAGCACAATAACCCCAGCCATTAGATCTGCCAGACATTTCCTAGCTAACAACCCCATCAGGGAACCTGTCCTGCATTGCAAAAACGGACAGTTTCGGGAGAGGCTTTTACCAGACACACAATGAGCTTCTCAGAGAACAACAGAACTATGAGTCCACTTATAATCAATGTTTTTAGGCACTTTTATTTGAACATTAGGAGGGAAAAAAATATCTGCAAACAGCAATTATGGGGCCACACACCAGTGCCAAAGTGGTGCAGAGACATCCTCCTTTTTGCTATCAAATTAATTGCTGTGTTATACGAGAACATCTACAATGAACTGCTATAGGAGTGAAATTCAAAACGGCTTGACACAACAGACCAAATTGGTAAAGCACAGCATTTTATGACAAAATTAATGACTGAGGAACTAGGGCTGGACAATTATGACAAAAATCATAATTGTTGATTATTCCCTTGAAATTGTAACTGCGATTATTAATTACAATTTATATTGAATGATGTTTTGAATAGCTTTATACCATTGTTTGAAGCAACTGCATGCTATATTTTATATAAAAATAAGCTGAAAACATTCTTCCTGAAGAACTTCTCATTAAACCTCAAATGTCAACTATACATTGGTTTGATTTCTTTCTTGTATAAAAAAAAAAGTAAAAATATGCATGGTATTATAATGTTATACTAAAACTAAAATTAGAACAATGGAAAAAAAAATAACCTGTAAAAGAAGAAAAAAAAACATCTTAAGCATGCAGAATATTGTAAGTGGACTTTTTTGTAATTGCGCCTTTGAACGATTATGAAATTGTGGCATCCGTAATTGTAATCACGATTAGAAATTCGATTAATTGTGCAACTTTGTGCGGACAGTAAAGTATGAATTTAGGTAGAAGTTTTCCAAAGTTATACAAAATTCAAAATGTCGTAAAATCTATTTGACAGAAATTGATGCAATTCGCACTCTAAAGAATTAATAGTTATTTGTAGGCTATACAGTTCAAAAGATATCAGCAAATGGAAGATCAAATTTGAACTGTTGGTGGCAATATAGAGTTGACATGACAGATTCAAAACTTGGTCAGGACACTTTTCAGACTATCCCCAATCAATGTACCAAATGCCCAAAAGATATTTTCCATCAATTAATGTTTATGCACATATTGGGGCATTACATTGCAAATGCTAGATAAAACACCAATATGTAAATAAAATGCTCACAAAAGCATATTTGCACACTTTTGCTTTCACCCAGTATAAAATCAACATGAAATCAAAACTGACCACCTTTTCCTTTAATACTTGTATTATTGTGCATGAGCATTCTCGGAAGGCCTGTTTCATCCAACATTCATACAAATCTTCTTTTCTATGCACAAGCTACACTATTCATTCTTATAAATGTCATGCCCTTTATGCAAGAAACAGGGAGGCCAAAGTGTCGCACAGATGCGCGTCTCCGAGATCACAAACATGCCTTGCATAGAGAGCAATCTGCTCAGGCTCAAACCAACCCGTCCCTGATGTGTCAGCAGGCGTCTTGTGTAAAATGAAGTAAAGTGCACACCAATGTAAATGCTACACCAGTCTAATATCTGAAGACAGACACGCTTCAGATCACAGGGCGTGTTAAGTATCGGTTTTCAGCTCAGATTTGCCATGTTAAACTAGAGGTACAGTGAGTAGTTATTAATGAAAGTGGCATCAAAGTCTCCACCTTTACACAATAAATGTTTTTGGGATACTTTCTGCAGAAATTAAATTCACTACTACGAAGTAACATAGCTAGTAATGACAGCAGCATGGTTAGTAAACCACTGAAATGCCAGAAGTCAATCAGCTTTGGCAACAAAACAAACATAACAACCATCAAGTTCTGCTTTTAGAACGACAACTTTGACTCATGACCACAACATAACATGTACGATGAAAAATTCACCATATATATTCCACTAAGCAAGTAAACACTTCATTCCCAAGCTTCTTTTAGGTAGTCTGTCTTGGTTCTTTAGGAATTAGACAGGCCGGGGTCTGTCGAGGGGGTGTGTTATGCTAGTGACAGGTTTGTCTATGTCAGGCTGATCCATGTGCATGTCTCAGCAAGTCAAGAACCATTTTACTTTCATTGAAAGGGGTCAGAGATTCATACATCAGCTTTGACAGAGACATGTCCCTGACCACACACACACAGCCGATAACCCACTCATTACCAAAACATTCACTGCAATCTAGTAGAACACAGAGTTTCATTTCAAGCACAATGCTGGTAAACTGGCAAAACTGACAGTATTGTAAATAGCATTTGTGTAAAAAAAACCATGATGATTGCCTCTTAACTACTGTATTACATTAAAACAATGACACACCGGCTGTGACAGCCACCACCCTGCAAATAAAAATCTTCATACAAACCACACTTAAACACTATCTTCAATCCTCTACAAGAAGCAAGAATGAAAGCTTCATCTGACACAAACCATCAACAATTCCTTGTTACAGTACAAGCCTTATTCAGGGTAAATGACATTTATTTTTCACAAATTAAATGAAGGCTGTGCACAGACAGATCAAAGTGTTGACCTGTTGTCAAATCAAAGACTATACAGCCCATTGAACAGACTGTGCATTTATATAACCTGGTTTTACAGTGAAAAATCAATAAATATGGCATCTACCTGGCTGACTAAAATTGGATCATCTGTGTTTAAAGTTTGACTCAAACATCTCTCTCACGCTTTCAATATGACAATCTGAAACCTCAGATGTCTTGAAGACAAGGAAATTGTTCAAAGAACAAATATAATCAGTAACTACAACAACCAATAAAACGTTAGAAATAAGATTTACTACCTCTCATTTCTAGAAGCCAAGAGTCCATACCTTTTTCTGAGATTTAAAAAGAATGTGTACTTGTCATGAGAAGAGAGAGAAATAATAATCACCCTTTGGAGTGGCTTGATTTGTAATGCCATTATTCATTATGTAATCTAATCCTCAAGTATTTTTTAATGACACTAGGAGTGGACACAGATTTCATAAAAGTGTCATGCTATGCAGGTTTGTCCCATCCCATATTCACCATGGCATCCAGAGTTTCCTGCAAACTTGGTATTACACACCACTGACATACACAACGAAATAAATGCAATGAATATAGGATAAAGATTCTGAAAACTGTCTCTTGAAGGAGACTCAAACGCCCTTGTTGCCCTTACCTTCAATGGCAATGACGTGCTCTCGGATCTGATTCTGCAGCAGTGGATCCTCCACCCGCTCCAGCAGCTCGTAGATGGAGTAGATGTTCGGATGGACGGACTCGAACCTCTGGATCTCACCTCTGATCGCAGCCGAGTTCGCCAGGTGTTGCTGATAATTCATGTTTGCAATGTGATCTCTTCAAATGGAACCCGATATGCAATTATCTAAAGAGTGTTTGCAGATGATTCAGGGATACTGATGTCCTGGCAAACACAGGAGCGAGATCAGATGTCCACATGAGGTCTGAGGTCAGCTCCAAACGATTTTGGTCAAAAACAAAACAAAACTGCAAATGATCCCAAATGTACACAATAGGATGCAATCACAGATGGCAGCGAAAATAACTTATAAGAACATGAACGATTAGGCATTCAACCACCTAACACCTCATGCGAGACTAACATCTAGCAGCGGCTTTGATATCAGTGCATGTAATATTTGAGTATATGTGTATTACAACAGATGTCCAGACGCTGGAGGGAGAGCTGCAGCTGTCCGGATCTGAAATCCCAGGATACAGTCATATGCCCCATATCCTCGTAAATGCAGCATAAAAACACAGAAGCTCCACCAAATCACCATGCATCGTCATTACGGACTATAATAGGCAAGTGAAGGCCATATCAGGTCTACAGTCCGAGGCGAGAACAGTCCACATGGTCGCGTCCGGCTGTGTGCTTCATACACACAGACCAGTTTAAGCGGCAAAAGGGGTGAGACGAAGATAAATTAATAAAAAGTCAAACTCGCGGAGAAACTACAGTTCGCACAAACGAGCTGGATACGGTATGTCTGCTGTGTTCCAAGCACAGTCAACTCGCTCTCTCCTGTTGTTCACTTCGGCTCATGCTGACATTACAACCAATGAAAGACTTTCTGCGGTCTCGATGCGAAACCACAAAACCATAGAGGTACGCCAACCTCAACGAGATACTATCGTCAGGGGGGTTTTCGGGTATCTCTTGTTTTATCCGCAAAGATGGGTGCATTCCCTTTCCACCCGCACTGAGGTCCGTCCCGTCTGTATCCTCTCAAACATCATTGCGCCTGCTCCTTCCTTTGGACGCTTCCTACTGGAAAAACGTCGGCGCCTCGGAGCCGTCGTCCAGGTCGTAGCTGCGTTAATTATGCGCAGCCCGTTGTTATAAAAACGCATACAGGTCGCCACATACTGGATGGGGGCGCTATAGTGCGCATTCATCTTACCCTGAACACATGTGTTGTCTGATTAGTGGAAACCACAAGAGTGACTTGTTTGGTCTCAGTTCTGTGACACACTTTTGGATATGACCTCAGAGTCTTATGATAACATTGGTGTGACCATCCCTTTAAATACAATGTGCATTTTCTTTTAAATTGTAGAATATTTAGATATATCTACAGACAAATGATGCAGGATAATGATGCAACTACCTTATGGGGATAAAAATGTCCCCACAAAGATGGCAACATCCGAAATCATTGTCCTTGTGGGGACATTTTTTGGTTATAAATCATACTACGTGATGTTTTTGAAAATTAATAATGCAGAACGTTTTCTGTGATGGGTAGGTTTAGGGTTAGGGGATATAATATGTAGTTTGTACAGTACGATTGATTAAATGATTATATCTGGATTGTCCACATGTTTGTGTGTGTGTGTGTGCGTGCGTGTGTGTGTGTGTGTGAGAGAGAGAGAGAGAGAGAGAGAGAGAGAGAGAGTCATTAAAATACTAAATCAAATAAATTTTGTTTTTTACAATTTAGTTCAATAATTGAATAACCAACGAGAGACGAAGCAGAATTCCAGTAAAAGAGATTAATCTGAAAGGTACATTTATTCTATGACCTAGGCATGGATAAAGGCCTATACATATTTAATTACCCATATTTTAATTGAAGATATGTTAGTAGCAACTCTAATCAAACTGGACGATTTCACTCATTTAAGGGGTCGTTTAGGGGTCGATTTAAATTGCATTGCCCCCTATGTAGGCCTCACTGAGCCTTCGGATTTCAACAAAAATATCTTCATTTGTGTTCCGAAGATGAACGGAGGTCTTACTGGTGTGGAACGGCATGAGGGTGAGTAATAAATTACATTATTTAAATTTTTGGGTGAACTAACCCTTTAAGTGTAACACTAGTAAACTTTGGCTAAATCCGAAATCGACCCCTAAACCCTCAATCACTATTCCCTATGTTAGTCCACTAATAAAGTTCACTTGAACGAGTGAATGAAAAGGAGTGAGTGAATTCGGACAGCCCTGAGCACAGATCGGCTGTACACTCGTTGTTGCAGTGCAGTGTGGCACTCGATAATGTCCACTATGGTTTCGGATACCACCAATACCCTATTTGAGGGTATAGGGCCAATTTTGGCTTCAGCCTTTGAGTGCACAACTAGTTTGTAAATGGTTTTTCGTTTGTACTGCAACTATAGCCGTATACTGATAGTTTACTATTTAAATACTTTATAGTTATATATATATATATATATATATATAGTAGCACAGAATAGTTTTTTAGTTTATGAAATTACACTTTGAAGTACTCTCAGTAAACTACTAGTTTAGTCATTTAAATTATACATTTTTACTGTAAGTTTTCTTTAAAGTGACCAGCATTTTTTTTTAATGCCAGCCAGCGACAGCATTTTTGATCATTTTCACAAAACTTTCATGGCTCCCAGAATATTTTGTTGTATTAATATCTGAACGGAGCTTCTGATTTTTATTAAATTGTATTTAATTTTTATCAACACTTGAATGTGAGTAAGTTTCATAAAAAGGCAACATTTTGAACAAAAAGCTGCGAAAAATAGCATTTTTGTCAAATGGTGCATTCAAGTCCTCCTGGGAAGTTCGTATTTACGAGATAGGAAGTCGTGTTTACGACGTCAAGTGCGTTCAAGTCACTTTCGTCAGAGTAACAGGGCGGAGTACTTTCTCTTAATTAATTTCACAAAAATACAGCAAGGTTCTTAAAATCTACTTCCAGGAAATAAGAACAAGGAATGTGCATCAGGTGTGTTTTGTTTTTTATGTTTTTAATTAATTTATGAAGCCACTGTAAATTTTATCGTTACATATTATATTGTTATTATAATGCTATCATAGTAAATACCTGACACTATCAATGCTAAATACCTTTAAAGGTTCAGTGTGTAGTATTAATGAGGATCTATTGACATAAATGCAATATAATATATATAGCTATGTTTTCAGTGGAGTATAAAGACCTTATATAATGTACCGTTATGTTTTTATTACCTTAGCATGAGCCATTTCTATCTACATACACCATGGGTCCCTGACAGTGAAGTCGCCATTTTGCGCTGCAATGTTTCTACAGTAGCCCTAAAAGGACAAACTTCTCTACAGAGTGCTAGTCACTCTCTGCTTTCTCCGACGATGACATTTTTGTCCTGTGTCGGCCACCGTAGCTTCTCTATTGCTCCGAAAGGGGGGGGGGGGGGGTGCAATTCACAACCTCACCGTTAAATGGTGCTAAAAATCACACACTGCTAAGTATTGTAGTATTCCCCCATGTTTCTCACTAACACACCCCCAACTCGAAAAGATCAGGGCTTAAAGAAAATTCTGAGCTTCCCATTAGTATTTACGACTTTATGGTAGCGTTCATGTGCGTTCACTATACGATCTTTACGACATGACTTGAATGCACCAAAAGACTACTTCATGATCGGATTCATATGGACAATGGAGTCGATCATGTATATAAACACTCCTATACCTCTTTCTGTGTCTACATTTCATTTGGTAACATTAAGCATTTATATGCTCTTTAATGTTTGATGATCATGTTTATTTACATTTGCGTAAGCAATGCGTCTATCGCTTGTTTCTGCTTCTTCTTCACCTGTGTTTTGATCTGGAGATTGTGTACTCTTTCAGAAGATGCATAATAGCGCCGCAAGCGAAAGTGCGAGGACAAACGCCCTTTACCAAAAAACACTCCATCTTCAACTTCAAAATCGTCCAACATCGTCGGTTTACTTTTTTTGTTGTTGCTAAAGGGCATTTGTATTAGGCTTCGCATGTGCGCGTTGTAACCACGGGGGCGGTACTTCTACCTACGTCTAGTGTGACATTTCGACGTGATTGTGCAATCATTGGCGAGCCGCAGAGTAGCGCAAGATGAGCAATTTAGGTTAAAAAGTATAAAATATTTTTTTATTTTAAATTACAGATAGTTTCACTAGATAAGACCCTATCCCTCGTCTGGGATCGCGTAGAGCCTCTGAAGCCCTTTGAAACTGCCTTGATTTGGATTTGGACCTTCAGCATTTTGTTTGCATGGAAGTCAATGGTGTGGAGAAAAATCCTGGAATGTTTTCCTCCAAAAATTGTATTTCTTTTCAACTGAAGAAAGAAAGACATGAACATCTTGGATGAGATGTGGTAGGTAAAATATCAGGTAATTTTCATTTTGAAATGAACTAATCCTTTAAAAAGTACACTGAAACAGCTATTAATTAAATGTGTTGAGATGAGATTTAAAAAAAAATTATACACCCCATCTTACCCTATAAAAGAGAACTTTTTTCTTTCACAAAATGTATAATTTATTCAAATTAAATGGGATTGTCTTTCTAAAGATATAAGACATTTAACAACTTTGAAGTTTCTTGTCCATGCTCTGAACAAATGCCAACATACTGGATTTATTGGGAAAAAAACTTTTCAGTGCCATCTGTATCTAATTCTGATAAAGTACACTGTTGCTAAATGTCTGGCACATCTGAGTTCTATTAGCCTCCATTTTACTCAATGGCCTCTTCTATCCTGATTCCATCCACCAGTAGGGAATGAACTATTCCATTCCGTTTTCTTCCACTAGTTGTTGCTTTTATGCAGCATTCATGGTTCCCCACTGCAAAGTGTGTCTCGGTTCCATTCTCGGTAAACTCCCCCTGCACACAGAAAATCAATATAAACATAGGCCTATAACTAAATAAGCACAAGCCATGGGAATGCTGTGCTACGAATAAGATGGTGTTTCATATTTCCACAGTGGTCACACAGCTACTCCATTAGCTGACGTGACTCAAACTTAATACAATGGACCAAAGTCTTTCATACTAAAGGCCTGTGACAGTCTAAACTGCAAAATTAAAAGTTCTCACCATGGTCTCCATTTTCTGTCCATTGCACCATATATCCATAGTGTCTTTCTCTATAGTGAAACAGAAAAAAATATAATGGTTTGCTAATGGTTGTCTTAATTGCCTTAACTTCAGAGATTACAGCTGAACTGTATGATGCCTGCCAAATCAAGCTGTTCTAGAAATGCAATGTGTACTGTATAATTTAGTCTATGGTTTTTAAACTGACACTTCAGACCCCCACATAAGATGATCCCCTTGTGAAAATAAAATATATAAAGTAGCTATATATTTTTATGTAAAAAAAATACATATTCGTACTGTCCAATGAATTTTTCTGCTGACCCCAAGCATCCCCCTAATTTGAAACCCCCTGATCTAGTCATCGTCTTCTTAAAAATGTGGATATAAATTACCTTGAGAAGAATAAGGGCTTTCAGAAAAAAAACTTAAAGAAAATTAGTTTTACATCATAAATAAAAAGGGATTTTTCCACTGTGTATCTTACCTAGAACTATCCTGTAATCAGCACCATCCATTTTCAGCACCCATGTTTTGGAAATTTTTGATCGGTTGTCCAAAAATGTTTGGAGACTTTTTCCGTTGATCTCCAGCGTGTACTCATAGGAAAACCCAGTGAGAGCCTCAATACTTATGGCTGCTTTTGTGTCTGTACTCCCAACAGGGAATGTTTCTTTGCCCACCAGTTTGAACATCCAATCCCTCCTCAACACCTCCTTAAAAACAGGACTTAATAAGACTTATTAATTATTGTACATTATCTCATTCATCTTTATATAGTATCAGATATTATCTTACATTATTCTCTTAATATAATAATAAATAAATTAAAGATTCAAAAAATGAAAATATAGAAAACATGGGGCATACACATGTACATATTTTTATTTTCATTCATATATATACACAAACAGTCAAACCAAAATTTATTCAGACACCTTGAACATTTTCTCACATTATCACAGTTTATAGTTAAGAAAATGGTGATAAAGTATGACAAGAACAAATTAATCTTGATAATGTCAGATAACTTTGATAGAAAGGCATGTAGCCTATTACATGGATTACAATCAACCAATCAGCTGTCAATTGTTAAATTTAAGTACAAATTTATAGGTCAACCAACAATGCTCAATTTTGTTCAGTCTGTGGTGTAAAAGGTGGCATTTAGATTTCTAGGCTAGGTGGCATTAGCAATTAAAGCAAAAACACGTAACCAAAACATGGTCAGGTCAAAGTGTCTGAATAAGTTTGGTCCCAATTTTTTTTTAATCAATTTTACTGGTAGTCCACTGTTTGAAGAATTTTTGGGTATAATATGTCACAGTTTACTTTATTTTGCTATCCTCACTTACATAAATTAACTATAGTGTGTCCTGCACCCACTATAGCAAAAAATATATCTGTATATGTATACTGTATATGTGTATAGACTATATATATATATATATATATATATATATATATATATATATATATATATATACAATTTGAATGAAAATAAAAACATGTACATGTGTAGGCCCTATGTTTTCTATATTTTCTATATAATACATATATACATAAAAACAAAAAAAAAATTGACTACCTCTCACCTTCCCATTAATGTAAATGACCCGTTTCCCTGTTGTGGTTCCATGTTCAAGCTCAATTCGATAAACCCCATCACTTAGCGACACATCCCACGCTCCCACAATGTCTCCGGACATACTGTATAAGCCTATTAAGATCCGCACAACCACTCTATAGTATTTTTATTTCTATGTAATGTTTTAGCATGGGCCTTGTCATAATAGCAGTCGTCATCATGTATAATTGCTGATTAAATCTCTGTATATTCTTGAGGAGGTTGCCATCCTGTGCTCGCTCAGCAACGAGTGCATTAGTGTAAGAGGCTTAACTTAGCAAAGAGGATGTTCGTGTGTGAAGACGGTTCTTTTCACTGCGAGCACATTTAAATAGGCATTAGGTTAAACAATTGTTTTTTTTTATCCTCTGCTGGTCACTGCCAATAGAATTTTGTTCTTGTGTTTAAAAAAAAAAACATTTTATCCTCAAAGTTGATTTGTTAGAAGCAGGAAAAATGAGCAAGAGTAAGGATTTGAGCGAGTATGACAAGGGCCAAATTGTGATGGATAGACGACTGGGTCAGAGCATCTCCAAACTGCAGCTCTTGTGGAGTGTTCCCGGTCTGCAGTGGTCAGTATCTATCAAAAGTGGTCCAAGGAAGAACCTGTGGTAAACCGGCGACAGGGCCAAGGCTCATTGATGCACGTAGGGAGCGAAGGCTGGTCCGTGTGGTCCGATCAAACAGACAAACTACTGTAGCTCAAATTGCTCATGAAGTTAATGCTGGTTCTGATAGAATGGTTTCTTTTACATCACTTGGATGGCTGGGTGCGTGTGTGTCACTTACCTGGGGAAAACATGGTTGTGGCTTCTTTCAGCAGGATAATGCGCCCTGCAGCAAAGCAAAAATGGTTCAGGAATGGTTTGAGGAGCACAACGAGTTTGAGGTGTTGACTTGGCCTCCAAATTCCCCAGATCTCAGTCGAGCATCTGTGGGATGTGCTGAACAAACAAGTCTGATCTATGGAGGCCCCACCTCGCAACTTACAGGACATAAAGGATCTGCTGCTAACATCTTGGTGCCAGATACCACAGCACGCCAGGGGTCAGGGGTCTAGAGGAGCCTTGATGGGTCAGGGCTGTTTTGCCAGCAAAAGTGGGACCAACACAAAATGTAATATAAAATCCAGTGCTTTTAAAGCATTACATGTTTTGTTTGTTCCAAAAGATTTACATATAAATTAAAGTCATTTACAAAATGTGAAAACGTGGTTTGCATTAAGCCCACAATCAATAACTGTATGATATGTTGTTTACATTCCAAATTGTCGGAGTGTTAAAAAAACACATAGAATATACACATTTCTATCACACATCAGTTTTATATTAATAAATGTTTCTAAATCTTTCCAAAATAATTTTGAGTAAATACAGTGAAAAAACAGATGCAAAAGTTAATTTTTCTAGTGCAAAAAAAAAAATCACATGTATAAGAAATATTAAGCTTAAATCTTTCCAAAACATGCTTAGCAGGATAAATTCTGTGTAGTGAAGTATTTTGTAAGACACTTCCTTAATTTTGTTATTAACACAAAACTGGCAATTTCCACGCTTTGACCCAAGAGATATCACCAAATAAAGAAGACGAAAATAATCTTGCTGCAGGAAAAGACACAGAACACAGATACTTTCTTATATCCTTATTGCTACATTTTTGCTTTAAAACATTAACATTATCAATGAAAATGTTACCACAAAGATTGTCCATATTGATTTCCACTGAATTAGAGTTATTTCTTGGTTAATTGAAATGTTTGTAGAAATTGGGCATATTCACTACCAATAGATGGCAGTCATCTCTCTCTCTCTCTCTCTCTCTCTCTCTCTCTCTCTCTCTCTCTCTCTCTCTCTCTCTCTCTCTCATAAAAAAATCTTGATCATAAATCTTAAATAAATAAAATTACGTTTTTCTTATTACGTTAAAAGCAGAAGCAGCTGCTACATGGCAAACAGTAGCTATTACGTACATGATCAATAAAGTTTAGTATTTAATCTTTAGAAATGACATATAAATCCCTTCACAACCCTATTTTATGCAATGTGAAGGTATGCAAAGTTAATGTAGAACACATTAGCAAGGCACGCTATTAACATATCGAGAGTATAAACGGGAGTGGGCGTGGTCAATCTGGCTGTGAGCCCCGCTTGTTCAGAACTTTCTTCCAGATCTCAGTCAGTGCGTGGAGAGCATTATGAAGTGTTGAGACGATGAACGTTTGATGAGGGTCTTTCACGCCGTTCTTTAAAGGATACAGAAATTTGACAAAGTGTTGTGGAGTTTTGCCTGTCCTTCTTGGAAACTACTTGACGTAACTGAATATTAGTATAATGAGGGAATGCATACGGAATAATGCATTTCTCTCAATCATTTGACAAACTCGTTCGCTTTGGATTATGACATAATATTTTTCTCTCGAAGACGAGTCGGAATTATTTTTAGTGGTTTTCGTTATATCCATTTTTTCACAGTTTTTTCATGTATTATTATGTCTTTGTTTAGTTAATGTAACACGAGTTAACGGTTAGTTTGTGCCTCGCTGCTGTTGGATCAAATTACCCTAAAACCATTTTCCAAACCTTTTCGCCTATTAATGTCATAATTTTGGGGTGGTTTCTATTTATGTTGTAGTCATATTACCAGTATTATTGCAATGAAAAATCATCAGGTACATGTCATTTTGTTGACTCTGACGTGTATTCAAGCATCAGACTTGGTCCTGGATTACACAGGATCAGAGGGAGGAAATTCACAATTACAATCAAACACTTTTGTCAAAAAGTACACAAATGATGTGGAATCTAGTAGAACATTTGCACGGTTATCCACCTCTGGAAACACACATTTACTCAGGAAACTTCAAAATGATCAGAACGTGGAGTCCTCACGGCCCCCAGCCAGGAGGGTCCTGAAAGGGCAAAGACCAGTCCCATACAGGAAACTCAGTGTAACTGACAGCATTCCTGCACAAGAACCTATTTTTCAATCTGCCCCATTGGGTGCAACTAGCTCCATAAACATCCTGGCTGGTTTTGCAGGTAAAAAACGTGTTCTGGTCATTTCAGCTCCCAACGACTCTGATGGCTATTACAGGTTGATGATGAACTTGCTCAAGCCGGACGTGTACTGTGAGATGGCGGACAGACACATGCAGCAGATTATAATGTTCCATGAAAAGGGGAAGATGGGAGGCAAGGTGAGGCGTGTTAGCAATCAGGGATCTCTGGTGGAGGAGTCATTGGATCCAGCCCTGGTGCCCAGACTGATGGGCTTCCTGAAGTTGGAGGATGGTAAGTTTGGGATGGTGCTGCTAAGAAAGACCCTTCAGGTAGCGGAAAGATACCCATACCCTGTTCAGCTGGAGGCAATTTATGAAGCGATAGACCAGACTCCTATGCGTAGACTGGAGAAGGCCAGGCAAAAGGGCTTTGTGCAAAAGTGCAAGACCGCTGGAGTTGAGGGCCAGGAAGTGCAGTCTGTTGGCTCAAATGCAGGTGGATTGCAGCCGCAGGTGAACACGACAGGACGACACAGGGTGAGACCAGTTCCTCAGCCCACCCAGATAACTCTGGCACAAATATCAACTACCATCAGTACCTCTACAATGACTAAAACCAAAAAACTTACAACGACTACCTTAAAAACTACAACCACACCTCCAACTACAACTACTATAACAACCACAGCGGCACCTTCTACCACCATTTTACCCTCAACAACAACTAGTATTACCACAAATGTACCCTCCACAATGGTTCAAACGCATCCACACACAACTGTACCCTGGACCACAGCTGTGCCCAATACCTCTGAGCAGGTACACAGGGACACAGCTACTCGTCTCTCTGTTACCTCTAACTTCTACAAACAACATAAAGGAAAACACTTAGACCACACGCAAAAGATTTCAACTGCAATCTCACCAACACAAGCATCCACACAGAAGGGCAAACTGCCTGTGGTAAAACATGGATGGAGTGAAAAGCTTAGTCAGCACACAAGAGAACGAGACACACAGAGGCCCACTGCTAATAAACCAGAAACAGAACATATTACCATCCAGAAGGGGAAAACTAAAGCTGACAGTGCCGACCGGAGGAAGAAGATGGATAGACCTGAAAAGCCTTTAAAGAAGATACCTGCAGGGAAAAAAGGACCAAAAGTGACAAATATCAGTGTTCAAATAAAAAACGCTGTGCGAAAACCAAATGTCTTTGAAGGAAGGGCAGTTGTGGACCAGGCAGCGAATCCCAGGAAATCGCTAGAAACTTTTTTGAGTTACTTTCAGAGAAGACGCCGGCTCATAGTACGTATTGTATCTGTGAGACACATGGAAACAATGACATAGAGATAGCTCAGGGCTCCACAATAAGGATGGCCTGTTGGCCTAGTGTGAGAGAGTTTCGGGCCAGTTGTCGAAACTGTCACATGCCCATTGGGTGAGGGTCAATGGGTCAACTTTTTCTGACATTTGGTGACATGGAATTCTGCTTATCAACTTTTGAAACTCGTCAGATAGCTATATAAATATGTATCATTTTTAGCTTTTATTGCAATTTGTTTAAATGCAATTTGAAAAAAAGTGATAGTTTTTAAATGAATGTTAAAGATGAGAAAATTATAATGTATATGACATTCTTCTTTCAGACGAATACAATCGGAGCTATATTAAAAAATATCCTGGCTAATCCAAGAATTATAATGGCAGTGAATGGCAGCCCAAAAAAGTGTATCCATCCATTATAAAAGTAGATATTTTACTTTATAACAGGTTAAATGTGGATATTTTTCTTATACAAACCCATCGATTCGCTTCAGAATGCCTTCATTAAGATTTATCAAATGCCCCCCCGGAGCCATGTGGATTACTTTTATAATGGATGGATTTTTGACACCTTTGTGGGCGTCAAATTTTAGGCTGCCATTTACGGCCATTATAAAGCTTGGATTAGCCAGGACATTTTTTAACATAACTCAGATTTTATTCGTCTGAAAGAAGATTGTCATATACACCTAGGATGGCTTGAGGGTGAGAAAACCCTGGGGTAGTTTTCATTTTTGGGCGAACTATCCCTTTAAAAAAAATGTTTAAGAGTGTTGATGGAGTTGCGTTTTTTGCTTATATGAAATAAATCCATTATGTTCCATAAAATTCAGAAGCATTTTGGTTCATATAAGCACTGAAATGATGTCTAAAAATGTTGGGTGTCTTTGTCTGCAGGTAATAACGGCTCCAGATGAGCAGAATCATGTGTACAGCGAACAGAGGGATGAGTACCTGGAGCAAGTGTGTGATATGGCCCTGCGTAAAATTTCCATCATCAGCATCTTTGGGCCGCTCACAAACAGTACTATAAAGATTGAACACTACCAGACAGGTCAGTGCTGCTTACAGTCTTTGTTTGTAACATATCGCAATGTCCTCATTCTCTTTTTTTTAACAGAACAGGATAAACCCTTACGAGGCCTGCCGGACAGTGATCTCATCAACCAGGACCTCATCACAGCATTTCGGAAGCATTTTGGGATGATTTATAATGATTTCAACATGGTGCTGACTGACTTTGACATGAAAGTCAAGGTGTGTCGTAAAAATCTTTGTCAGTGTGTATGAGATGTAGATGTAATCATTTATGACCTCATTTTATAACACGAAATGATGCATTCCTTGTTTCCACAGCAACGATATGAAGTCCCAATTGTTATGAAAGCAGTGTTTGACTACATTGACACATTGTCAACTCGCATTAAAGAGATAGAACAGCAGAGGAAACTTGCGGTTATGTGCAAGAAAGAAGACAAATCAAGATCTCTTGAGGACTTCCTATCTAGGTCCGAAATAACCTTACTTTATCATTTATATAATGTATTAACCTAAGGAATATGCTCATCTGCATGCTTTCTCATGTCATTGTCTCTTAAGATTCCGTTGGAGGCGGAGACTGTTTGTAATATCCACCCCTAGTGATGAAGAATGGGCCTATCAGCAACAACTCAACGTCATTAATACCCAAGCTTGTAATCTGGGTGAGGTCATTTAATTTCACTTCCACTGTGAAATAAACATGCACTTTTAAATGTGAACGTACTACTAGCGCTATTACAGTAGACTACAAAATGCTATAGACAAAACCAGAAATATGCAAAATGAGTCAAATGAGAAATGTTTAATTCCACAATCTATAGTGTAGGACAGTGTTTTTCTACTCCAGTCTTCAGGACCCACCTCCTGTCTCCCTGTTAAACACACAAAGTTTTAGCTGTTTACACAACACCGTTTTCAACTAAAAGCAGAATACTTTTTATGTTTTATGACAGTTCATTTACACGACAAAAGTGTTTTGGGGGCCTGAAAAAAATGCTACGTTTTGAAAACGATTTCAAAATGCCATTTTTTGATAACGATACTGTTATCGTCTACGTGTAAACTACAAAACTACAAAATTGGTAAAGTCACATGCATGCGTATTATGTGTTCAGTCCATAGGTGCGCAGTGTTACTTTAACAAATAACATCGCCAACTACTGGCCTGTCATGCATAAAACAGCATTTTTGCGGATCGTTTTTTAGTACATCGTTGTCGTATAAATGTACCCTAAGGCCGTGTGTCCACCAAAGCGTTTTTTCACGCAGCTGGCTGGCATATTCAATTGTTTTCAATGGGAGCGCCGCGTTTTTAGAACGGCATGAGCGTAACGAGGCGCTGAGCGAGTATTTCACGCTCAAGCGCTGAGCGTTCGGCATTTACTGATCGCAGAGAGTTGAAGAATGTTCAACTTTTAGCAAAACGCAGCGCTCATCACTGTCACTTTTCACCCAGCCGTCCAATCACAGTGGTTGGAGGGGAGGGACAAATACAACACCGACCAACCGCCACATTCTGCTTGTATACTGTACAACGTCAACAGATGACAACAAGCAGTATAATAACGGAACTAAATAATTTAAATCAAGAGCCAGAGCAAATACTTTGTAACAGAATTTTTATATAGAATCAATACAGACACAAACTATATGTGAAATGAGATACAAGTAACACTTCCGCGGATATTCCGTATCATAACAAGCAAAGAGTCTCAACTGAAAACGCTCTCAAGCGCCCACAGCGAGACGTTTTCAGCAGAGCGCTTTGGTGGACACACGACCTAAGAAGCCGATGATCTGAATCAGGTGTTTTAATGAGTGAGATATCTAAAACATTCTGGTACATGGGTCCCCAGGACTGGAGTTGAAAAACACTGGTGACGGTTATATACTATTACAGGGGTTCAAAAACATTTTTGTCTGCCAAACCCCTTATCCCGTCAGATCGCAGTTCTTTTCACATTACATGACTATCTGGGGTAGCATTTAGTTGCTGCTGTGTTCACACTGCAAGATGGATGGGCGACAGGGGGTTTCACACTGCATGAATTTTGAAGAGGAAGAATCGCAGACAACGCTGTCTCGTCCGCAAACTACGTTTTCACAAACAAACACGCGAGATGTGACAAGCCAACAACGCGAGATCACGCATGCGTCAGACTGGAGTTCTCGAGTCAAAATCTGGGTTAAAATCGTGCAGTTTGAACTCGGCATTAGACGTAAAATGTTTACTTGTTTTTTTGTTCACATTCGCATATTCACGGTTTTCTGATGTTGTTTAATGGTCAAATTAACTTTTTTTTTTTTTTTTTTTAACAGTTTTTAATTTAAAATTATCTATAGATATATAGTACTGGGCTGCACAACTTTGCCAAAAAGTTATATTGCAATTATTTTGTCATATATGGCAATTTAAACAGTGATATGACATTTACCTTATATGAAAACGCTGCTGAAACCCAGTAAGACCTTTTTTGGGGTCTTATTATTATATATTTTTTTATTTTGTATTATTATTATCATTAGTAGTAGTAGTAGTTGTTTAACTCTAATTATGAAAATGAAGACATAAATATGACTGCTGTAAATTACAGTTGTAAATAAAAAAATAAAAAACTGAATATTTGATCATTATAAAAAATAATGTTATTGTGTGGTTATAATAATGTTATTGTGTGTCAGTGTGTGGTTGCAAATAATGAAAATAAAGTCCAGGATTTAGTCACGGAAGTTAATTTTATAAAAAAAAACTGAAAAGAAACAAATTCTATTTATTTAAATATTTATTTATTAAAATTTTACATTTGATTTAATTAATTATTAGTTTTTCATCAACTCACAAACCCCCTTGCAGTTCCCTCACAAAACCCCTGATTTTAACCCTGCCATTAACCTATAATGTAAAAGACCTTAACGGTCATAATATAGTTCAGACAACATACACTATAAAGTGATTTGTAGCATTTGTAATAAGGCACTAAACATCCTTTAAACCTGCACTGTGTAAATTTTAACGGCATCTAGCGGTGAGGTTACGTTTGCAACCGCCCACCCCTCCCTTTTTGAAGCACATAGAGAAGCTACGGTGGCCGATACAGGACAAATATGTCGTCTGAGACAGCAGAGAGTAGCTAGCGCTCTGTAGAGCAGTTTGTACGTTTAGGGCTACTGTAGAAAAATGGTGGCGCGAAATGGCGACTTCACTGTAAGGGGACCAGCGGTGTATGGAGATAGAAATGGCTCATTCTAAGGTAATAAAAACTAAGGTCTTTATACACCAATGTAAACATAGTTATGTATATAATATTGCATTTCTGTCAATAGATCCTCATAAATATTACACAGTGCACCTTTAAACGTTTGTGGAATTGTTTTAATTTTCAGACGAACAGAATTGTTCATGACACAGTTGCGAGGCCAATCTGAGAATTGACTAGGTTAAGGCAAAATAAGAAAGTCGAGACTATATGAAACTGCACGCAAACTATCAATATTAGTACTTTTTTTGTAAAATGTAAACAGAAAGCTCTAAAAGCTTTGCTGTATCAACATCACCCCCACTTGTTCATGTAACAGAAAAATAGACACTTTTTGTTTTCTGAAATTCCATGTTAAGCATTTGTAAACAAATTTTGGGGTCCGGTGCGGTCAACACCCTATGCGATAATGTCAACAGCTGGAATTTGTTTGGACGTTCCAATCAAAAATGCATGACTTAAGTGCATTCTACACTATCTGGATGTCTAACCTTTATCAAACAACCGCATAATTCCAATTTAACAACCCACAACTAACATAAAAAGCTATTTGCACTCGGAAATCATCAAGTCCAATGCCAGAGGATTCTCCAGAGAGCTTTCCGCTAATAGAAACGCACATATGCTATTGGTACTTGTCTTTTAATTGGAACCAGCCCTCATCTGCACTAGAACCCTCAATTACTAAATGGCTCTGAGGAATGGCACTAATAAAAATAGGATGACGCAGTCCATTTACAGCTTTTTTTTTTTTTTTTTTAGCTATTTTGGAAGTAGGAACATTGTTAAGAATCTTTCTCTGCATTCCTTACAATCCAGGAGGACCTGTGGATGTTTAAATCGTGCATAGCGATCCAACAGAGACCACTTCCTCTCCGGGGCATGACAGCTTGATTGATGCCCTCATAAATGAAGGCCCGTTTTAGAACAAAAAACAACAACAGACATCTTTAATGCAAATCACATGCATGTTTCAGAGAACATCTCTGTAAAAATTCTCAGTTGAATCCAGTGTATAGTATGAGTCACCTTTTGTTGTTTATGTCTAGTCTTTCTGAGCAGCTACATTTTCATTCATTCACAGGGCTGCGTCATATATCCGTACTGAAAATCATTGGAAAAACCCTGGATGACAAGAGTGGAGTCCTGGAGCTCTATCCCATAAATGGTGAGAAGATTAGCGACTTGTTTCGCAGTGAACAAAACTCATTCACTTTCATTGCTGAAAGTGAACCTAGTGTGGAACTGTTTTATTATTCCAAAAACTGAGGAAACTGTGGTTTGTGTTGCAGGAAGTGCATCAGTGGACCGCGAGGACCTGTCTGCCTCGCTGGTGCAGGACATCAGAAACTACTTCCAGATCAGCCAAGAGTATTTCTCCATGTTGCTTGTTGGGAAAGACGGCAATGTGAAATCCTGGTACCCTTCCCCTATGTGGTCCATGTCAATCATTTACGAGCTGGTCGACTCCATGCAGCTTCGCAGGCAGGAGATGGCCATCCAGCAGTCTCTCGGCATGCGTTGCCCAGACGATGACTACAGTCACCATGATGGTTACCATGAGGGCTATCATCGTGGTTACGGTTATTAGGAATAGAGGGAGATGTCTTTGAGCCTATACACTCCCTACAGAGAAAAGTGTGAATAGTTTAAAATGTCATAAAACTTTGCCTTTGCAGTTTTCTTAGTAAACAGTACAATGAACACCTCATCTACTGTTTTGTGGAAGCTGATATTTAAAGTGCTGTTAATGTTTTTGATTCTGACTTTACTACTTGAATGTATTTGCATGTGTGTATGCAGTTTTTTCACTATACATTTATGAATGAACAATAATAAATATTCATTGGTAATAAAAAAAATCTAAGTGATTTGTGTATTTCGTTCCACAATTAATTATACACGTATTTTGTAGTTAAGTCCTAATTAAACATGTTTTATTCTGGGAACATTTTGTTTGGGCTCTTTTATCTGGAATTTCTCTACCGCCCTCTTTTGGGCATTCTGAGGTAGTGTAGTATGCTTTTGTAGTCATGAAGACATTTTGTAAATAAACATTTTTCATAACTTGTCTAATGACATGGGCGATATAAAATTAACACATTTTTAAAAAGGCTAAATGCGTTATTAGTATATGTAAAACACAACATTAAAATGTATCATTTGTACAAACCTTAAATATTTCATACCAAAAGAAATGCAGATCCACAAAATGTCAGCAATGATCAGTTTTTTAATCTTTATTTTATATTACTTTAGAAAAGAGCAGCACTACAGAAGATCAATCATACTTATCCAACATCATAGAGCACACAACACCAAAAAACTAATGACCTTACAATATACTTTACAAGGACTTCACACAACCCTGTTTGGTCTCAAATTATCAGAGTCCTTTACAACAAGAAATGTTGCCAGAAAGATAAAATAAACAGACATTAAAGAAAAGAACATTTGTTACAATGTTGGCACAATCATGACTTTATTTCTATAGTCTATCAAGACAAAACATGTTATTGTTATAAAAATACACATTTAAATGTTATTTTTAAAAGGTGGCTGAATATGAAAGAAAATATTTCTAATGCAAGTGTTACTGCACGTAACTTATGTACTGCATATTTCTAAAAAAGCTTTCAACTGTATCATTTTTCTTTAAAGCTTGACCATAGATAAGGATTTATAGATATTTGCCATTAAGGTACAATAGATGGTGCAATGCACTTTTCAGCTTGACTTACACTACGTGACATAATTGACTGAAAGTAGTGTATCCAAATAAATAAATAAATATTGTAAATATCTAACATTTTCATAATACTGAATCTTATTATTCTGCCTTTTGATCTTTTTGTACCAAGCAAATAGCTAATTTCCTTCCGTTGTGCGTAACGTGATATATCCAGGACTATAAGAGCAGTGTTCAATAAACACACATGCTCCCCTTAACCTGTAAATAAAGGTGCTTTTTAACAAACAAATGTTAAATAAAACATAGATGGGATGTTTAACAACACATTTGTAGTTTTTGTATGGAGAAACATAATTTAAGACCAACGGGACACAATGCAACATTATACATACAACAGTTAGTTCCAGTCCTCAAATTTGATTGATCAAGTGACGGTGTTAGATTGACTCGTGCAATTTTTTCAAAAGCACTGGTTCAATCAAGAACAACACCCCACCAATGTGTTACACAATGTGCAACAGTTTCGTTTGGACCCATTTTCTTTGACAGAGTAAAAAGACAAAAATATCTGGCCATACAGTGTCGAAAATAATACATCTCGTTTTCTTTATAAAAGCAATTTCACACTTACAATCATGCTGTTGTTCTGAATCAACAAGGCGATAGGTGCTTCTCTTTTTTAATAATATGTGCATCCTCCCTTCCTTTCCTCGCGTCTCAGCTCCACCCCCTTAGGATGCAAGGGAAGGATTCAATGAAAGAAGAGGACAAGGAATCAAAGGAAATCTCAAATTGGAATGTTCTTGATCACTCGAGTGTCATCAGTTGCGTTCAAGGGACCTGCCCTTATTTTGTTGAAGTTTGGTTATTAAAGAAATTAATTAACAAATATAGCTGCGAGCAGCAATTATCAGGGTTCAAGCATTTGAAGGCCTTTAAGCACATGGGCGTAAAAAAATATTGTTTTATTTAGCAAGCATGTAACCTATTAAATACATGAAAGACCTTTTACAGCTAATTTACCACAGGAAATATGTTTTTAAAGCTTTTTAACAGTCAAAGCATCACCTATGGTCAGATCTCCCTAAAAGGTTGCATGCTTATTTAGAGTCATATACTGCATGTGCTCACCTATTTTCGTAAAGTTCCGAGCTTTTGAGTATATTTTGTACACACCCATTTTCTAAATGACCCTGTTATAGCTAACCAAGGGGTAAAGTTCAACCTGTTTTTATAATTATTGACCCAGAGAATTGTACTGCATTGTTTTTATTCAGATTGAACGAAAAACCTAATATTTAATGAACGGTTTGATTAACAGCAGTGGTTCATGAGGCAAAGTTGTTCAGTATGAAAAGATCTATAAAATGATATGAATATTGTATGGGTGAAATGCTTCATGATTACAGAGGCATAAAATTTGTTAGCACAAAATAGTGGCCGATTTCTTTCAAAATTCTTACAGACCTCTAGAGCCATGAGTCAAACATGCTCACAGAGTTTCGTTCTGGGGTGCGTTTCCCATACAAAGACGTAACTCACTGCTGAACTACCGTTCACGGTACATCATACAACGATACATCGTTGAAGAAATCAACTAGCTAGCCATGACTGTTTCCCGAAACTGTATTGTCGCAAATCTGTCGTTCAACCACGTTAGTTAATGATGTCATGCAGGTGGTGGAGTAATAACTGCTTTTAATTAATTGCTTTGAGATCGAATTTATGCAATTCGATTTTTTGCTATAAATAATGGACATGGCACCTGAGGACTTATTCTTATTTTTCTCAGTTATTTTTCTTTACTTCCAGATTCAAATGGGCTCGTTCTTACATACTAGAGCACATCCGCACAGGTGCACTCTTAAAAAAAAAAAAGGTGCTTTAAATCTCTTGACCATCTAAAAAAGACATAAATGACATTTGTATGTATTCAATAAAAGATATAGATTGTACTAAATGTTAGCTTGCTTATTTTGCTCAAGATAAGGATTTATTAAGTCCACATGTCATCTAACCACAGGTCGAGAGCAGTCGTTCCAACCACACAAGTTTGCGATGCCGTTTGCGAATGTTCGTTCGAACTATGATTTCGGGAAACACAGACTGGTTGAACTATGTTGATAACGATGGAACTTGCGACCATAGTGCCGATGACGGCCATGGTTTTTGAGATATGCCAATGTACTCATAGACTATCATGGCACCTTAGACAAAGAATTTTCAAGTCAATCGGACTAGCGGTTGGGTGGTTATAGCCATTTTCATGTTTTTTTTCCCCCCTGTTATAGCACAACCAAGTGGTCAATTGTCACAGTTTTCCGCGTGAAACTCAGATTGAGCTCATACACATCTGTGCAAAGTTTGGAGAAAATCTCATTCCTTTCACAAGTTATAGCCATTTTAGTAAAAGTGGCCCCGCATCAAACATTTTGATATTCACTCTCCAGAGAATATTTCTGCAGTGGTTTGGTTCCAATCGGCCAAAAATCTAGAACTAGTTCGCAAAAATAGGTTTAAAAAAATATATAAAAAAATTAAAAAAAAATCCGAAATACCCGAAAATTAAGCCAACGCCTAACAGTTTAGTAGTCAGGCCGATCGGGGCGAACCTTGGTGACGTTGTAGGCGTTGTGAGTACTACCAGCCCTCAAAGTTTCAAGTCTCTATGACTTACGGTTTGGTCTGCCCGATCAGTTTTAGAGAAGATGTATGGTTTATTTAAACTGCAAAGGTAAAACATAAATTAAAATGATTGTGACGGATGTGAATGAGAATGTATACATGCGTCAGCTTTTTCAACAAGAAAAAATTCTCTGCATAGATACACCTGTGTGCCCTTGCTCCTCACGTGCAATTAGAGAAATGAGATGACCTTCAAGATGGCTAATTTTGATCGATTTCTGGGTCACAGGCTGGAGGAGCGAGGAAATGAGGAAGCATCAATTTGATTATTGAGAAGCACCTATTGATTACTAGATATTCCAAACAACAGCTGGCAGAAAAAAGAGACGCATGTGCGCCAGCTTCAACCAAATGTGATGACAAAGAAAAAAATATTTTATACAGTTTTTTGACAGGAAGGCAAAAACTGTGTTTTACAGTGGGTGAATGTTTACCCTGTGTGTGAACAGCTCCATAAGTAATACTAGTCTAGTGCTGCTTACATTCATGTGATTGTTTTGGCATAACAGTAGCTTGAATAAATGCATTTAAATTATGTTTTAAATTAAGGACCTGGTGTTTATGAACCATCCACAGTTTCTTAAGTGTCAAGTAACAACTACAAAATAAGGCATCATTATGCTGTAATTTTGTTCAACAGAATCTGTGAACTACAACAACCTCTTAGTATATAATTGTCAACTCAGTGATTACAATCATAATCATCAGTGCTAATATAAATCTATAAAGCTGGATCAATTAACTGTGACCTATTTGGAAATGCTGCTTTTGTCTGCACATTAATTCTGTTGACCTATGCATTCAGTTGAAGTTCAGAGAGTATTATTCCATAACCTTGTGCTTAATGGATGCTGATGTGAGGCGTTTCATGCCTCTGGAACGACCTCTGTTGAGGGTAATTCATTCTGTCCTCCAGATCTCCTTCTTTTGAACAGTTTATACAGCCCAGCAATGAAGAATATCACTGCTACTGCAGCAAAGTAACTCGCATAGATCAAAAACTGTGGAAAGTAGCAAATTGCACAGGATATTAGCAGATTTCATTACTGATCCAAAATCATTATGACAAACTCAGCTGGATTCATGTTGTACTTTACCTGTAGAAAAATGTCCAGGCCCAGTACAGCAGAATCTACTACAATCACAGTAAGAAGCGTCTGCAGTAAGAGTGCAATAAAAGTGTTTACTCCGAAAACCAAAGCATATCGTTTCATGCTTAAATTAGCAGCAATCTGATACCTGCAATATAAAAGACAAATAAATATTATTTTTCCAACATCGATTTAAAGTTATGCATTTAAATATTTTACAAGTTTTTTTTTTTTAAAGGTTAAGTATTGTCAGGGTCCAAGTGCACATGGAGAACTCCACTGAAATCGAATTTTAGATAAATGAGCAGAAAGACTAGTTTAAAAGGTAACATAACTACTTCAGACTCTCGTACATTTCATTTGTACAGAGTCTGGCCACTCTCCATTGACAAGCGTTAACTTCCTTGAAGGCAGGTACTCTGTTGAAGTTTAAAACTATTGGATCTGCCCAGAGCCACTCTGGATCTGCCATAACCAATCGCTAACGTTTGGTCGTGACGTTTGAGGGGAGACGACAACAACTATCGGCTTAGAATCACTAGCGTTCGCCTTAGCCAACTTCACCACTAACGGAGCGAGCTGTAAAAACAGTTTTCCCGAACCCCGTGGGGAGGAGGGCCACAACATCATGGTCATCAACACAACTCAGCAAAGATTGTTCTTGCTCCGGCTTTGACTTCTGGATATTCGGCAGCGTTACCACAACGGACCGAATGGCTTCGCTCGCATCTTTCTACGCCGCCCATTACTGAACTACAACTCAAACTAGCGCACAACATCAACGTCATCGTTCTCAGCCACTCCCTCTGTTCACTGATTGGACCAGTTAAAATTTGGAATATACCGCAAACCCAGACGACGTACTGAAGGAAAATTTTTATTTAATGGAAGTACATAGGAGGGCGAAGCCAGGCTACTAACACATATCCATACTTGACATTTGTAACTTTACAGCACCATTGGTAACCATGTTAAAATGTGACAATTAATCATTAGTAGAAGTTTATATCACAACTAGAGCTGTCACCAATTATTATTTTGGTAATCGAGTAACCTGTCGATTATTTTGACGATTAAATTGAGCAATCAGATTTTTTTTATGGTAATAAAAATGACTTAAGATACATATCCAATAACAATGAGGCAATACTATTTGGTTCAAATAAAGTATCAAAAACAAGTAAATCATTTGGTTTAAAAAAAAAACATTTAAAATACATATGCAATCATCCTGTGTACAATACATTATGTATTATAACAAATGCCTGCTGAGGGCACCAACGGTCTGGTGTTGTTACACTTTACAGCATATCAAATCCTTGCTTATTTTGGCCAAACAATATTTAACAATATTAATAATTAACATCTTTACAGTGGCTATAGCATTTCTATCATAAAGAACAAATATTAAAGATTAAGTAATTTCTTGAACAAGACCATCAAAACCCAGGAGCGACGGTTTAAACTTTTATTTTGAAAATCGCAATGATCAGTTACATATTATTTAGAGACATATTGATGTATTCTCCTGTGTCGGTGTAGGTTTATAAATTATTTACTTTACAAATCTGGTGAAATGGCACACATTGCGATGAACAACAGATGAATGTTATAAGCAACCCACAGCATATTCAGAGATGGAGTTTGAGATGTGCTCCAAGTAGCCTAGTAGACACACATAAATGAAGTGCATATTACACCCGCGGGGCATATATGCCTTTGTGAATTCACAACAGCATTATGCTATGGTTTATCCGGTTTTAATACATTGTGCAGCCTTAGAAAATGGCCTAATAATGCGGTTCATGGAATCTCAGAGGAATGCGCCGGTTATTTGACACAAGTTAAATTGCAATCGAGGAATTTTAAAAATCGAGTACTCAAATTTAATCGAGGAATCGTGACAGGAATCCTGACATAGAGTAAAAAAGTGAACAGCAATGGGCATGCATTTAAGCAGTCACTGTTATAAGGGCACTTACAACAGAGTAACTAGAACAAAACTGACAAAATTAAGTTATCCAGCATACAGTTGATTTCTAAAGAAAATTACTACACTACAATTACTTGTGTGGTTGACAGTGTTACTTACGTTGCAATGGTGATAAGCAGCATGTAGGTAGCTCTGAAGATCATGTAGGCAATGTAGCAAACCCAGATATTCCTGATGGTGTCCATGAGGTACACACACACTGCAATTACCACAGAGAAAATGCAGAGAGCAAGTTCTCCCCACACTGCCCAGGACACTTTCACAAAGCCTACAACAAATGCTGCAAAAGCACCTGGTGGGGAAAACATCATAAATCGTTTAATTTTTGCAACGCCTGTTAACAATTGCCACTTAATTTTACAACTAAATATCCAAATAAATCTAATTAGTAAACTAAATTAACCATATAAACTAAATTATTGATCTAATTACTAATCTAATGCCCACATTGTCACTGTATGATAATTGAAATGAGCAAGATGACAATTTTCTCCGGAGCGGCTGTATGGCCGAATAAAATTATGTTGCATTATTTTTCTGTTTAACACTGAAGCTGCTTTGAAACAATCTGCATTGTAAAAAGCGCTATATAAATAAAGTTGACTTGATGGGATAGTTCACCCAAAAATGAAAATTAGCCCATAATTTACTCACCCTCAAGTCATCCTAGGTGTATATGACATTCTTCTTTCAGACGAATAAAATTGAGTTATATTACAAAAGTCCAGGCTTATCCAAGCATTAGAACTGGATTCATAGTTGCTCTGTTTTTGAAGTCCATAAAAAGTGCATCTGCCCATCAAATAACATGCTCCACGCGGCTCCAGGGTGTAAATAAAGGCCTTCTGAAGCAAATCGATGCGTTTGTGTAAGAAAAATATCCATATTTAAAACTTTATCAAGTAAACTTTCGACCGACCGCCGTCCCTGTTCAGTTTATGGAAAAATTGTTGAAAATTCACCTGCCAATCGAAAGACTAACGCGACCAGGTCCGCTCGTCATGACGTCACGTACGCATCTTGAGTTTCACTTTCAACATTCAACACTTTTCCATGGAAGGCGGTCGGTTGAAAGTTTACTTGATACATTTTTAAATATGAATATTTTTCTTACACAAACGCGTCAATTCGCTTCAGAAGGCCTTTATTAACACCCCGGAGCCGCGTGGAGCATGTTATTTGACGGAAAGATGCACTTTTTATGGACTTCAAAGACAGAGCAACTATGAATCAAAATCTAATGCTTGGATTAGCCTGGACTTTTGTAATATAACTCCGATTTTATTCGTCTGAAAGAAGAATGTCATATACACCTAGGATGACTTGGGGGTGAGTAAATTATGGGCTAATTTTCATTTTTGGGTGAACTATCCCTTTAAAGTGCCCGTATTATGCTCATATCCAAGTTCATAATTTTATATTTGGGGTCTGCTAGAATACATTTACATGATTTAAAGTTACAAAAAACCTTAAACACTCTTTTTTGTTTAATGCTGCGTTCATACCATGACATAATTAGTGTAAATAAAGCTCCGTATTCTATCGAATGGCTCTTGCGATACTTTGATGTCATAGTCTGCACAGCGCCAGTGAGTCCAACACACCTTAAATCTGCAGTGGTCAAGTGGTACAGCAGCCACATGGTAAAAGTCATTGCTTTCAGAAAATGATGAGTTTACACATTGTAATTGCAAGTTCTACAAGCATGTGAAGGCTTTTTACCGTTACAGTAATTACAACATGCCGTGAACGCAACTTTCTCTTTAAAGCTACACTGTGTAACTTTTTTAGTTTATTCTTAGCTAAAAACACTTAGTTCTTTCAAAAATATATGTGCTCATTAATGTATATTTACTTCTTTCAAGTAATAAAGTATTCTCGTAAGTTTATAATATGCCATTGAAAATGCATATACGGGTAAGGGGTTCGAATGCGGGTGTTAAAATGAAATCGGAATTGAGAGGAAGAGAAACTAATATTCACTGGATGGTCATATACCTTTTAACCGCTAGATGGGGGAAAATATCACACAGTGTAGCTTTAAAGTCAGCTGACCCAGTCTGTTGTAATTGGTCCACCACTTAGAGCAGGGGTGCCCAATCCTGTTCCTAGAGATCTACATACCTTCATAGTTTAGACAAATCCACTAGAAGGCAAGCCTGCAACCTTAGTCAAAAAAAGGCTTAAGGCTTTAAGTCTAGTCCCAGACTAAAATGCATGTTTGAGCTGTTTTAACTAAAGCAACTGGCACTGCCTGAAGGACTGAAGGATACTGAATCATGTGCATATAATGAAGCTAAACTCTGCAGGGCTGTCGCCACCAGGAACGGTGTTTGACACCCACTAAACGAAAAAATAAAAAGCATAATAGGTGCCCTTTTATTGGGAATCAATTGATACAATTGAGTGTCTGTTGTTATATTGTTGATAATTATGAAAATGATGGTAACAGAGAATGCAGAAAATGCTAAGTATTTTGAGAATGAACATACAGTGCATCCGGAAAGTATTCACAGCACTTTTTCCACATTTTGTTATGTTACAGCCTTATTCCAAAATGGATTAAATTAATTATTTTCCTCAAAATTCTACAAACAATACCCCATAACGACAATGTAAAATGTGGAGAGAAAGAAAGGCCAGCTCTAGGAAGAGTCGTGGTGGTTCCAAACTTCTTCCATTTACGGATAATGGAGGCCACTGTGCTCATTGGGACCTTCAATGCAGCAGACATTTTTCTGTACCCTTCCCCAGATCTGTGCCTCGATACAATCCTGTCTCAGAGGTCTATAGAGGCAGTATCAAGATACATGTTGACTAAATTCAAGCATTAAAGAGAAAACAGTGTCTTCACTTTTATCTTTTTACACATTCATTTCCCACATATAATTGAATGAGGAAAGGAAAAACAAAAGAATAAAAAAGCATGTTGACTACTTGAACATACATTTTGTTCTCCTTTCTTTCTGGCCAGCAAATTTCTCAATGACTCTCTGATTAAAGTCAGTCATCTCAGTAGTGACATGACGTTTGAATTGTTGTCCACAAAACTTCAGTACCGACACTTAGAAATAAAAGATAGGGAAAGCAATAAAGGGCATTGCTAACAACACATCCAGCCAGCCACTTACGTTTCTCATAACAAGCGCGTGGAGCTCCGAGTGCAGCTGCGTCCTGTCACTGGCCTGCTGCTGGATTTGTAAATCGCGTTGGTCCGGTTCGGGATCTTCCAGCGAACGCCTTGTGAAAGAATTTGGTTTAACTGCTGCCATCTCTACAAAAGTGATCATCATCCTAATAAGGTTTTGGCGGAGTCGGAGTGACGATGACGCCCGCACACTATCGCTTTAGTGGCCAAGAGCGTAAAGTTGAACGACAGGTGACGAGAACCAATCAGATTGGATAAAATAACACGCATCCAATTCTGATTCGCCAGGGACGCAGCGACCTGCGTCCGGAGGAGGATCTTTAAGAAACCAATTAGAGACCAGCTTCAGGTCACATGCTGCCCGTAGATTTTTGGACTCAGATAGACGTCCATTTGTCCGGCGTCCCTCGCCCATGAAGCCGCATGAAACATATTGAGGAACATAAAATAGTTAACCCATCAAAGCCAGCTTTTATTAAATGCTGAGGCTCTTACTAACAGCCAGCACATCGTATGAGTAAACCATTTTATTTTTATTTCATTTTTGTATACATGTATATTTCTGGAATTTTGATGGGGGCGGCGCCCCAGCGCCCTCTGTTGACCAGCCGCCACTGCATTATAGGGTATTGTTTGTAGAAGTTTGAGGAAAATAATGAATTTAATCTATTTTGGAATAAGGCTGTAACAATGTGGAAAAAGTGAAGCGCTGTGAATATTTTCCGGATGCAATGTATAATAAAATGGATTATGAACAGATAATAGATTACCATACCAAGCAAAGTAGAAACGGTCTCCACATATCCATTGTAGATCTCAAAATCTTTGGAAGGCAAGATTTTCTCCCAAAGTGCTTGAGCGTAATTAACCACCTGGAGGTAACCACATGTGGACAAAGCCCACCACACTGACCAGGACAGTAGGGTAGGTGAGGAATAACACTGCAGGAAGTCTTCCCAGAGCATTTTTAACACTTCCAGTAATCTGCTACTGCTAGTGTTGTCCTTGAGGGTCTGAAAAGTCAAACAAATGAGTCAAAACAATTCATAGACACTTATCTGATAAACATACATACATGTCTGAACATCAATATCTGCCAATCTTAACATTTACATTTTTTCTTCTTCTCTGCAATCATTTAAAGACTTTGGTTACATTTTGAAACACAAATTAAGATATTTTCAATTAAATCTGAGATTCTGTCCCTCATTTGAAAAGTCTGGGCAACCCAAACTTAGATTCAAAACGGTTTTGTAAAATAGATCTACTGTATATGAATTAAGCTGTTTAATCCAATTCTTATAAAAATATATCTGTTTATCATATAAAGTGATAATCTCTTTACAAGATTTTGATTAAGACACTCGATTCATATTCATTTATAACGCCTTTATGACCTTTTTAGATGTTTTGAGTTTTAGTTGCCTAGACTGTCAATGGAGGGACAGAATTAAAGAGAGCATTCATTAGTGTGCAGAAATCGAGTTTCAATGACGAGATCACTGCATTCATGTGCTCTATGATTGGCTAATCGAGTTTCAATGATGAGATCACTGCATTCATGTGCTCTGTGATTGGCTACAATGCTCATCACTGCAACCTTCATGCCACAATCTAAATATAATGCTATAATAAACAGTTTTCACGATCAGCTAACCTTCAGAGCTGTAATTGTAAAAATGTGCTAAAGGTTTTTGAGAGTTCCACATGTAAATACATATCTATTTCATATGCAGGATGTTATCCAATCACAGCAGTGGGTGTTTACACTAATGTCTCACAGCAGACATGCCCCTTCAAACAGAGTGTTCAGAGCAGAGGGCTGAAATCAGGGTAGGAAAAATGCCTTTTATTTCTATATTATGACCATTTTTTATGTAAATATCATACTAACATTATAATTGCACCCAGTGAAACATTATAAAACAATGCAGTTCATAACCCCTTTAATTTGTGTTTCAAAGAACAACTAAAATCTTATGAGTTTGGAACAACATCAGGGTAAATGACAGAATTACCTTTTTTTGGGGGGTGAACTATTCCTTAAATACTAGCAGGTAATACTAGGGCTCATTTAGTTCAAGAGCACATATATGGAACATAAATATAATTGTATTATAACTTATAAGATCATTACAACATACTAGCTATCAGCCATAACATAATACAATTATTTGAATAAAAAACATACAAAGGTAAATGTTTATATTTATATAGTATAATAAAACATTTTAGAAGAGCAAACAAATAAACCATACCCATTTTTAAAATTATACGCTCATAACAAAAAAAAAACCCAACTTTACTCACAGTTTTCTCATCTGCGCCAAGCTGCATTTTGGACTCTGGATCCTCAATCAGCTGACTGCAGTTCATGGGTTCCAGTACTGCTTCATCCTGAGAGCTTCTCTCCCTCTGGTGAAAGAACAGGCTCTTACCGGGCATGGGTAGGAACCAAGGGGCAACAAAGGCTATGCAGGAGGACACCAGAGTGATGAAACTCAAGTAAAAAAGAGGTACCTTGGCTTCAGACACCAGAATCTGTCCAATGAGTGAGCCAATGGCTGAGCCAAACAGTGAGACACTGCGACAAAAACCAGTCACCCTTTGATAATGAGATGGCTCCACAACACTGTAGATGTAGGAGTAGTATGCAACTTCAGTAGCAGTGGCAAGGCCGAAAAAGAACTCCAATAACTGCATGGCCCGCACACCCTGGGCCTTCATGAGCATAGCATATGTCACTATGAAGCTGGTCGCCTGGAGAATAAGCACAGGCTTGTAGCGAAGGTAATCTGTGGCCAGGAAAACAGGAAAAAGCAGGACAAGGTAGGAATATGTCCATAATGGATAGATCTCGTTCACAACCTGTGATAAAAGTTAAGGTAGTTAGATAATAATATATAAAGCAGTTAATAATATACGCTTATGATAAAAAAAAAAGAAAGATTGTTTTAAAATACAGCTTAAAACATGTGCCATGTTTTAAATTAAACTACAAAAATGTAGTGTAACCATCAAATAAAAAGCAGTAACATTTTCATTACACCTTCAATACATGAGAGTGCACACATTTAAATACAACATAATGGTAACTATTTTTTACAAAAATCACATATTGTTAATTAATTAATATAACTAATTTTAAGGACATTTTACAACCTTAGAGACTTGTTGACCTTGAGCTAGGAACTGCAGGAATTCCATCTATGATATCACTTCCTGTTTTAAGTTTCTTTTTATCTGCATGTGGGTGGCATCATATAACTTTGATTTCCCTTGCTCAATATGATATATACAAAGCTGTATACATGACCTCACAACCTACAATTAGCATTTCTTCAAAAGACACAAAAACATTCACTGAAGCCTAAAAATGTGATGCAGCTTTAGTTATTCATACAGGACTTTGCTTTTGCGAAGAGATTACATTTCTAGGATTAAAAAAGCTGCCAAATTTCCCATCTAACTGCAAAGTTGACTTCCAAAACCCAAGTAAAAGTTACATATTCTTAACATTAAAATCTTTATAGTTTCTCTTTAAAAGTTCTGAAGTCGTGCTCAGAACACATAGTAGCCGTGGCAAATTTACGCACGTGTTCACGATTAATTCTTTTACCCTAATGTATCTTTGTTTTACTCGAAATGCCTCATTCGGTTATAGCAGTTTACGTATCGACATTAAATCTCGGAAAGCTGGTGAAGGGTGAAACCTCTTACATCATTCAGTGTATGCTTTCATCACCCTAACTACAGGCACATTTACCTCTGTCTCTGTCAGGTTTTTATCAGGTCCCATCAAAAACGGTGTTAGAAAAGGCTCCAGTGGTCTGTGACTGGAGAAAAATCCATAAATGCAGAGTAAAACGGTGGGATAGAGCCATGGTTCAGACATAATCACTTGAGCCTATTGACCTTTACGCTACGAACAATGCAGGTGCATTTTGCAATAAATACAGACGCTACCCAGTTTAAACGCGAGGCAGTCCAGAGGACAAGTGGCGCGAGAAAATGACGTCATATGGCAAGCCGTTTTAGCCAAGCATGCCACACGAGTCCTGAAAAAGCAAAAGCGTCTCGATCGCCCCCAGGTGGCTGGATGCAGTATAGGTCATAAACCCTGCCTGTCCATGTAGCCTAATGTATGGGATATAGACAAACCAAACAATCAAATTACACTTCAAATAATCTTTTCCCAAAGATGGTTTCTGTCATTTTATGCAGTTTTTATCATGCTTCAAGTGTTCGTTCTTCAAATAAGTTTGGTTTTAGTTAGTTATTTGATGGTTTTAGTTAGTTATTTGATGCTATAAAAACAGGGGTGTGACGTTATGATTGGCAGCTGAGATTGACAGCTTCTCTGAGTGAAGAAGTCACTAGGCGTTTCTCAATGTCAAGGAAGGATCCTCGGAAGCCAGAATTCCGAGGATACTACGTCATCGACGTCCGTCGAAGGGCTGTTCCAATGTCGAGGATCCTCGGAATTTCAACCAAGGTCTGAGTCCTTCGTTCGAAAAATATGCCATACACAGGAAAGGATGCATACGAGTAGACTTCGCGCACTTAGCGTTCTCAAATCACCCACAATCCTATGCGCGCAGCTTTGCTATCTTGTTCAAAAAATACAAAAAGTCGGACGTTGGCGGAGTCGGAGCGTTAACGGGGCAATATGGTTTCAAGTGTAAGTATTTACGTTACCAAACATTTGTTATAACCGTAGTTAATATAAGTAAAGTTTAACTTTTAAATGCCAGTACAAATTACAACCGTATTGATATTATACAAATTACGTTATTGATGGCTAACGGACCTTTTCACTGACGTAATGAGGCTGACGCGCACTTGCTAGCCTGTTCCATTTACGTGTTCTCCGAATGCTAAAGAGGAGCCTCGCCTAGCCTGAGTAGCCTCTGAAGGAAGTGACTTGGAAGGACCAGTCCTGCAGAGGAAGGATCCTTGACATTGAGAAACACCTACTGAGTCACCAACTGACTTTTTCTGGGAACTTCGGGAGGAGATTGTATATTATGACTAGTAGCTATAATCACATTGTAGATATCTTAAAGGGGTCATTAACTGGCTTTTTAATTTTTTTATACTATCTGAGGTCTACTTATGACGTTTGCATGGTTTTTACATTCAAAAACATCATAATGAATAAGTAATATGCTATTTTCTGCCCTGGTTTTGAGGCTCTCTCAAGAAAAGCTTGGTTTCTATGGGCGTGTTGCATTGAAGACTTGGAAGTAAACGCCACCGGTTAGGATTGGATAAGCTTGCATATTTAATGAGCTTCAGCTCCCCTCAGTACATGTGGGAATTGTTTTGAAAGCGTGTGGGGAAACGCTCACAGGGCTCGCAAAATGTCTTTATCAAACAAACACAATGATTCATCTCTCATCCACCTGCGATTGATTGAATGTTATTTTTGTATTACTTGGCCGGCCCGATCGCTGAATATAACCACGAACCGTACACACACACACACACACGCAAGAAAGGAATGTTATTTCACTATTTAAGATAGCCCGTCGGTAGGCCGGGCTTAAGTTTTGGTAGCCCGTCTGAAAAACACATAGTCCTGTGGGATGTTGGGCTTTGCAAGCCCTGGCCCATAATGAATGAACCAATAACACCTCAAATAAAGGTATGTTCAGTTAGACACGTACACATAATCAATATGATCTGTAACAATGCAATACTATCACATATAAAAAACATGTTTTACTCACATAAGTGTGTTGAATGTCCACTTAAGGACATTTTTAATATAACTTGTCTGAAAGAAGAATGCCATATACACCTAGGATGGATTGAAGGTGAGTAAATCATAGGGTGATTTACATTTTTGGGTGAACTATCCCTTTAATGGTACGGGTGACTTATAATACAAAAATACCAAATACCAGTGCCAGTTTTGTGTACACAAAGCTACAGGAAAAGTTTAATACGTTATAAAGGAAGGAACACAAAGACAGACTTAGTTATTTAAGAATACAGTAAATTATGATGACATCCACCCTGCAGGGAAACTATTTCTATCGATCAATGATAGAAGTGGGTTTATGGGACACCTCAAGGAAGGGTTTTTTTTTTCTTTATCATCATGATTCATGATGTATTCTCAGCATTTCATAGCACTATTGTCAAGTCATTGTTTGCGTGGAGATTTAAAATTTTATACACAAAAAAGACACAAATAGGAGTTTGTATACAGATTTGAAGTTGAAGTAAGATTCCTTTGATTATGGTATGATAGGAGACTAACATGAAGAAGACATACAAAATGTTGTACCAAGGTGTAAACAAATACAGGGCCCAGGTGGGTCTGATGTGGTCTAATGGGGGTTTCGCATTTGCATTTCTACATTCACAGAAATGTTGATAGTAATAAAAGCTTTTTGGCTGCGCTTACAAGATGTGCTTTGCTGATTTGAATGATTTGATTTATCCGCATGGTCAAGGAATGAAAGGATGGTTTTGTATAGAAGAGACAACTACTAGTGTCATGCTTGGTACAGTAAATATCCTAACAAGGAAAGTGGAAAATGCCAACTTTGGATGTGTCATTCAGATGCATCAAAAGATTCAAATGTAGGTCAAGTTAGACCACGCTAGTCAGGAAAATTATATCTGATGATTATTTGGAGAACATATGGCTATTATAATGATTATACAACAGTATAATAAAGCAAAATTAAATCATACAATCACTACAAAATTAACAGAAAAATAAACAGAAAAATAAAAAAAAAAACCTCAAAGAACATTACAGAAAGCCCTTTCTCCCATCTGCAAGATGTTTTAATCAATGTGTTTAATTAATGTGTTTAAGCTTTGTTAGTGTTGTGGGGTCAGTGAATCAGTGGAACATTCCACTATAAAATTTATTTGCAGGAAGTATAGCAAAATACACAATCTAACTATTCCATTTCCTGGAATGTACATTGTCAATGCAGTGGATATATCCACATTTCTAATGGACAAATGAAACTAACACATGATGGTGAATTTTTTTTTAAAATTCTTAAAAACAGGCCAAAATTGCCTGTAGTTGAAGACACACTCAAATGTAGGCCTAGATTTTGTTTATTAAAGTATTGTTTTATAGCTTGCTATAATAGTTTGATATATGTGACCCTGGACCACAAAAGTCATAAGTGGCACGGGCCATAGCCAACATTGTATGGGTCAAAATTATAAATTTTTCTTTTATGCCAAAAATCATTAGGATATTAAGTACAGATCATGTTCCATGAAGATATTTTGTATATTTTCTACCATAAATATATCAAAGATTTATTATTAGTAGTAGTAATATGCGTTGCTAAGGACTTAATGTGGACAACTTTAAGGCGATTTTCTTAATATTTAGATTTTTTTTGCACCCTCAGATTCCAGATTTTCAAATAGTTGTATCTCGGCCAAATATTTTCCTACATCAACTGAACGCTTATTTATTCAGCTTTCATATTTTGTATAAATCTCAATTTAAAAAAATTGACCCTTATGACTGTTTTTTTTGGGGTCCAGGTTCACATATAGGGTTGCATTTGGTGAGTCATATATGTCATGAAGGCTGCATCATTTCAGAAAAGTAAAGGACCCATTACATTCCAAAGTAGAAAGAAATTACAGTAATTTACAACTCACAATGAATAACATTCAATTTTATAATGGTTATTTTTCTTCAATGACGTATGTGGCCGACAAATGCAGAGAGCATAGCCTTCGAAATGAGACACAACTAGGCTAAGTGCATTTTGTGTGGTTATTCATGGAGATGGACCTGAAGTTGAACATTCAACTTTGAAAGCTCCAGGATATATCTTTGCTCCTTCTAAGCTATCAGAAGGTGGCGGTAATGAACTATTTCAGTTTGTCCTCAGCCGGAAACAACAAACGGAAGAGAGAAGAAATCGGTCTGTTGTTTGGTAGTAACGGACTACACGATATTTGGATTACGTAATTAGATTACAAAAACCAAGAGTCTGCAAATAAAATAGGATATATTTAATTTTTTTTAATTACACGATTAAATAGTAAACAGCAAACGTAATTTACTGTTTTAGTTCCTTCGTTTTAAAAGAGCTGACCACGCCGGAGCCTCGTGTGAAGATGGAGCGGTCTCGAACAGCCTTTGACCACTGGATGCACAAACACTACTTCACGTTCAGGGATACAAGAGGGAGAAACATAACCGTTCAGTGCAACCTCTGCCTCCCAAAGATCAACATCTTATCCACTGCAAGGGACTCTACATCTAATCTAAAGAAGCACTTGGAGGTATATTTGCGTTTTTTCGTAATTTAACACCCAACAGATTGCTGTTTTTACTGTATATTTGAGTTTGTGGAGCGAATATGCAAAAGTAGACTGTTTTTGGTAGATTTGCGGTCGAGCACAGGTAAAAGCTTTTTTTTACACGGCTAAATGTGAATATGCAAGGATGCACCAGATAATATAATTTTGTGACTTATAAATACAGAAAGGCACTGGTTTCACTTTAAATGCTTTTCAGGCAAAGTTTCGAGCGAAACGTGGGGACAGAACCAACAAAAGTGGGAGTGGTTTTGAGTTTGTAGCAAAAATTTCTTCTATTAAAAAGTGTATAGTTAGGAGTAAGGTACTAAATGAGGTCTAGTTACCCGCTAGTAATATAACGTACAATAGATTATCCAGTCGTGGAATGAGAAACCTTCGTTTCAAATCGATTGGCGGTTTGGCGTATTAGGTGAGCAGAACTGTTCCTAACGATTCTACAACGCATTTACTTTTTGCAAACTCTTTAGTTACCGTCGACTCTATAATGTAGATACAACGTTTGTAAAAATGTAATTACTTTAAAAAAATGTTATTGATGTAATACGTGGTCTTTTGGAAATGAGGGGCAATACCGCGTGTAGCCTACGTCTCGCGGTTTGTTTATGATGCTTTACAGAAGGAAAATGCCGCTTGTGTTTCAATTATAAGTGATTCAACAACAACATCTTGCTGTATGTTTGTAAAATATAGGCTAAAACTTCGAAACATGCATATCCTCGGTAGACTTGCATTTAAAACCGCAAAAGCTCGTCTGAGAAAATGGCGGACGGCAGTTGTGAAGGTGGGATTGGTCAGTAATGTTTTTAAGGCGGGCTTGCTTGGCGTGTTCAACTTTGTTGTATGAAAAATGCTGTGTCCGAATTAGTCCCCTATTCCTTGATTAGTGTATGTTATATAATGTATTACACGAGAAAGGAGTTAATGAAAATTGGAGAGGGTTTTGTCACATACACAATAATTCGATGAGACCATACAATGTAACATTTCTGTTAAACGTTGCTTTTTAGCAGTGGTCCCCAAACTCGATCCTGGAGGGCCACTGTCCTGCAGAGTTTTGCTCCAACCCCCAATCTAACACACCTGAACCAGCTAATCAAGGTCTTTATAGGCCATAGTAAGACACTGATTAGCTGGTTCAGGTGTGTTTGATTTGGGTTGGAGCTAAACTCTGCAGGACAGTGGCCCTCCAGGACCGAGTTTGGGGACCCCTGCTTTATAGTTTAAAAAAAAGGGAAATTAAACATTCCTTTGCAGACATCTGACACAAACGTTTTTTTAATTTCTTAATACAAATGAGTATTGCACCCCTCCCTGTTATGTTTAATTGATATTAAATATACCGTAACCACCATGCATTATGGGTATGCTTTAGTTGAGCATTATGGGATTGAATGAGTGCAATGGATAATCTCCACCCTAAGTAATGCACAATATGGGATCGGGGCGATTTCAGACACAGCTAAATTTCTATATGGCATGGTTTGTGACATGTTAATTCATAACAGCATGTTGATTGATTATCACTATTCATCAAAGCACTTTATTTGTTCAAACTAGCAATGTAATGGTATGACGGTTTTTACGGTACATGGTTTTAAATATAGACGATTATTACTACATAAGTTAGGGTTTTTATTTTTAATAAAACCAAAGTAAAGACATTTTTCTATTTACTATACGTATAATTAAGAGAGAATCATAAGTGTCTAAATTGCGACTTTCTCCTCTTTCATTTAAGTGTCACTCACCTTGCCAGATGCGCAAACGGCAGCACAGCGAAATGTCGGAGCCTGAGCCTCTTTTTCTCCCACCCAAGCGACTGAAGTCTGTTGTTTGGGAGTATTTTGGGTATTTAAAAGACCCAGGAGGCACCATCCTTGTTGATGGTTATCCAGTTTGTAGAATGTGTCGGAAAAAAGTGTCGGCACGGGCGGGCAACACTTCAAACATGATGCACCATCTCCGTGACCACCACCCCAAGGAATTTGCAAAGTTGAATGTAAGTGACAATACTATAAATCGCCAACTAATAAATTATAGATCGCCTTTCATAAAATACATAAGCAAATGGAATACACTTCAAGTTTTGAAATTACTAATTTTTAGGTATGTATATAATATATATATCTATAGGTCAATATTATGTTTGTGCTTTTTGTAAGCGCTAAATGCAACATTACTGTAGGCCAAATGCCAAAAACAACAGAAAATAGTTGTGGGGTGAGGGAAACAATTGTTATATGTGGTATAATTGTGTTATATTGTACCGTGAAGATCACATACCGTTACACTTCTAGATCAGCTTGCCTGAGAGCTACTGTCCCACTTTGTCGAACATGTTAAAGGATGGTTCACCCAAAAATAAAAATTGTCGTCATTTACTTCTCCTGATGTTGTTCCTTTCGTTTGAAACACAAAATATATTTTGAAGAATGTTTTGAATAGGGATGTCCTGAGTCATTGAGGATTTGCGCATATATATATATACACACACAAACACACAGACACACACACAGACACAGACACAGACACACACACACAGACACACACAGACAATACAATTATAAAACATATATGGACCTTTTATATAAAATATATAATCTTGCATGTAACATCTTAAAGCCATATCTATATATATATATAAAAATAGCTTTAAAATAAACATTATATATATATATATATATATATAACTATATAACTATATAACTATATAACACAAGACGTTGGTTGATGTAAACATCTGTTTTAGACAATTGTAGACATTGTAACTGTGGTCAGAATAGGGATGTAATTTTACACAAATTCCCACAATCGATCATCGTTTAAATTAACGATCAATGAATCGATTAATCGTTAGCCTTAATATTGCAATATGCGTCTACTGCAGTGGGATACAGCATGACAGGGTGTGCCAATGATGCTCAAAACGCTGTGTTTCTCACCAAATGAATTAGAAGGGTTTTTAGTCTAAATAAAAGGCTAGTAGGATTGTAAAATGAGTTGATTTGATTGATCATTTAATTTAATTATTTAATAATCAAATATAACAACCATTACATGTCACCAACGCCACCTCAGATGCGTGTCAGTCAGAATGTGTAACTCCTGTTGTGGACGAGCTCTTCCGGGTGCAACGTGCTGAAACAAGACAACTAAACACAATGAGTTCACCACGATTTATTACAATAGTGTTCTCATTATAATGTTATGTAACATTCAAATTGATTAGGTTTCAACATCCCCCCCGTAAACTACGCACCTGCCTTCACAAAAATAAACGCAATATAAAAACTTAAATTTGCACAAAACAAAAGGCTGCAAATGCGCACGCAAACTTAATGTCATGAAGCTGTAACTCTAGCCATAGCGTAAAATGGTCCCAAACATAACTCCGGCGCCCTCGCTTCATTTTTCCTCTTGTCCACTTACGTATTTCGCAGTACACATGCGCATGAACATTCTTAATCGACGAAGTGGAATAGTTGCAACAAAAAGAAAAAAAGTGGAGATAAAGTTAGAAAGCATGAATCTCGAGGTGTCAGAATGCCAGTCTGTCGGCCAAGTCAGAGGAAGGACGTCTCGGATAGTCTGATGACAGATAAACATAAGCAGTAAATAAATAACTTCAGAGTGATTCGTTACAAAAGTGCACATCAAATATGCTGAACACGGAAGTTCGAACATGCGTGTGGGAAGCGCTTGAACAGACCTCGGTTTTTGTGTCACACACATTTGATTTGAGCTGCTTTTCCTTTTAATGGTGGTTGGTAAAACCGCTTGAAGGTGCATACCGCCACCTACTGCACGACACCTGCGTGACCACAATTAAGAGGGAATCATAAATGTCTAAATTGCGACTTTCTCCTCTTTCATTTAAGTGTCACTCACCTTGCCAGATGCGCAAACGGCAGCACAGCGAAATGTCGGAGCCTGAGCCTCTTTTTCTCCCACCCAAGCGACTGAAGTCCGTTGTTTGGGAGTATTTTGGGTATTTAAAAGACCCAGGAGGCACCATCCTTGTTGATGGTTATCCAGTTTGTAGAACGTGTCGGAAAAAAGTGTCGGCTCCGGGAGGCAACACTTCAAACATGATGCACCATCTCCGTGACCACCACCCCAAGGAATTTGCAAAGTTGAATGTAAGTGACAATACAATAAATCGCAAACTGATAAATTATAGATCGCTTTTCATAAAATAAGTAAGATAAGTAAATGGAATATTACTCATTTTTAGGTGTGTATATATGTATATAGAGGTAAATATTATGTTTGTGCTTTCTGTAAGTGCTAAATGCAACATTACTGTAGGCCAAATGCCAAAAACAACAGAAAATAGTTGTGGGGTGGGGGAAACAATTGTTATATGTGGTATAATTGTTATATTGTACCGTGAAGATCGCATACCGTTACACTTCTTCTAGATCAGCTTGCCTGAGAGCTACTGTCCCACTTTGTCGAACATGTTAAAGGATAGTTCATCCTGATGTTGTTCCAAACCTGTATAAGTTACTTTCGTCTGTGAAACACAAAAAATATATTTTGAAGAAATGCTGAGTCCCAATCCGATACTTGTATTTTCCAAGTGCTTGGTGCACACACTTCCAGTACATTAAACACACACACACACACACACACATACGAGACATTGGTTGATGTAAACATCTGTTTTAGACAATGGTAGACATTGTAAATAGACGTTGTGGTCAGAATAGGGATGTCATTTTGCACAAATTCCCACAATCGATCATCGTTTAAATTAACGATCAATGAATCGATTAATCGTTAGCCTTAATATTGCAATATGCGTCTACTGCAGTGGGATACAGCATGACAGGGTGTGCCAATGATGCTCAAAACGCCATGTTTCTCACCAAATGAATTAGAAGGGTTTTTAGTCCAAATAAAGGGCTAGTAGGATTGTAAAATGAGTTGATGTGATTTTAATTAAATTTTAATTTAATAATCAAATATAATGACCAATACAACATTTCACCAACACCACCTCAGATGCGTGTCAGTCAGAATGTGTAACTCCTGTTGTGGACGCGCTCTTCCTGGAGCAATGTGCTGAAACACGGCAACTAAGCGCAATGAGTTCACCACGATTTATTACAATAGTGTTCTCATTATAATGTTATGTAACATGACAGTCTCAATCATAGCTATTTGCACAAAAAAAAAGGCTGCAAATAAGCGCACAAACTTATTGTCATGAAGGTGTAACTCTAGCCATAAAGCCAACGTTAAATGGTCCCAAACATAACTCCGGTGCCCCTTCGCTTCATTTTTCTTCTTGTCTGCTTTACCTATTTTGCGGTTGAGCGGCTCTCTTGCACATGACCATTCTTAATCGACAAAGCGGACTAGTTGCAACAGAAAGCATGAAGCTCGAGGTGTCAGAATGCCAGTCTGTCGGCCATGTCAGAAGAAAGACGTCTCAGATAGTCTGATGACAGATGTAAATAAATAACTTCCAAAAGATTTGTTGCAAAAGTGCACATCAAATATGCTGAACACGGAAGTTTGAACATGCGTGTGTGATGCACTTGAACAGACCTCGGTTTTTGTGTCGCACACATTTGAGCTTTGTCTTTTCCTTTTAATGGTGGTTGGCAAAACCGCTTGAGGGTGCATACCGCCACCTACTGCACGACACCTGCGTGAACGCTGCCGTAAAAAAAAGGATCGGGCTTAGGATAGCTGATACTAATCAGTTAAAAAATCTGCTTAATTCCCAATTAGATCTTTGAAATCGGCTTGGGATATCCCTAGTTTTGACTATACAATTAAAGTCACTGGGTTTCAAAACAGAATTGGGCCCATGGACTTTTATTGAACGGACAAAAACGGTTCAAGGAGGACTCATCCCTCATAGGGCATTAACTCATTATTGTTTTCAAACCTAGAAGAAATAAATATTGCAAAAATCCTTTTTAAATGAAAAAGGCAAAACATACCTATAAGTTAATGTCTTAAAGTGTTCCATGTGTCTTGGTTTCACCAAGTTTAAGCAAAGAAAATAAATGTCTTGTTTTATTTTTTCTTTGTCCTCCAGAGAAAGCATTCTGTGGCGTGTAGGAAGAGAATAAGGGATGCACCAAGCAGTGATGGACCAAGCAATTATGGACCAAGCATTTTGGAAAATCAAACGGAAGAATCATCTGACACAAAAGATGCTAAGGCCGATCCCACCATTTATTATCAAACACAATCCAGGCTAAATGCACTGGTTTTTAATTTTATCGTGGAGGATGTGCAACCCATTTCAATTCTAGAGCAACCTGGCTTCAGAAAGTTGATTGAAGCATTAAGCAGAGGCAAAAAAGTCATGAACCGAAGCGCTTTTGTCACCAGGCTTGATGTAGCATTTGATAAAATGAAAGGGGAGCTAAAAGCAAAACTCGACAAAGTGCAGACATTGTGTACAACTGCTGACATATGGTCGGTGCAGGACAGAAGTTATTTTGGAATGACTTGTCACTGGCTTGAGGACAATCTCGAAAGGAAGTCTGCCGCTCTTGCCTGCACGAGAATCCCTATCAGCTACACTTGTGAAACCATTATTGCTAAAATTCAAGAAATTCACTCTTCCTTTAACATTGAGAGCAAAGTTCAGGCCACTGTCACTGACAATGGTAACAATTTTGTGAAGGCTTTTAAAGAGTTCTCATCTGAGGATGACCAAGAAGTGGAGGACAGTCGTTTTGAGGATTTGGGCAGTATTCTTTGTGACGGAGAAATGGGTGGAGACTTCTTTCTGAGTTATTTCTTACCACCCCACCAAAGGTGTGCAGCTCAAACATTGAATTTGATTGCCTCAAAGGATCTAGCGGATGCTGTCTCAAAGGGACCGACTGGCAAACTGCACAGTAGCGCAACTGCAAAATGTGCAGCGATATGGCACAAGTCCCATTCCTCTGTGGAAGCTGCTGAGGCAATGGAATCCATTGCAAAAATGACAATTACAGTTCCTTGCCTGAATAAGTGGAGCTCCGAATACTATGCCGTTAACAAGCTGATGTCCCTTACTGATTCACAGCTCAACGAATTGACCGAAGCCTTGGGTGTCACAGGTTTTACACCTGATGAAACTGCGTATCTCACAGAGTATACAGATGTCTTCAAACCAGTGGCTTTTGCGCTTGACCTTTTGCATGGAGAAGAAAAGTGTTTCCTTGGTATTGTGATACCAACGTTGTTGACCCTTAAAAGGAAGCTTGAGGAAAAGGCGGCAAACACCCGCCTTTTCTCCAAGGTCATTGAGAACACCGTTGAGGCAATTGACTCTCGCTTCAAGCAGGTATTTGACAGTTCTGATGCCAGATTGGCCACAGCCACCATGCCACAATTTAGATTGTGGTGGCTACCAGAAGATGAGAGGGAAGCTCTTCGGGCACAGTTGATCACTGAGGTTGTACAGGTAGACCAGGGGACTGAAGAAACCGAGACCAATGGAGGCTCTGTTCATGAGGATGAATTCTTCTCGTATGGACCTGGAAGTTCTGGCAACAAAAGTGGAAAGAGGGAAGCGGCAGAAGAGGTATGGCTGTATCTTCAGGGCACAAACAAAGATCTGAAATGCCTAAATGAATTTCCAGGTGTGAAAAAAGTGTTCATCAAGTTCAACACAACTCTGCCATCAAGTGTCCCGGTACAACATCTCTTCAGCAATGGGGCCAACGCTGTGACCCCAAAAGGACATCATCTCTCTGATGAACAATTTGAGCGTGTACTCCTTTTACGTTACAACAGCAAAATCACCACTGCTTTGGAGTAATTAGTGGAGTAACATTTGCTGATTTCATTGTAAAATATATTTTTTCTTTTTGTATAGTTAATAGGATATATGTTCTGTCCGCCCCCCACTACCCAAAATATTACAACTATTCCACACAAAAGCATGTGCCACCAAATAAAATTAATTTCTTAGTAAACGTGTAAACAAAAATAAATTTGTTACTTTTAAAGTTTGGACTAGTGGTTCTAGAACTGTTTGTAGAACATGGTAGTCATTGAATCATTTAGATGTTTTAAGATTAAAGCTTACTCTAAATTAAGATTTAAGTCATGTTCAGAGCTGTTGTAAAATGCTTAACACATAACTGTAACCACACATTCATGCGCCATGTTGATACATTGCTAAGCAACTGTAAACTATATCACTTGGTGGAGGAATTGTTTATTCTGATTCTCATTACTAATAAAAGTGTTTTTTTTTTTACATTGGCCTCTCTTATTTAATGGTTTCTGCAATTTTGTAAGAGCAAGAAGACCATTTAAGTGATTTTTACCATGATTATTACCTGTGGTAAAACCCAACTAACACAGCCATTAGTGGTGTATTGCTTTAACTTGTTCTTTTGGTATAGAAGAGATGATTTATATTATTAGATTAATTTACGTTATTGTTTTGACCTTTTATTCAAAAGAAATCGGATTGGCTACAGTTAAAAACATAAAACCCTTAGGAGGGAATATTTTTGGTCTCTGTTGAGGCCATAATTCAAATACTAGTGAATGCACTTTTGATTCATGCAAGATACTATATCATCATACAGAGGTGTCAAACTCGGCTTTTGGAAGGCCACACTACACATGTAACATAGCAGCTGCCAAAGACCTTGATTAATTGGTTCAGGGTTGAAGTTATGCTGCCTTCACGTGCTATCGGAATGATCGTAAATACGAGTTTCCTAGGTAAAAATAGCACATGAACGCCCTCACATTCTGAAACTTGAATGCAATGAGCTCGTAATCACGACTTCAGAAGTCGGAATTCACATTTCCGATAGCACGTGAAGGCAGCATTAAAGTCTGCAGGAAAGAACTGTCCTCAGGAACAGAGTTTGACATCCCTGATCTTATGCTGCGTTCCAGGCAGGTTTTTGAGCCCGTAAATTACAACTTCAAACCACGACTCACGACTTTGTAGTGTTCCAGGCAAAGTCACGCCAAACTGCCTGAACGCAAGGAATTGTGTGGTAGTTAGATGTAAACAAAGCATGGCGGACCGTGCGGGGTGTATGCTCATTTACAATCATTTCTATCGCCAAAGGTGCTTACTCCTTGCTTGTTTGAGGGAAACGGAGGAGGAAAACAGCGCAGACGGCAAGAAAAGCTGTTATACCTTTTATTTTACGTTATTTGTATATTTGTTTAATAAACACTGCATCCGTAGGGGGCTGCCATTGTTGCTTCGCGGGCTATGTGACTTCAAAACTCGTAACTGGGAGTACATCGATCTAGTACGAGTTCACAGGTGGGAAGTCACGGGTTTGACTGCCATTCCAGTCCACTTTAACGGGTAGAAGGTTGGAAAAACACGGGTTACGGTTTGCCTGGAACGCGGCATTATCGAACTTATTTTACAACGTGGAAGTAGGATATTTTCTATGAATGTGCAAGACTTCTGATTCATTATATGCTAAAGGTAAATAATTAGAAGAATAATAAAGTAAATTGGATAAATATTTGCGTTACAAACCAGTGTTTATGATTACGAGTGCAATAGAGCAGGGGTTCTCAACCCTGGTCCTCGAGGCCCACAGTCCTGCAGAATTTAGCTCCAACCCTAATCAAACACACCTGAAACCGCTAATTAAGCTCTGCAGGATTACTAGAAAGCTACAGCCAGGCAGGTGTGTTTGATCAAGGTTGGAGCTAAACTCTGTAGGACAGTGGGCCTCAAGGACCAGGGTTGAGAACCCGTGCAATAAAGTGGTGCAGGGATGGCGTCAAAACCCGGAAGACTGTTTTGCCACTGGTTCCCTTGAGATTTTCCTATGGGGTTTTTCTGTGATACATGATGACACTCCCAACATTTTGCTCTACAACCTAAATTACACACACCTGTATTGAAAACCCAAAATTTTAAGCTGTTTTTATTTATATTTTTAATAAGTAACTAGATAAGAACATTTGGGGTGTGAGTGTGTGCAGTTCATGTTGTAGAACAAAAGGAAGGTCTAACAAGGAAGCAATGCGACATTAAAATCCAGAGGCTGAGCTTCTTTCATACATCTTTTCTTATGAGTAATAAATAAAATAATTCATTGTGTCTGAAAATAACATTTACTTATTACCCAGTTTATTAATTCCCATGATTCACAAACATTTATGATTAAGAACCTATATGTGAGATTTATGTAATAGAAAATACCTGGTATATCGTTTGCAAAAACAGTACTGCGAGCAATACCAGTTATACCGGTTATAAGAAACAAACCGGTAAAGATCTCATTGCATTGCCAAGCAATGTAGTTTTTCTGAATCACTGTAAACTACGGCTTCTTGGGGCTTAAGATTTTTAAAAATGTTTTTAAAAGAAGTCTCTTGTGCTCACCAATTCGGCATTTATTTAATGAAAAATACAGTGAAAACAAAAAATATTTTTAAATATTATTACAATTTAAAATAACCATTTAAATATATTTTAAAATACAATTTACTCATGTGATGTCAAAGCTTCAGTCTTCAGTGTCTCATGATCAATCAGAAATCATTCTAATGATTTGAAACATTTACTATCAATTTTGAAAAAAGTTTTTTTGAGGAAAATTAATAATTAGATATTAATACTTTTATTCAATAAGGACACATTACATTGATTCAGTAAAGACATTTATAATGTTACAAAATATTTATATTTCAAATAAATGCTGTACTTATTAACTTTCTAATAACCAAAAAAATCCTGAAAAAAAATGTAGTCTCCACAAAAATATTAATCAGCAAAAACATTTTCAACATTGACATGAACCATTATTAATTGAGCAATAACAATGCATTATAGCTGAGGTCTAAATCAGTATATCGAATGATTTCTGAAGGATCGTGTGACACTGAAGACTGGAGTTATGATGCTGAAAATTCAGCTTTGCATCACAGGAATAAACCTTCTAAACCAGAAGACCTTCTAAAATATATTAAAATAGAAATCAGTTATTTAAAAAAAATTATATTTCACAATATTACTGTTATACTGTAATTTTAATAAAATAGATTCAGCCTTGGTGAGAACAGACTACCTTACCTAGGCTAATAAAAAAATACATTGACCTCCTGTAACCTTCCATTCTCTAATGTCATGGCGCTGCGATGCTGCCCCATTCACGGCAGACCTTTCACACCACTTAAGAGTATGATACGTTAATGTCATCATCCTTTTGTTTTATTCTGGATTTAAATTGCATGCTAAGAATGCCCATCCACAACTCTTTGATCCCGATATACATTAATTCATCCATTCTCCAAACTGCTTTATCCTCTTCAGGATTGCTGGGGATGGGTCTCGGGCCACAGATGGGGGACACCTGGATGGATGGATAGCCAGTCCATCACAGTGCTCACACACACATCCACACTGTCATTCACACCTATGGACAATTTGGTGTCTCCAATTCCTGATACACATTTACATTCAGCTTACAGCAAACCTATTGCACCTATTATCAAAAATCTTTCTTTGGCGAATACTGGTGAGAGCTGCAAACATATCCACCGAAATGTTGGAAATTGTGCGAAATGCGTATGTGTAAATAAAGGAATGCTAGTGCATACTGCATTTCCAAAATGCATGTTAAACTCCCTGCACATACAGAGACAGAGTTGATGAGAAGCAGCATTTACTGAGACCCTGAAAACACTGTAAGCTGAACGCGTGTAACACAGTGTTGCTCTTCATTCTGAAACACGCAGCGCAACAGGCTATTAAATCCCAGCTGTAGACTGTCTGAAATTTTATTTTATTATGATTAATTCTGCAGCCACATTTATTATAATTTTACATAGCTTTTCATCAGCTCACAAACCACCTGCAGATCCCTCCCAAACTCCCTATTTGGGGAAACTAGACTAGACCAATTAACTAGACCAATGGAATAAACAGTTCAATCAGAAACCACTTAAGTAACAGCCATTTCACCATTATTTTTTTTACAGATTAAACACAAGCATAGATAAGCAAGTCAATGCATGAAGAGGAAAAAAAAGTTCTCATCGAACCTTCCAACCAATCAGATTGGTTGAGAAGCAAGCAAGTTAGCATTTTAGCACTGGGTCGATGGGTTTTTTGAATGGGGTTTTGGTCAAATGGCTGAAATAAGGTCTGTGATGAACACAAGACACTTTCACATTTTATTCTACGACATAAAATACATCAGTATTATCCCACTCGTGATTTTTACGTCATGATTAAAGGGGCAGTATGTAACATTTATGAGGATCTATTGACAAAAATACAATATAATATACATAACTATGTTTTCTGTGGTGTATAAAGACCTTACACAATGAACCGTTATCTTTTTATTACCTTAGAACAAGTAATTTCTATCTCCATACACTGCGGGTCCCCTTACAGTGAAGTCACCATTTTGCACCGTTTCTACAGTAGGCCAGACAAACTGCTCTACAGAACAACTATTTGCAACTGTATGATTATGGACAAACTTTAGTGTATGGGCATTTGCCGCGTGACAGTGATTTAATGGGGCCAATCCATAAGCCTTAGCTAATAGTAGGCCCAATCACAGTTTCAAAACGGCATGACATAAACAGTTATCGCTTGTTAACACGACAAATTTGTACTACTGTTAAATCTTTAAAAAATACAGTGAATTCATTAACGGGTCTGTTAATTGTATTCTGAATCATCCGTTTACTTTATTGTTGTAGTTCAGGGTTTCGAGTGTGAATGGCTACTGGCGGTGTGCAGCGTTTAGTTTAAATAGCTCGCTATTGGTTTTAGCATTCGCTTACGGCCATACCACCCTGAGCACGCCCGATCTCGGAAGCTAAGCAGGGTCGGGCCTGGTTAGTAGTACTTGGATGGGAGACCGCCTGGGAATACCAGGTGCTGTAAGCGTTTTTTTATTTTTTATCATTACTCAGATCTTCATCTTCAATAATCATACACTTATTAGCTCGACTCTGACAGTTGTTTCTTTATCCTTTTTAATTCAATTGCTTTATTTTCATTTTGCTTTCGGTGTGGCAAAGGACATCTCAGCCTTGTCATTCTTCCTTTCTCCTCGAGGGGGCGATCGACAGGCTTTTTTCTCTCTCTCAGTCTACAAGCAACAGGCATCCAAGCACTTGTTCTTTTGTAGCCCAGAGGTTCCCAAACTTTTCTGTCAGCCGAACCCCAATATTTAAATAATTCAACACATCGCATGTTCATGGCTTTCTTATGTTGGTAACGGTCACATAAGGACATGCAAGTAAACAGATGCACGTTTTTCTTCTTTAATTTAATATTATTTATACACTCACCTAAAGGATTATTAGGAACACCTGTTCAATTTCTCATTAATGCAATTATCTAATCAAACAATCACATGGCAGTTGCTTCAATGCATGTAGGGGTGTGGTCCTGGTCAAGACAATCTCCTGAACTCCAAACTGAATATCAGAATGGGAAAGAAGGTGATTTAAGCAATTTTGAGCATGGCATGGTTGTTGGTGCCAGACGGGCCGGTCTGAGTATTTCACAATCTGCTCAGTTACTGGGATTTTCACGCACAACCATTTCTAGGGATTACAAAGAATGGTGTGAAAAGGGTAAAACATCCAGTATGCGGCAGTCCTGTGGGCGAAAATGCCTTGTTGATACTAGAGGTCAGAGGAGAATGGGCCGACTGATTCAAGCTGATAGAAGAGCAACTTTGACTGAAATAACCACTCATAACAACCGAGGTATGCAGCAAAGCATTTGTGAAGCCACAACACGCACAACCTTGAGGCGGATGGGCTACAACAGCAGAAGACCCCACTGAGTACCACTCATCTCCACTACAAATAGGAAAAAGAGGCTACAATTTGCACAAACTCACCAAAATTGGACAGTTGAAAACTGGAAAAATGTTGCCTGGTCTGATGAGTCTCGATTTCTGTTGAGACATTCAGATGGTAGAGTCAGAATTTGGCGTAAACAGAATGAGAACATGGAGCCATCATGCCTTGTTACCACTGTGCAGGCTGGTGGTGGTGGTGTAATGGTGTGGGGGATGTTTTCTTGGCACACTTTAGGCCCCTTAGTGCCAATTGGGCAACGTTTATATAATGCCACGGCCTACCTGAGCATTGTTTCTGACCATGTCCATCCCTTTATGACCACCATGTACCCATCCTCTGATGGCTACTTCCAGCAGGATAATGCACCATGTCACAAAGCTGGAATCATTTCAAATTGGTTTTGTGAACATGTCAATGAGTTCACTGTACTAAAATGGCCCCCACAGTCACCAAATCTCAACCCAATAGAGCATCTTTGGGATGTGGTGGAACGGGAGCTTCGTGCCCTGGATGTGCATCCCACAAATCTCCATCAACTGCAAGATGCTATCCTATCAATATGGGCCAACATTTCTAAAGAATGCTTTCAGCACCTTGTTGAATCAAGGCCACGTAGAATTAAGGCAGTTCTGAAGGCATTAGTATGGTGTTCCTAATAATCCTTCAGGTGAGTGTATATATGACTGTGCATTTAGGGCCTATTAATATTATTCTATTATTGTTTTAACGCTAATTATAAAAATTAATCTATAAATATATTGTTGTAAATTACAACTGTCCTGTGAAATAAAAAAATGAATATTTCATTTTAATTATCGCCTAAACCTAATTACAAGGCTAATATTTATGTCTAAAATTCTTCATTTTTAAACATTCAGATCTCCCAGCTTATAGAAAACAGAACAAAATGTTTTATTTCTTGTAAATTCACAAGTAAGTGTTTGCAATAACTTCCGATTGCGATCTAAAGTGGATTTTGACCATATAATAAGGCATAGGCCTAAATATTTGTAGCTTTTTATAATAAGCTCTGACTCCCGGGTTTTCTCCCGACTGTGTCAAGAAAATATTTCAACCAAGCCAGTTTAAGTCAACTGAAAATGTTTTTAAACTTTTCTTAAAAGGTTTATCCTGATTAAAGCAGTCAAATGACTGTGATACCGGGTGGGGGGTTACTGTCGCTTGCATTGGCCACTCAGTCCATCCAGACGATATTGAGTTTAGAAATTAACATCCCCTATCACTCAAACTACAAGGATTTACATCCATTTATTGTTGCGTTTTTTATATGAATCCATTCTTTTACATGATCTGTGTTTTATTGAATTGTATCTCAAATAAAGTGGTCAAATGACGGTGATCCTGACTTTTGAACAACATCTTGAGACTACACTGGACTTGTCCAAGCGACCGCTGCAAATCCATGGCCATGTACACACACTGCAGTTAAATTTGGTTTTCAATTCACCTTTCAGTCAGTCTTGTCTTCCATTTCTTAATACATGGGTCCTGGCATCTGCTAGAAATCATAAAGTAATATCTTCTTTTGTACCAAACTATAAAGACAAAAAAAATGACAATAATGTTACACTGGATCTCAGGAGGATAAAACTCCATTATTCATGACACTTGTACCGGGAAAATCCCAGTAAATCCTTTCTGGTAGTTTGGTATGAATAAACTGAAATAAGTTTTGAATAAACAGACCACTTTTGAGTAAATATCAGAAATTTTTATTGAACAATTCAATCTTAATGATGACAAATGGAACGAGGCAAATTCTATTTCAGTACAAAAAAAATGGGGTCGTAGCAGAGGAAACAGCAGTAGTAGTTTTCTCTAGTCCATTCTGGCCTTCAGGGTGCGTGTGGTTATCTTATCCTTCTCGCTGTGAAATAACCACATATACCAATTACCTCACTGAATTCAACTAGAAATGTACAAATAAAAATGTCAGTCTGAATCTGTACTATGCATTACTACACTTCAAGAAATCCCACAAAATTAATTACAATGGTTGTCAAACGTTTGGAATAATTAATAAAGGGGGGGTCTAGTGCTATTTCATGCATTATGACTTATTTACACTGTTAAAGAGTTGGATTCTCATGCTAAACATGGCCAGAATTAAAAACAAAAAACGAATTGGACGTATGACGGAGTATTTCTGTGCCAAATACACTGCTTCAGGATTCAAACAAGTTTTGAAAAATTCCCATAAAGGCATCAAAAAATAATTGAGTGGTCTAATCCAAATCCAAGTCTTCTGAAGAGACACAATGGCTTTCTATGATGAACAGATTAACAACGACGCACATACTGTAGTAAACACGGACATTCAAATGTGACGTGCGGAAGCAACATGAGAGTGAGTAAATGCAGAACGAACCATTTACAGTTTGGGAATAGTCATTTTTAACACACTTTCTTGCGATTAGAACTGTGACTGATTGCATTGATCCTCTGAAGCGCACACGCTGCCGGAATGACACGAAATTAAGCGCAAACATTTAAATCATCATATCACATTTAGTTTTAGTAGTATGATTATTAAAGCATTTTAGATGGTTTATTCTTATATGTATAGTGCATTAATAGCAGGAGAGGCGGAACATTGCGAGCACTGGGAGAGTCTATGTGCGCAGCGCGAGGATTACATGAGAAAAAAGTTTCAGTGACATTACTAAATTAAACTACTATATAATGTTGAATATAATGTATAGTAATGCAATGGGGGAATAATTGTGTGTCCTGATAATATAATATAATAATATTTAAATAATAATAAAAAAAAACACCATCTCTATTTTGGCTTAAAACATCACAATAAATATCGTATCACGATAGTATTGTATCTATAATGCAGAAACTGTGTTTTATGTACCCTTTAAGATTTGTTATGTTTTTGAAATAAGTCTCTTATGCTCACCAAGGCTGCATTTTATTTAATCAAAAACACAGTAAAACCGTAATATTGTGAAATATTATTATTACACTTACATTTTTTTTTAATTTAAGTTAATTTTTTAAAAAGTAATTCCTGTAATGCAAAGCTACATTTTCTGCAGCCATTACTCCAGTCTTTAGTGTCACCAGATCCTTCAGAAATCATTACAAGTGCTCAATTATTATTAATGGTTCTTCTTATTGCTTCTTAATATTTTTGTGGAAACGGACACATTTTAAATTGAAAGTTCAAAAGAATAGCATTTATTTGAAATAGTAAAGACCGTTATAATATTACTTGAATCTTAATAATTCTTGAATCAATTTAATGTGTCCTGGTTGAATACAAATATTAAATTCGATTTTAAATCCTTAAAAAAAAAAAAAAAAAAAAATTACATCCCCTAAAATTTTAAATGGTGGTATCATGGTTTTCAACTGTAAAATATTTTACAATATTACTGTATTTTTTAATCAAATAAATGCAGCCTCTGTAAGCAGAGGAGACTTCTTTCAAAAGCATTAAAAATCTTAATCATTTCAAACTTTTGACCCCCAGTGTATACAATGAATAAAAAGTTTTAAAATTCTTAAAGCGTTTTGTGCATGTATAAGTCAGTGGATTAAAAGTTAATGATTTTCATACTATAACTATGGTTGATGACATTTGATTGATACACTTACATGACATGAACAACGACTCCCATTCCAGACACTGCGTCTCTGTCAACGGCGTTCAGCATGGCCTGTGAGATGGTCTCAAACAAATCCTCTGGGTTCTAGAGAACACAATCAGCAGCATAGTCTATGAGTCTACCAGGTCTAGATGGCGCATAAATCAGCCTTGTCCAATAGAGTGATGTAGACTTGTTCTTCTCCACTTACCATGTCAGGTTCCCATAGCGACTCACACATGCCGTACATCTGTTCTGAGCAAGTCCCGCTCACAACAAAGTCTTCTGTTACCATTGGACATCCAATAAGATCAAGGGAGCAGATGAAGGGTTCAAAGGTCTTTGGGTCTAGACCAGCAATCACAGGCTCAATATAGTACGGCCCAAACCTGAGAAAGGTACATGACAGGTTGCAGTTCTGTACACAGTGTAGCAATATTTCAGAGAAAGACAAAGGTGCTGCTAAACATTTCATATCTTCCAGTCCTGTTCCTGGAAGCGCACTAACAGCACACATTTTCCAACTCTTCCTAATCAAACAGACCTGATTCAACCCATCCGCTGCTTAGTAGAAACTTGAAGGTGTGCATCCAGAATTAGGGTTGGAAACCGTGTACTAGGTATAGGAAAGATGCCTAACTACATGTGAATCAAAGCGAGAGACAGGAAATGCAAGCTCATGCGTACAAATGGAAGTCAATGGAACAAAGAGTGCAACATAACCACCTCTTACTACTGGTTAGACTCTAAAGACCCTTTCACACTGCCAGCAACTTTGTTGCTGTATTTTGCTAGTCTCAGCACTGGGAATGCCCACAAGCACCTTCACAGTACAGTCACTCTAATGCTATTGTTAGATTGCGCCTCTAGTCAGAGTCCTGCCCGGGTGCGGGTACCCGACGGGTGACCCGCGAATATTGCTGAAACGGGTGAAAAACATCCTACTGTGACGGATACGGGTGCGGGTCGGACAAGGGAGAACACGGGTCTAAACACGGGTTTTAAACAGTCACGTGCAAACGAATATAGGCCTATATATAAAAATATATGCATGTATATTGTAGATGTGTTCCTAAAAATATGCATATACAAAAATATGCCTTGCCTGTATTTCAAGTTGATAAAATACATTTCAAATCCATATCAGGTTATTTGTGGCCGCGCAGCGTGCGCCCTCCCAGGAGAATCACAACCGCGCGCGCTCTGCCTGCACTAGTCGAGATGGCTCATGAGGAATTGAAGAAAAGATAGCCGCAAATGTGGAAGTTCATCGCTGAGGAAGCACGCAGCTAACTGTGGTAACAAAACCAAGCACACGCAGTTCAATCGAACAGTATTTTTGTTATGGTTCCTGAGTTTAGTCTCTTAATAACACTGTCTTAGTAGCCTTCATTAAGCCATGTTAAGCGTTTTCTTATAATGGTTTTCTATGGGAGGAAAACGCTTAACGTGTAATTAAACGCGTTGCGTTCAAATTTTGGGCTCATTAGATTTTTTGTACATAGTATACGTTATTAGTACTGAGTTTGGTCTCTTAATAACGGTGTCTCACCTACATTAAGCCACGTTAAGCGTTTTAGAATTTCCCGAAGTTGTCCTTAAGTTAATGGTCGTGTAATAACTTATGTATGCTGGCAATAAACATTTTTGTAAGTGTGTCTATAATGTAATATGCTAAACTGATTTTATTGTGGGTGCAGGTCGGGTGTCGGTTCTATTTTAAGCGGGTCAGGTGTCGGTTCTATTTTAAGCGGGTCGGGTCGGGTGCGGATTTTATTTAGTGCTGTTGTCGGAAAACGGGTCGGATGCGGTTTTAAGCACTGCGGGTACGGGCGGGTGCGGGTTTACAAAATCGGACCCGTGCAGGACTCTGCCTCTTGTACCTTTGTCTGATTGAGATCATAGTCTGTTGTTGTGATTCATCTTGTAGCTGGTTGGTTTTGGTTTATGGCTTCTAACTCTTAAAGGAACATGCCGACTTTTTGGGACTTTAGCTTATTCACCATATCCCCTAGAGTTAGATAAGTCCATACATACCATTCTCATCTCCATGCGTGCCATAACTCTGTCTGACGCATCCACGCTAGCCTAGCTTAGCACAAAGACTGGCGGTTAACGGCTCCATCTAGCCTACTGCTCAATAAGTGACAAAATTACACCAACATTTTCCTATTTACATGTTGTGATGTGTATAGTTACATCGTGTACTAAGACCGACGGAAAATGAAAAGTTGCGATTTTCTAGACCGATATAGCTAGGAACTATTCTCTCATTCCTGCGTAATAATCAAGGAACTTTGCTGCCGTACTATGGGTGCAGCGCCGCAATGATATTACGCAGCGCCTGAAAATACGCTCTCTGTGCAAGCAGGTTGTCACGTTGGTTATGTTGACGGAAGTCTGCCTATTTCAGGCGCTGCGTAATATCATTTGTGCTAAGCTAGGCTAGCGGTGGGTGCGTCAGACAGAGTTATGGCACGCACGGAGATGAGAATGGTATGTATGGACTCTCGGTGAATAAGCTTAAGTCCCAAAAAGTTGACGTGTTCCTTTTAACAAAGACTTAAAAAAAAGTATGTGAAAAATACTTCCATAACCAAGGCCTCTTGCTTTTTGTTCACCAGTCCTAAGGAACTTACCACTGTAAATTCGTCCTGTAAAATCTGTGCTTGCAAAGGTTCTGCACGATCCTCTTGTTCGCAAACATTCTCAGGGTCTGAATCGAGCTGGTATGGCAAAATTGACCCCATTCATAATATTTAAACCAGAGCTGATGAAACATATGGTTATGCTAAGGGGTGTGACATTTCCAGAACACGTTCTAAGCCGTCCGTCAATCACAACCCACTGGGCCAGCTAACTAATCTGAGCACATTTCGTATTTCGGAGGAGCTTCATTGAAACATACACTAATGGGGCATTTGAGACAAACTGGTAAGAGAGGAGCTGCAATGTAAAATATGTGAAAAATTGTAATAATAGGACCCCTTAAAAGCAGTAAAAAAATAGGAATCATCACTGCAGGACAAGAGGGCGTTTGGTCCATTGAATGCATTTGCTGTTGAACTAGTGCCCTTCCATTTCCAGCCATTTGTTTTTGTATTTGGTGCAAATGAACAGTAACTAGCAAGGAAATAAGTGCGTTATTTACCTCCTCTCATACAGAAGATTGGACACCATGCTCATGAAGGTCTTTGGCTTGATCTGACGACCTTCCTTCAGCTCATACAAGTTCAAGCGGAACTTCAGCCTTTGGGATCTAGAATATAAGGGAAAGGTAAAAGCCAAAAAGTCTTAAAAGGTCAAATTACTAGTGATGTTTAAAATCATAAGATTATAATGCATCTAACATTGTATTCTTACACTGTCTGTACATCTGTGGCAAGACCTGCCAGCCCGATGAAGAGTCTATCTCCCATGGGGAATAATTTCTGGAAGTCGGTGGTAACCAGCTGTGCCTGGATGCCAAACCTCCGGTCTGATGCTATTGCCACACAGTCCTTTCCCCGCATCGCCATTACGGCACCTCCATTATATGACATAATAGACTGTAGGCAGAAGACAATAAGAGTACTATTAGACTTTCTGCGATAGTCTGTGTTACCGGTTACATCACTTGTCCACCGTGTCCGATATCATGCGTCCTGCCAGTTAACATTTTTCCGTAAGTTGAATACGAAAGGCGGTCTGGCGGCAGCTAGATATTTTCCTTTATAACGTGTTTAACAATGCTTCAGAAGGCCTTTATTAACTCCTGGAGTCGTGTGGAGTATATTTATGATGGATGGATGCACTTTTTTTGAGCTTCAAACTTGTGATCCAATTGTGTTCCTCAGAAAGAAGAAAGTCATATACACCTAGGATGACTTGAGGGCGAGTAAATCATGGGGTAATTTTCATTTTAAAGTGAATAAATCCTTTAAGAAGCTATTTTATATACATTCTGCCTAGACGATCATATACATTTTTCAAACAGTTATTATATAGAATGAAATACTAAAACGTAGTTCTGATGATAGAATATTTTGCCACTAGGAACACTGCAATTGTTATCCAACTCCACATCTGAAATGCTTATGATAAAAAAAACTAACAGAATTCCCCTTCTCATAATGAGACAATTATGAAAATCATGATATAAAGAACGTCTGCATGATTAATCCACCATCATTTGGCCTAGGCAGCCAAGTTCAACACTGTTAGTTTCGTTTTAAACATGACTCGTTCAAATAATTCTGCATACTAGCACTCCCTCAATATAACTAAAGCTTATTGTGCGCGTGGAATGATTACAAATATACGAAAGTATTTAAAAGAAAGCTATATAGTTAGCAGGTTAGGATACATTCTTTTATAACAACTTTCGCCAGGAAAGACGAGAAGGCAAATGAGCTAAAGTGCTAATAAACACGATCGCATTCAACAAACGCACTTAATTCTTCAAACGTGTTCACTTACCATGATCACAAATGTAAAAGAAAGCACTAATATGAGGAACTATCAGGAAGGTTTTGTTATGTTAAGCTGAAAATATAGCTGCAGACCGGGTTACACACGGTGACTACACACTTTCTTCTTTCAAGCGCTGCAAGTGCTAGCTGTTCCTGCTGCTGCTGCTAGCGTCATTTCCTACAGACGCAAACCCTACAGCGCCCCTGCTGGAGAAAATCCTCAGCCGATGTCTCAGTACAACACTTTTCTCCTGTAAAGAATTTAACTAGTTTTCAAATCGTGCCCATGTAATATATTATATCGCTTATATCGTTTTTTGAATTGTGATTCCTTTTAAATCTGTCACGGAAAACAACAACCAGCGAAAACAAGCCTTTTGTACATTACGATAGGGGGCGATAATGTTTGTAATTTATTCTCACCCACAGGAGAGAACAAACGGCAGAAGAAAACAATGCTAAACAAAACATAAAAAATAAAATGGGTTCGGAAGAAGGAGTTTTCAAATGCAAGTAGCACGTTTTTTTTTAATGTCAAAATGTATCGGTTTATGATTAGACTGATTTCTTTGACTTTACTTCCCAAAACTGCTTCAACAATAACACTATGTTGATATTATGAAAAATTAATTGTTGATTGCCATTAATAACTCCATTTTCAAGTAGTGGTAAAAGGCAAAACATCTTTACCAGCCGTCTCTATGCATTTAGGGACTGATGCCAACACGGCAGATCTGATTGTGTGGAGAGTCAGAAACAACAGTCTGTTTACAGGCAGAAGAAATGCAGCCATTAAAGCCTTTGAGTGAGTAAAACCAGCCCTGACTTTACTGAGTGCTATTATGCCTTCGTCTCCTTACTTATTTCATGCTGTCGATCTGTCAATCTATAGGCTGTATGTGAAAGAGAAACAGCTGGAAGGGAAAGTGACCCCTGCATGGGTTCGAAAGAAGTGGGAGAACTTAAAACAAAAGTATAAGGTGATGTCATGCTTTAATTTAGCTAGTTTGCAAGTCACATGTCTGCAGAAATCTATTCAATACAGTAGAAATATTAATGAATTACTTTGCTTTAAGGTAACTGTTCAGTTACATGCCATTTTTTTCTGGATCTATAGGTATCTTGATGTCATGATGAAGAAAAAAACTTTATTGATAAGAATATCTATATATACTGCCGTTCAAAAGTTTTTGATCAGTAAGATTTTTTATGTTTTTAGACGAAGTCTCTTCTGCTCACCAAGGCTGCATTTATTTTATAAAAACAAAACAAAACAAAAAAACAGTAATATTGTGAAATATTATTTAAATATGAAATAACTGTTTTCTTTTTTAATGTATTTTAAAATGTAATTTATTTCTGTGATGCAAAGCTGAATTTCCAGCAGCAATCCTCCAGTTTTCAGTGATCCTTACGAAATCATTCTAATATGATGATTTGCTGCTCAAGAAACTTTTTTGAGTATTATCAATGTTGAAAACAGGATTCTTTGATGAATAGAAAGTTCAAAAGAACAGCATTTATCTGAAATAGAAAGGTTTTGCAGCATTGTATTACCGTTCAAAAGATTTGGTAAGAATTCAGTACAAAATCTTTTTTTTTTTTTTTTTAAAGAACTTCAGCAAGGATGCATTAAATGGATCAAAAGTGACAGTAAAGACATTTATAATGTTACAAAAGATTCTAATTTCAAATAAATGCTGTTCTTTTGAACTTTCTATTCATCAAAGAATCCTGTTTTCAACATTGATAGTAATCAAAAAAGTTTCTTGAGCAGCAAATATTAGAAAGTTTCTGACGGATCATGTGACACTGAAGACTGGATTAGTGATGCTGGAAATTCAGTTTGAATCACAGAAATACATTTCATTATAAAATGTATTCAAATTGAAAACAGTTATTTTACATTTTAATAATATTTCACAACATTACAGTTTAAAAAAAAAAATGCAGCCTTGGTGAGCATAAGAGACTTCTTCTAAAAACATAAAAAATCTTACCAATCAAAAACTTTTGAACGACAGTGTATATTTTTAAATAGCTTATTAATGTTTTTTTTAAACGTTGGCCAAATCAAAATCATGATGTGAAACTAACATGCAAATATTAAATATCTTCCTTTGTGTTCAGCAGAACAAAGACATTTATACAGGTTTGGAACAATTTGAGAGTGAGTAAACAATGACAGATTTTATTTTTGGGTGAACTATCCCTTTAATAGAGAAGGTAAGGTTGGTAGTTTTGGTTGTAAAATATCATGTGCTGTAAGTCCCCCTATTTATTAATTAATTCATATAAATAATTCATGATAATTGCAAAAATATGTAAACTATTTAAAGGTCCTGTTCTTCGTGATCCCATTTTTCAAACTTTAGTTAGTGTGTAATGTTGCTGTTAGAGCATAAATAATACCTGTAAAATTATAAAGCTCAAAGTTCAATGCCAAGCGAGATATTTTATTTGACAGAAGTTCCCCTTCAAAGCCTACAGCGAACGGCCGGTTTGTACTACATCCCTGTACATTCTGCTTTAATGAGAACAGTTTGTTGACTAACCTCCGCCCACAAGAATACGCGAAAAAGGGGGCGTGGTCTTGTTGCTCCCTCGTGGAGAAGAGGAAGTGTTGCGTTCGGTTCGGTTCGGTTCGGTTGCGTTTGTCGCCATGTCGTTCAGACGCTGTTATTTTCATCCCGGAGTCAAATCACCTTTGTTTGGCCTTCAGGGGCTGTAGTTTGAGCACATGCATCTCCCCGTTATGGTAAGAGGCGTGACCTTTCCGGGCAACGTGCCCTAAGCTGTTGTCGAATCACAACACGGGAACCGCTGGCACAATCAGAACTCGTTACGTATTTCTGAAGGAGGGACTTCATAGAACGAGGAAATTCTCAGGCCGTTTTGAGGACAGTGAAAACAGCGGTATACAGATAAGTAAATTGTGTGAAAAATACTGTTTTTTTACACATGAAACATGAACACATGTTATATTGCACACTGTAAACACAATCAAAGCTTCAAAAAAACACGAAAAACGGGACCTTTAAAAAAATAGTGCATACTCACATTCAAGATGTAACGAAAAAGCATTCAAACTTGCATAATAAAGTGAAACCTTTCTTGAAAATTATGCAGAGAAAAATCAGTAGAGTCAACATAATGAGAAGATGCTTAGAATGTCTGCATTTAAATATGTTATTATTATTCAATTACTTTTAATTTATCCATCTATTTTTTTCCGCTGGAAATTGACAGGTGTGGTTTATTGTACAATAGAATATTTGGCAACAAACTTGGCATCAATATTATCTTAAATGTTACAAGGAAGGTTCTCAAAACCATATGAAACCAACATAAATACAAAAAAAGTACATTTCTAATAACTTGCAGTTCATTAGTCTTTGGTTATTTATTGCAGGACCTCAAAAGCCTCAGTGTGCTGGGAGGAGACACAGCAATTGCAACCTGGAAGTGGTATGCAATCATGGACGGTGCACTGAGTAGCGAGATCCCCCTCAACCATTTCATCAAGCCGGATCATGTGTCCTCATTCGCTCAGGACGCTCCTCCCATCAAGCAGAGAAAGGAAGAGGATTGGTTGATAGTCCTGCGGGAGATGGAAAGGAGGCAGGAGGAACGAGAGAGGCAAGCGGCGGAGAGGGAGGACGAGAGAGACAGACGGGCTGCAGCGAGAGAGGACGAACGAGACCGACGGGCTGTAGAGAGGGAGGTGGAAAGAGATCGAAGGGCTGCTGAGAGAGAAGAAACGAGGGAGAGACAGGCGCTGGAGAGGGAGGAGAGGAGGGAACGGGAAATGTTTGCGAGAGAGGAACGGTGGGAGAAAGAGATGCTGGCTAGGGAAGAACGGCAGGAAAGGGAATGGCGAGAAAGGGAGGATAGGAGAGAAAGAGAAGCTGATGCTAGAGACGAAAGGCTCTTTAAAGTCCTTGAGACATTTCTGGCCAACAAGTAAAACTTACTGATAGTTATATTCCAAGAATTGCCTATTTTCTGCTAATAAATTGTTTTGCATTACCGCCGTGTGACTAGTTCTTTGAATGAAAAGTCAGTATTACTCTTTCACAAATCCCATAGAATTAATTTAGTAATTACAGTCAAACCAAAATTTTCTTACATTATCACAGTTTATTCGCTATAGTTTAAAAAATGGTAAAAAAATATGACAAACTGTGTCAGAGCAAATTCATCTTGATAATGTCTGATAACTTTGATAGAAAGGTATGTAATTGATTACAATAAACCAATCAGCTGTTAAATTTAAAGTACACAATTAATACCAATTTAGGTCCAATGACCAAGCAATGCTTAAAGGTGCACTATGTAAAAAAATTTCAGTAAAATATCCAAAGAACTAGGCCAGTGTTATATATTTTGTTCAGTTGAGTACTTACAACATCCCAAATGTTACCAACTATTTGTAAGTCGTGAGAAATTGCCATTTTAACTAAGGAACCGGGACGTGTGAGGGAGGCGCCTGTTGATTGCGTCATATCTGCGTTACCCTCGGTGTCCGGTTTTATTTTGTAGAAACGCTTTACTCTTACTGCAGTGTGCAATAAGTGTCATAGCAGCCGCTGAGCGAACGCACAGAGTAACGTCATAACATCATTTTCAACACACTCAAATGTATCTAATATGATAAAAAGAGCTGCATTACCTCATACTCATGACCCTAAAAGCGGAGATGTGGCATAATAAAAGTCCCGCTGCTTGTGAGGCGTGTTGCGTTCATCTTATTTACAATCGCTGCAGCGGCCTTGCTCAGCTCCCACAACACTCAGTCCTGCTCTGCTTCATACTACAGTAATGTCAATGATCGCATCCATGAACATGATTTCTGCCCGAGTCCTATCCCGATTCTTTTCCACCGGCTGTGAGGTGAAGACCTAGCCTAGAAATCTAGACGCACCCTAGCGGCAGCAAATCTAATTTGCAGCCGGGTAGTCTAGCAACTCTCCGTTGGCTTGCGAGCTGGAAAAACCAAACTCTGGTCAGGCCAATCACATCGTGTATAGAGTCAGTGGGCGGCCTTAACATAATGACGGCAGAGATGCCACGGTTCTGTGTGCTATTTGTAAACAAAGAAGCTGGTGAACTGGGGCCTATACCATGAAGCCGGTTTAGCTGGCTAGCCAGATATGTTTAAGCTTAGTTTGTGCCAATCCTGGGTTTTAGGTACCATTAAAGTGGTTTGGCTTTTAGCAGGGTTCATCTCCATAGTAACTAACGCTCCACGGCTAACCTGCTCCAGGGCAGGTTATGTTCTGGATAAGAGATCTCAAACTGAAATTAGACCAATCAGCTGTGAGCAAAGTGACACACCTCTGATGCAATGAAGTCACTCCCCCTGTTTCTACTCCAAATTAAAGGTCACTACATAGCAAATGATTTTAAAAGACTTAAGTGTCTGGCTTTTAACAATGCTTATTTATTATAATAATAGTTTTGAATGACTTAGATATCATTTAAGTAATTATATACCCTTATTCACTTACACATGTATCATTTTAGTTAATCAATCATTAATAGGCACATAGTTAAAATTAATATAAATAGCCTAATGTATATAAAGGTCATACAAATGAGCTTTAAAATCAATAAATAAAGCTATAAAAATGACTACATGCGAGTTTAAATGTTCAATTCTCTCTATATATCAACTAAACTAACTTTATAACTTTTACTTGTACTGACTAAGTAAGATTTTTCTTAAAGTTGACAGCTTTCATAGACAGCTCTTTTCTTCTTCCTGTGTACATTTGTTTAAATTCTTAATATTTTCAATCATGTAATATTCTGCAGAAGAGAGAAATCAATTCTGCAGAAGAGAGAAATCTCTCGCGAGAAGTAGATGTCAGTTTCACTGATCCACATCGTGTGATTGGCTGTTCATTACTGATGTCACAGCTAAAATCCTAAACTCAGGATCAAAGCCTGAGTTGACAGAGAAAGTTGATGAGCTGCGTCATGGTACCAATAAAGCTTGATTGCATCGGTTTGGTTTTGTCAACTCAAAACCAATCCTGTAACCCTGAGTTTGTTCAACTACCTTCATGGTACAGGCCCCAGCGGTCTTTTGAATCGGCTTTGGCCGCGACTCTGGAAGACTTGGAGTTAAGCTTTTCTTTGAGAAAAGAACGGCACTGAAGTCACTCTTAAGAAAGGAAGATGTGTTCTGAGTTTTACCGACCGGAGGCGAAAGTTTAATTTATCAACTAGCTCCACTTCACCTTCTTCATTGCTCTGGTTGGTTGTAGCGCTATATATCCTATTGCGTCCAGATGGAATTTGAAAGACAACTGTTTATCCCGCCCCTCGGATTGAGCCCTGCCAATGGTGAGTTCCCAGACCCAACATCTTGATGTGGGTTTTGAACAGGCCTGGTGTACGGAAAAGTTGCATAGTGCACCTTTAATTTTGTTCAGTCTGTGGTGTAAAAGGTCGCATTAGCAATTAAAGCAAAACATGGTCAGGTCAAAGTGTCTGAATAAATTTGCTCCCAAATTTTTTATCAATTTTATTGGTAGTCCACTGTATGAAGAATTTTTAGGTAAAATGTGTCAGTTTATTTTATTTTGCTATCCTCACTTACATAAATTAACTATAGTGTCCTGCACCCACTAGTAAAAAAATCTGTTGTCTGAATAATTTTTGACTGTATACTAATTATATTAAACCAACAAGAAAACACAGACATGTCATGATTAAAAAATTTATTCTTGAACAAATCCAACAGATAGCAACACATTAGACGAAAAAACAAAATACCCACAAAGCAGCGAACACAGAAAAAAAATGCCTGCTGAGCTTTTACATTCTGAATACAAGAGTGTGAGACATTCAGTTAATTAAGTTACTATTTTAACATTGAATGTTATGTAGAAGAATTTGTAAGGTATCTGAAAAAAGGTTATACTGTATTTTAAAGTCAGAAGTTGAGGTAACACTTCATTTTAAGGTACTTACTATAGTAATAACAGTAAATGATGCATGATTACAAGTAACTAACCCTAAACCAAACCCTAACCGTAGCACTATAGTAAGTACATGTAGTTAGGTAATATTACTCGTAAATAGTACGTATTTGAGTAATTACAATGTAACTACGTCATCTTAAAATAAAGGGATCCATTTTATATTAGGTGGCCTTAACTACTATGTACTAACATTTAAATTAATCATTTGATACAATGCACTTATTGTGTAAATACATGTTTTTACATTGTACTTACATTTTAAAAATTACCTGCATGTAATTATATCTGTAATTACATTTATAATTAAACTGTTGACAGTTCCCTTACACCTAACCCTACCGTTAAACTTACCCATACCACCACACCTGTCCCTTTACCCGTATCCCACCTTAATATCAGCAAAAGTGTTTTGCAATACAATATGAACACAATAAGTACTTATTTTTTTATGGAAGTGCATAGAATTTAAGGCCACCTAATATAAAGTGGGACCAAATAAAGTGTAACCAACGTTGAATTAGGCTGAAATTAACAGAGGAATCAACAGGACAACAGAAGACGCTTAGAATATTTCTATTTAAATATATTTCTATTATTTCAATATTTATAATAGTTAATTATGTCTATTTTTCCATCTTTGCAAACAAATATTTGGCAACAAACTCGGCATCAGTATTATACAAGCATCTTTTTTTTCTGAAAATAAAGCATTTATAATATTCTAAATATTTATTTTGATATAATCCTCTAAATAAATACTTTAAGAGATGACAAATATTTAGAATACATCTATAATATTACACAATGAGTTTCTGTAGATAATATATACTTTTCACAGAATACGTCATCTTATTTGATCAAAAATGATGTAATTTATCTCACGAAAGACTAAATGATACAACAAAGATTAATCAGCTTTCATTGACGGGTGGAGTTAAAGGGATAGTTCACACAAAACTGACAATTCTGTCATTTGCTCACCCTCAAATTGTTCCAAACTCGTATGAATTTCTTTCTTCTACTGAACAAAAAAGAAGATATTTTGGAGAATGTCTGTTACCAATGAGTTGATGGACCCCACTGACTTCAATAGTATGGAAAATAATACTAAGGACGTCAATGAGGCCCATCAACAAAATATATTTTGTGTTCAGTAGAAGAAAGAAATTCATACAGGTTTGGAACAACTTGAGGGCGAGTAGATGACAGAATTTTCATTTTTGGGTGAACTGTCCCTTTAAGCACAGTGCTTCATAAACACTTCTATTAATTTCAAAGGATGTCACATCAGCTTATTATGCTTTATCTCTTTTCTTTTGATCAGAGTTGACCAAAAAAAGAAAGAACGAAATCTGATCAGAGGAGCCCTGCCATTTCTTTTTCCACTTCCTGTTACACTAGCACAGTATTGCACTGTTACATCCTGAAGCTGGACATTCTCAGACGTGAGACTCGTCCAGATCCAGGTCAACAGGGGACAGGGGGAGCGGACAGAGGGCATGGGATGTGAGCAGCGAGGTCAGGAGTGGGTTCTCTGTGCCACAGTCCTCTTCTGTAATATGGGAGGTGTCTGTGTTTTGCAGAAGCCCAGAGGTCTCCTCATCCTCCGGACTTTCTCTGATCTGGGTTGGGACCAGCCGGGACGGTGTGCTCAGGACAGGGAGGGGAGGAGGAAGAAGAGGGGAGCAGGCTCTAGAAGTGGAGCTGGAGCCGGCAGAGGGGGTGGGAGACAGACTGCTTCTTACACTCTCCTGATCTTTCCTTTCTTTATTCTCATATTGAGAGACCTACAGTCAAAATAGAGCAAGTGGTTTGTAAGTTGCTGAATTTAGAGGTATACAATGAATTTTAAAAACACAATGTCTCCACAACAGTCAGAAATTGTCAATATTTGCCCCCTGGAATTGATTTATAATTACCTTATTTAATATATTGTTTTGTCTTTTATGTCAAATACTTGAATATAAATATAACAATTTCTAACAATATAAATATAATTTATAAGCACATCAGAGTCTTGCATCAATTGCAAGTGCACAAATACATGGTAATTTAACATTTAGGTGAGATAAATGTAATAAAACAAAAAAACAATTGTCTGAAATATGACCCCCCACCTCCCCCCTGACATTAAAAAATCCCCCCATAACCTAAACGAATGCTGCCCCCATTTTCAGAAATGAAATTCAGACCCTGATTTTTTTAGGACATTCTGCAGTTTAAAATTTTTTTAATATATCGCAATATGCTATTGCTAATGCTGTCAAATCGGGATAAAAAAATTATATATTTATATAATTTGTTGTTATTATTACTTGCCCAGTGATGACACCTTGTCCTCTGTATGTTTTCAAAATAGTTCAATAAAAGCAAAAAAGGGGAGGGGGGATAATATATATATATATATATATATATATGAACACGTATATTATGTAAACAAAAACTTTTATGTTAGATGTGATTAATTACTAGTGCAAAATGTTTAAAATTACAATAATATCATATCGTGGGTTAATTATCGTGATAATAACACACTGTGGGGCCTCTGCAATATTATGACAAAAGTATTATTGTCGATTATTGCTCTTGATATTGCAATAACGATTATTAATGTTGATTAATATAATACATTATTTTTATTTTTATTTTTATGTGGAAACATATTCTGGCTACACTGACAAAACAAGCTAAAGAACCGTTACTTTGATAATTAGTAGTGCTATTAATAGATTAAAAAATATTACTAATCAATCACATATTTTTCTGTAATAATTGTGATTAATCGTACCTAACATTAACGTTTTTAATGTATTTTTATATTGTAATAATAAAAATTGTGTAATAATTTCACATTTAATCTACAAATTAATATAGAGACAACTTAAAGAGAATTTGCAAGAGTACAGATTTCAGTCTAATCTAAACGCCTCTGATTGGCCATAAGATCAACAGAAACGTGTGTGATTGGTTATAATGCTCAATGCTGCAAAAAAAAGCATAAGTAGAAATTCTGATGCAACATGAGCAATGTAATGCCGCAATTGACACTTTGCATTTAATTCATTTTCACATTTTACTTTAATAGCGGCAAACATAATAGATTTAGTATAATTGTCCAGATGCAGTTTTTCCTCCTTATCTTGAATTGGGGGACATTTTTGTTCATTTTGATGGTACTCCAAACTGTTAATTTCCGCCCCTGGTCTCCACTCAAAGTTCACTCAATGCACTCAAACTTTTCAAGTACATTTCAAACTAGTGCTTATAAACTTGATATTTTGAAACTAAGCATGTGTGTAACCAACAACTCAGCAAGCTTTCATTTGAACACTGTGTTCTTAATCAGACCTGTGGCAATGCTGGTTTGTGGTGGGCAGTTTTGATGCTAGGTGATGAGGACTCTGATGCGGCGGAAGGAGACTGTCCTCCTGCAGCATGGCTCAGCCTGCCGACCTCTGTGGCCCCTGCTTGGCCGCTGCTGGGGCTGGCAGTGGGAGATCTGCCAGCTGCATCCTGCTGGGTCTCAGTAAAAGTGACAGACCTCTTTTGGTCACAATGTGCTTAAGGAAAAAAATGAGAGATTCGTTAGACTATCTGAGCCTCTTTTGCATTGATGCACGTGGCAGGCGTTCATTGCATTCAAGGTATACATTATTAGTTCATGCAATTTCCTGGGACTCAAATACATAACATTGGTGTTGTAAGCACCATGTACTACTGTTTACCTACAGACACTTCCATAAATAATTCTCATTGTGGCCATTTGAGCTGATGACAGAATTCCCATAAATCCACATATGTATCAAATGTGTACGTCATTAATTTGACTAATGCTTTTCCAAGACAAACAACAGCAGCAAAAACTTTTTATATGACATACTACATATCTTCTGCCCCCTGGTGGATTATCCATGCTCTTCAGAAAGTAGAAGAACTTTTAATATTATTGTTATTGTATAATATAATACTTGTCTTTTTGCTGGCAGTCAAGAATGGCAAAATATTGATATCTCGAAATTAATATTCAGTGTATTTAAGCAACTTATAGACATTATGTATATTTCATTGCTTATAGAAAAATCATGTTGAAAATGTTTTCAATTACACAGTAGGTATTTGAGGTATGTTTTTTATGTACTATGCCCACCACAATATCAATATTATTTTATATTTAGAGTAGGAACTGATATGTAATGTTTTATTTATGCAGCCTGCTCTATCATTATAATTTGTTTAATTTATATTATTATTCATAATAATGTATTTTTCCCCCATTATTATACATCCTATATATATATATATATATATATATATATATATATATATATATATATATATATATATATATATATATATATATATATATATATATATATATATATATATATATATATATATATATATATATATATATATATATATATATATATATATATATATATATATATATATATATATATATATATGTCAAAAGATTCAATAGACTATATTACTACATCTATTTTCTGGATTATTATTTCATATACCAGGCATTACAGAGTTAAATATGCTAAATGTTAAATTTTGTGCACATTAGAATCATAGGCATTCATTTAATTTTCAACATGTACCCCTGTCGAGTGGTTTATTCTTAGGCTGAATACTCCTGCGGGTTGTTGAGAGTCTGGCTCCCTGACGCCCACGAGACTCGTCCTGCACCCTCTGGATTGACAGCAGGGGTCGCCGTAGCTACAAGACACAGCGGCTCAATTTTATGCCTTGAAGGGTTAGTTCACCCAAAAAGGAAAATTCTGTCATTAATCCCTCACCCTCATGTCGTTCCCAACCCGTTAGTCCTTCGGTCATCTTCTGAACACAAATGAAGATATTTTTGATGAAATCCGAGAGCTCTCTGACCTCTCCATAGACAGCAATTTAATTAAAGGTACTGTTCTTCGTGATCCCATTTTTCAAACTTTAGTTAGTGTGTAATGTTGCTGTTAGAGCATAAATAATACCTTTAAAATTATAAAGCTCAAAGTTCAATGCCAAGCGAGATATTTTATTTAACAGAAGTTCCCTTTCAAAGCCTACAGCGAACGGCCGGTTTGGACTACATCCATGTACATCCTGCTTTAATTACGTCAGTAGAACAGTTTGTTGACTAACCTCCGCCCACAAGAATACGCAAAAAGGGGGCGTGGTCTTGTTGCTCTCCCACGTGGAGAAGAGGAAGTGTTGCGTTCGGTTGCGTTTCTAGAGTGAGTTTGTCGCCATGTCGTCCAGACGCTGTTATTTTCATCCCCGAGTCAAATCACCTTTGTTTGGCCTTCAGGGGCTGTAGTTTGAGCGCGTTAATCTCCCCGTTATGGTAAGAGGCGTGACCTTTCCGGGCTACGTGCCCTAAGCTGCTGTCGAATCACAACACGGGAAACGCTGGCACAATCAGAACTCGTTACGTATTTCTGAAGGAGGGACTTCATAGAATAAGGAAATCTTCGAGCCGTTTTTAGGACAGTGAAAACAGAGGTATACAGATAAGTACATTGTGTAAAAAATACTGTGTTTTTTTTACACGCGAAACATGAACACATGTTATATTGCACACTGTAAACACAATCAAAGCTTAAAAAAAAACAGGAAAAACGGGACCTTTAACACTTTCAAGGTCCAGAAAGGTAATAAACATTGTTAAAATAGTTCATGTGACTCCAGTGGTTCAACCTTAATTTTATGAAGCGACGAGAATACTTTTTGTGCGCAAAAAAACGAATAAAAACAATTTCTTCTCGCCTGTGCCAGTCTCCTACGCTGTTGACGTAGTAAATACAGTCCAGTGCTTCCGAGTTACGTCAGAGCTATGCCAGAACACCGGCTTACTATTGGCCGATGCTGTTCACGTGAGCACCACGACGGATGTGTGTGATGCTGACGCAGGAACTGGCCAACATAAACTGCGTAGGAGACTGACAGACATTAAGAAATTGTTGAATACTTTTTTGTTTGTTTTTGTGCACAAAAAGTATTCTCGACGCTTCATAAAATTAAGGTTGAACCATTGGAGCCACATGGACTATTTTAACAATGTTTTACTACCTTTTTGGACCTTGACAGTGGTAATTAAATTGCTGTCTATGGAGGGGTCAGAGAGCTCTCGGATTTCATCAGAAATATCTTCATTTGTAGACTGGGTAAACCCAGCCTGATCAGCCGGCAATTTTATTTCGCCCTGCAGCTCAGTCTGGAAACCTGTACATTAATTTATCCTGCGTCTGTCACAAATTTGCGGCAACCAATCACAGACTGGCTTATCCACCTGGCACGCTATCGCCGGGTTTAACACAATGGCCCTGTCCCAAATGGCACCCTCTGAGACCCACCCAGTCTTCCTCTGAGACCGCACTTTCACAACGTAACGCCGCTTTGACTGCCGGGAAGAAGTCCACTGCGTAACCCTCGGCTGTTACCTCAACTTCTTGCTCGGCTGAAGTGCGCATATCGACCTCGCGAGCACCCTTCTGAGACCTAAAATGACAAATGGGACACCCTACGGTCTCATGGACTTAACGGACACGCACACGCAGCGGCCATTTTAAGTCCACAGGACCGAAAGTGCACATGAAGTGCGCCATTTGGGACAGGCCCGATGACGGATAGAGAAGCGATGGCTCAATGCCTGTTGATCATGCCTCTTGTGGTCTGATTGGTTGAAGGACTATCTAATTGCGTACAGTTTCATTTTTGATCACGCCTCTTGTGCAGGAGAAAAATACAGTACATAGCAGACTCCCCAGATCAATGTTCAATCCTAAAAGATTGAGCTTGGTCTGGTGATAGCCAGATAACTTAATTTGTGTTCCCGAAGATAAACGAAGGACTTATGGGTTTGGAATGACATGAGGGTGAGTAATTAATGACAGAATTTTCATTTTTGGGTGAACTAACCCTTACATAATACACAGAATGCAAAAAATATGACCATTATAAGTAAGACTGAAAGCTCACCTGCCGAAGTCCTCTCTTACGACCGAGAGGTGGCTGAATGAGCAGATTCTGCTGTCCTGGTTCACTCTGCACACTGGCAACCCTGCAGAATAAAGCCGACGGAAAGACACAAACAGAACCGATGAGCTTGAAATGCTTGGAGAGCTGAACACAATCCCTGTTAAATCCTCCGCATAAATGGGAGAGTTAAGAGGAAATGTGTCCCTTCCACAAATCCCCATCAGTCCTTAGCCCTCCACCAATCAAACACAGTGACAGGGACGAATCAGAAAGCATGAATCACAGGTCAGAACCTGCAATGTCATCCACAAAAAAACAAAGGGGAATAGAGAAGCTGGTATAGCAGTGAGAGCAGGACGTGAACTAAGCCATTTCTTGATAATAAGCAAATTGGTGAGATTCATCTGATGGCAGATCGGAAAAACACATTGTTAAATGTCTAATTGTCTAATTGTCTACTTTAAACCTGCTAGACCAACCCCCCCAGCCCCACAGATTGGCCCCCCAAAGAGGAACTCCAATTTGAGCAGCAAAAAGCCTGAAACATGAGTGGACACCATGAGGCTCACTGGAGATGACATGAGTACCACAAAGTGATAATACGTAGACAGGCATCATTGTCCCTTGCCAAGAGAGAGAGAGACAGAAAGAAACAGTGACTTGGAGTGGATGAGAAGAGAAAGAGAGAGGGAGATCCTAGTGAGAATTCAAGTTGGATGTGATGAACAGGGAAGGCAGGCCCAGCCCCGGCACACAGACGGTGAGACACTGCACACACAGGGCCTTGACACTGTACCTAGACAGGTTACCCTCCTCCAGAAGCCCCTGGGATTCATCTAGCACATTGGGTTCACTGTAGAATTGGGCAGGGAACAAGATTAGGGGAATAATAAGAGAGACATGCAACCCCCCAGCTGTAGATCAGCCCTCTCTTAAAGGGAAAGATAAGGTAAGATTGGATAAATAAGGCTGTTATAGACAGTTTTTGTGGCTTTCCGTCGTAATGTTTCGAAGTGGGGTGTTTGTTTACCTGTGACTGGGTAGCATGGTGCTTATGCCTGGTTCAGGCTGAGTGGCGGCTGAGCCCGTGGCGTGACTGGAGAAACGCCGCTGGGAAATGAGCCTGGGGAGGAAAGCTTCGTGCTCACTTACCACGCTGGGAATGCTAATGGAGTCATCTGAAAATGACAGGGTAAGAGTTAATATGGATCATTCAGTAATAATAACATAAAATTCCTCAGCAATGAAACCCATCGATTTTACATTAAACTTAGCATGCTGCATTAAATCATTTCTAATAATTATTTTATGCAAGGTCACGCTAAATAATTTAGCATTTATGACACCTTTGATTAAAATGACCTACATTAAAAGGTAACTAGTAACACAACTGAATTTCATGATGGCATTTAATGGAAGGTGTTACAAAAATACTAGTATTGACATCCATAACAGATAAGGCTATTGAAGAATTTGTGTTTAAAGGTTGTTTTTCTAAAAGGATTCATCATGAGGTTTATAACGCAATAACAGACTTGCATTATTGTAGAGACATTATTGTAGAATGATGTTCTTTACACAATCATCTGTGATGAAAATAATGAAACCCCCAAAAATGACAATTACTATTATTTACATTGTTGTGTTCAAGGGCATAGATTGACATCTGAGCGTTGGGGGGTTGGGGGGGGGTACCTTGCCAGTTGCTTTGGTTAGTCACCATTTTAAACTAATTTTAGCTTTTCTATAGTAAACCTTTATATATTCAGTTGCTTTGGTTAGTCACCATTTTAAACTAATTTTAGCTTTTCTATAGTAAACCTTTATATATTCACACTCCGTGTAACTCCATACATAATAATATTGAAGTGTTTTAACTATGACTACAGAGAACACACTGATTACTTAAGGGCTGCCCTGAGTCTGTTTTGCCATGCTAAACTTAGGAATATACATATTGAAAATGCCAATATTTTAAAGTAGTAAAATGCATCACGTGACAACAGCTTACGCAAATGAGATTGGGGTGGAGTTAGTAAGTTTGATAGAATTTTTTTATTTATTTATGAAATAATTCAAAATGTATTCAAATATCTACATTATACGCATATTTACTTTTGAGTTGAACATATAATTTATTTGTAATACTAAAGTAAACTCCCCGCAAGCTACGCCCATGGTTGCGTTGCTCTAAACCTACAATGACTGACTTTCCTTTGTGGAACGCAAAAGGAGAATTTAACAATGCATGTTTTTTTTCTCTCTCCATGCAATTAGCCTACAAAAGAATTTGGATGGTACATAAAAGCACAATTAAAAGTAGTCAATTTGGCTTATGCATTACAGTACGAGTCATATAGGCTATATGTCACATATATATTTGGAAATTCCTTGTGTGTTTGAGCACACTTGGCGAATAAAACTCATTCTTTTAAGTCAGATCTTTTCAATTAACAGGTTGAAATAGTTGACAAAGAAAGAAAGTTAATGCGATTTGTAATGACACATGGATGAGTAAATGATGATCAAATTTTTTTGTTGTTGAGTGAACTAGGCCTTTAAGAAGAAACTTAAGAAGAATTACACACTTTCCTCCTCCTCCTCATCGGTACGACTGAGTGTATCCTGTGAGGGCTGGCGTGAGGGTTGGCTCTCCTGCTCCCAGACAGTTCCTGTACCAGTGTTGGAGCGAGACATGGTGGCGAGACTTAACCTGTATGCAGAGGTGGACGTGCCAACAGTACTGATGGAAGTCTTTCCCTGGTATGCTGGAGAAAAAACAGGGAGAGATAGACAGAAAAAGCTTTTCACGTTATATTTAATCTTAGGTGAATGTCTTTTCAAACCCTGGGTAAAGTCCAATTTTTAACCCCGGGTTAAATTAAGATGAATTACTAATGCAAGAGCTGTGTGAACATGATAACCTAATATTACATTAGCCCGTGGTTAAGGATGATCCGGGGTTAACAATGTGTGACAAATCCTGACAGATGTGTAGGAAAACCTTTAATTTATAAGTAATATATCAATTAAGCCAGTTCTCACCAGAGCCGCTGTGCACAGCCTCTTTCAGGATCTTGAGCTCGTTGCTGAACTCGGCAAACAGAGAGCTCTTGCAGAGGGAACGTGGGATGAAACGGCGCTCTAGTTGCTCTGCGATATGGTGACGGGCTGTGATCTCCTCCTGAGACTCAGCCGGTTGGGTCAACAGCTGAAAGTAGAGACATGAAGACTTATTCATGAGTATCAACCTTATGGAAGAATGGAAAGAAAGCACGCAGAAGAAAGAGATCAGAGATAGAAACTAGTAGTTAACCGACATATCACCAAGGCTGATATATTTATAGGAACGTCCACCTGAAGGGCAAAACAAAGACTTTCTTCTGCTGCCTGCCAGCTATTTTTTCCAAGCATATAGTCAAATTGTTGGATAGTTGTTCCATCGAATGCATTAACCAAGCCTGTGTTAGGTCACTGTTAGGTAGCTAGCTAACATCAGCTAATTAGCACTCACTTTTGCTCTGACAATAAAGAATTTATTGTCTTTCACATCCCAAAACAGCCATTGGTATCAGCCATTAAAAAAACCATATCGGTCGACCACTAATCGTACCTTGCACTGTATGAAAGGACGCAGTAGGATGAAGATTGGAATTCGTGTGCGCACTATGAAGTCAATAAAATCCCAAAAAGCCAGACCGCCGACTTTACGCAGGGCCATTTCCTTGACCTGTAGACTCAGCTTGTACCACTGATTACCCAACTGTCGCTCAAAGCAGACTAAGACCACCTTCAGAGCTAGAGAGAGCAGAATTAAGAAAAATATATAATATAAAAACATTATTTGCTAAATATTTGTCAAATGAAAATTTCCTTTCTAGGGCTCTAGTACCAAGATAAGCTGCTTGGCTGGTGGATTCAGCCAGTCCCTCTCTACGCAGGTCTTTCCCAGTGTCCCCTGGGGTGGAGCAGTGGGCAGGGGATGCGTCCAGAACAAAGTTCTTACTGCGGGAGGTGCTGATGATGCGTGGAGGTAACAGGATGTTAATGACTGTCTGCAAAAGTAGAAAAACCTCTGGTTGTTCCAGATGAGGGCTGTCTGTGAAGGGAAAACAAACAAACAAACATATTCTAAATGACATCCAATCACATTATCTCTTTGAGCATATTTAAAGTGATAGTTCGCCCAAAAAATTTAAATTATCCTATAATTTACTCACCCTCAAGCCATCCTAGGTGTATATGACATTCTTCTTTCAGACGAATACAATTGTAGTTATATTAAAAAATGTCCTGGCTAATCCAAGCTTTTTAATGGCAGTGATTGAGAACTTTGAAACCAAATTGAACCAAAATTTGAAGCCTATAAAAGTGCATCCATCCATTATAAAAGTAATCCACACGGCTCCGGGGGGGTGGTTAATAAAAGCCTTCTGAAGCGAAGTGATGTATTCAACTTACGAAGGAAGTGTGATGCCTCTCGCAGTTAAAAACGCTGACACTACGTCCGTTGTCATTGTCAGGCCAGTTACGCGTTTTCCGTAAGTTGAATATGGAAGACGGTCCGCCGGAAGCTAGATATTTTACATTATAACATGTTAAATATGGATATTTTTCTTACAAAAACCCAACGATTCGCTTCAGAAGGCATTTATTAACCCCCACGGAGCCGTGTGGATTACTTTTATAATGGATGGATGCACTTTTTTGGGCTTCAATTTTTGGGCTGCCATTTACTGTCATTACAATGCTTGGATTTGCCAGGACATTTTTAAATATAACAACGATTGTATTAGTCTGAAAGAAGAATGTCATATAAACTTAGGATGGCTTGAGGGTAAGTAAACCATGGGGTAATTTTTTTTTTTTGGGGTGAACTATCCCTTTAAGGGGACATTCACACATACATTTTTGCAGTTAAAAATGCGAGAGGCAGGTCAGCGAAAAGAAATAAAACATGCAAGGTCTAGAGATGCATTTTTATATCGTCGTGCCATGCAAAAGACCCAAGAGCAATAGTCAAACACGTCCGTCTACCACATTTTTACATCAGAAAACAATAGAAAAGCATGTGCAGTGGAATGCAAAAATGCATTCTGTGTGAACAGTCTCTAAATGTTCCTGGTTCTGTTTGTTCTCTGAGGCAGACCTTTGCTTCCTGAGCCCACGGTTAGTACAAATGGAATCAAGAGGTTAAGTAGCATCCCCTCTCGTCTCTCCTGATTGGTGAATGGGGAGATCACATGACTGAGTGGGAAGTCTTCCTTTAAAGCCTAGATTTGGAGGAAGACATTAAACTTATGCCCATGAACACAGGCAAAAAAATATGTCAATGAATTGAAATGCACATTAGAAATATTGGTTGCACTTTATTTTACAGTATATGCACTTACCTAAGAAAGTAACCAGTAATATAAGGTAACTACATACATCAGATTTAAGGGTATGTTCAGGGTTAGTACCTAGTTATTACCCAGTTCTTGTAATTACTATTATAAGTACATAGTATGTGTATGCAGAGCAGGACTGTAAAATAAAGTGCTAACGAAATATCCTGATGAAGAAATAGATTATACCTGGATCTGCATGGCAACCAAACGCACAACTGCTGTGCTGAAGGGAAGGGGAGGAGACAGATAAGGACTAAGGTGCAACAAGGGAAGTCCATCTGCCACGCTAGATGGCCCCACAACGCCCATCACCTAAACACATAAATATAAACAATGTAAACACATATATATCACACAGAGCATCTAATCGGTGACAGGTTTTTGGGACTCACCAGGTTGACACAGACGTTGATTAGAGATCGCAGGTGAGGAAGGAAGGAGATGATTGGCTGCCGATGAAGTGTCAAACAAATCCCTTCAATCAGACTGCTAGCCGCCTCCCACTCCACCTGCCGCCTGCAAAAACAACACCGAGGTAATTATCTCACACTTTGACAAGATGGACATCAACAAGGTATCATGTTTTCTGCCACTAGGCACTGAATTACGGAGCACCAAAAGTAATATTTTCCCAAAAAAAACCCATAAAGTTGCAAACAAGAACATTTTCCTGTGTTTGCACAAGAAACTCTTTGATATGCAGGCAAGAAAATTCTCAATTATGCTAGAAATCTTTTTTTGTGGAAATGTCACTTTAGGTGCTCTGTAATGAATCCCTTCTGCCATTGCACTGACAAACTCACAAACATTATATCTAAATAACGTAGTCCTTTTTGCAGAATACTTCTGCTCGTAAGTTGCAAGGTTGTCAATGACAACTTGCAGTTTAATTGGTGTAAAAGTATATTGTTTTACAATACAGTATTTCACAAACATAAGCAAACTTACACAAACTACTTAAGCAAGATACAGCATACTTAGACATACTTGTTGCTTTACAACATTTAGTCCACTTTCAACTTTATTTTAAAACCATAATGGAGACAATGGAAGACAAAGCACAACACCATAGCACAAAAGCAGCAGCCGTCCATTACATCTCAGAGATGTGATACCAATGATGAGGCCAGCAGAGCTCCACCGGAGCATACAGAAACACAGATGGTGGAGGGCTAGAGATCAGCGTGAGGACGTACCTGGTGCACAGAGCCTGAGGATGAACGCACCTGAGTGTGGGCATTTTATGAATCTTGTTAAACATGCGGTCCAGCCTCTTCAGAATGAGGATGAGAGCGGGACGAATGGCCTCCGTCGACCAATCGGTAATGGGTAACATCTCTGTAATGTAGCGGCGCAGCCCTCGGCTTTCCATGGTCAGTGTGTCATATGGGGCCAATTTGAGAAGGGAGTGAGCGATTTCTGCCAGTCTGTAGAACATAAAGGGTTAAGTCATAGATGCATGCTGTGACTCGCTTGCTCCATAATGCTGTGGAAATGTAATTGCTACTGAATGTTGAAACTTATTTAGGTAGCTTTTGTTTCACCTCATATGAGACTTGATATCCAGCAGTTCTAGAGCAGTGACTCTGGGTTCTCCTGCCACATTCTGCAGGATTTTGAGGCGCGGACCACAGTGCTTGTAGAACTCCGTGCAGATGTTAAGCAGAGACTCGCGGGGGCGACGGAACTCTTCACGGGCGATGCGCTCGTCCAGTTCCTCCCTCAGTATACCCTGACCCTCCTCCAGCAGGTGCAGGTTATCCCTGCAGAGAGTCAAATTAAGAGTACTTTTAAATAACTACAGCTTGATTTGCCAACCATATCAACAGTGGTAGTGCTAAAGTTTTAAAGCCCTCTGTTCCGGCCAGGTGGGACTGTATAGACATAATAAATGCATAGATGCCTATATGTCTATGGGACTGTCAGACAGGTATCAATATACCATTATTTATTAAAAGAACTGATAATGTAATAATAAAGATGTTCAGCAAAATTAAAAACGTGCATAATAACTGCACAATTTACAATGTGGCCTTATACATGGTTTAAGGTAAAATTTTAAATATTGAATATTTAAGTTATTAATATACTTAATACATAACTTAATAGCACCCCCTTTGAACTGCTAAGCTGTATGACGGCTCTGGTTCTGAGCAGTCCCTAATTTCTTTTTTTAGCTACGTACTGACACACTGGCCTGTCAGTTTCTCTGAAGTGGCCGCTTTTAGGACAGCGGATAGCTTTTCTTTGACTGTTAGCATTTTTGACTGTTAGTCTTTTTTGCCATCTTCTAACATTACACTCTGACACACCGTATTTCTTGGCTGCTTAATGAGAGTTGTTTGACTCGTTTTACACGTATTTGGCACTCCCTATTGTTGTGGGTGTATTATTGACATGTAAAAGTGAATTTAAGATGACCCAATTTTAGTTATTTATATATAACTAATATATAGAGTTATTTCCAAAAAAAAACAAAACATATATATTCGGAACAATACGGCATATCTGTCCTGACCTTGTGTTTGGTCCTCCAGACATGGTGTGGTTGGCTGTAGTTGCTCCCTTGTGGCCTTGATCACATCGACTCATCTGAGGTGCGGTCATAGGTCTAGGAATTCAAAATCATATGATAAAGACAATAATAAATTATACACGACGCAGGGAATATCTAGGACTTCAGAGCAGTGTGTAATTACAGTAATGGCTTGTGTTCTGGGACTGACCGTGTCAATGCCTCCACGCTATAGAGCAGAGCCTGTAGAGAGGTGGCCAGAGCAGCTATGGCAGCAATCTCATCCCTTGCTGCAGATGCAGACTCCAGAGTCTGTGTGTTACCCTTCATCTTCTGCAGGTAACATGGAACCAAAGCCTCCAGAACCATCAGCATTTGTAGACTGACAAAAGAAACAGAAGAAAAGAGAAAAGAGACTGTGCATCATACACTAAATGACTAAGGATCAAACACTACCAGATTTTAATGTAATTCCAAACACAACAAACTCAAACAAAAACTTTGTTGCTAGCAGATTTCTGAAATCCTTCGATCCTCCACTTATCAGCCAATAATTATTCTAATGTTGTGGCTGATAACTGGTAAATGGCTGATATTAAAATGACACTATTTTGTCTAAATCAATTAAAAATAAAACATCAAAAACTATAATCAAATGAAATCTTTTAAAGTGAATCACATAATATTAGGTATCACAACTTTAAAAATAAAAAATTACAATATTAAAAAAATGGATATTTATTTTGAGATTTACTAAGATTACATTTAACAGTGTCATTAAATTAATCATGTTTTGAAAAATGATAACGTCAGATAATTAGGTAAATGAGCATGGCATGCACACTTATATGTCTAATATTGGACAATATATATCCAATATCGATGGGCATCTAATACCTGCTTATAACTGATATGGGACCAATATATATATATATCGATTGAAATCTGCAAGTGACAAACCTGCGGTAGGATTCTGGTGCATAAGCGACCACTGTGACACACAGCTTAATGCCTTCACTTATTGAAAATGCCAGATCCTCATTACCATAGCAAAAATCTGAAAAAGAAAGCCAAAACAATAGCAATAGTCATGCTATTACGTATTATGTATACATAATACAGAGGATGAGGGTAGATCTGTATCCTCCAGGAGCCCTGTGTGCCATCTTACCCAGAGAGCGGAGAGGTTTCTCAGCCTTCACCAGCTCAAGAGCATCCAAGGAATCTGCAGTCTCTCCCTCCAAAGATACCAGCAGGTCAAAAAGACACTGTGAAGACACACCTTTCGAAAGACCAGTACTAGTGCGAGTCTGTAAAAAAGTCAGTTCATACAGTCAATGTTTAAAGATACTGTAATAAAACTGTAATAACAGTATCTATAAATGAGGGGTTGTTAAAATCATGAAATCTTAATGTTCTTACAGTAAATTCCAACAGTGGGGCCACACTAGCAAAGAGCTGCAATATGAATGGTTTACGGTGGAGGATATAGAACTGTCTGCAGCAGAACTCAATACCTCGACGCAACAGTGGGTTACTCTCATAATCCGCGTATGTCTTCAACAAAGAAAAGCAGCAACACAAAACCAAATGAGCATCATAAAAAAATGGGAAAACATTCCTAAATCATAATAAATGCGGAAGATGACTTTATATGTGTGCTGCTAACCTGGAGCATAGTGGGAAGGATCCATTGATAGCCACTAAGAGAGAAGAGGTGGTTGAAGTGTACAGCTGTGTTAATGGCAGTGGCGCTGTATTGCCTGAGGAGGGCACTGTCCTCGGGGTGTAGGAGCAGGGCACCATTAAACACATTCAGAAATAGCATAATCTCATCACCCCAGGGATATTCACTGGGCATGCCCAGAAACATCTCCTCCAGCAGTTTGATCCATAGGACCTTGTGTAAAGTGTCCAAACCAAAAAGCTCTTTGCCTGGGTAGAGGGGAAAATACATTAATTTAAATACTGATTATAATTTGTATTATATGATTGTAAGAACAAAACACATATTTTTTAAAATAAGAACTGTAAAGGAGATGTTCTAAACATGAATTAATATGAACATAATTATTTACATCTAACCATGACTGTAGAGCAAGGGGTATGAATTTATTTTAAATAACAAAATAAAAATGTTTTGACAATGTACTGACAATTTAAATGTTCTAAATTATTTCAAAATGAAATGTAATGATGCTTCAAATTATTACTATATTTTATTATACATACATATATACATATATACACACACACACATTTCACTAATTCCATTCAAAAAGTGAAACTTTATATATTATATTCATTCATTACACACAGACTGATATATTTCAAACGTTTATTTCTTTGAATTTTGATGATTATAACACAACTATGGAAAATCCCGAATTCAGTATCTCAAAAAATTAGAATATTGTGAAAAGGTTCAATATTGAAGACACCTGCTGCCACACTCTAATCAGCTAATTAACTCAAAACACCTGCAAAGCCCTTTAATGGTCTCTCAGTCTAGTTCTGTAGGCTACACAATCATGGGGAAGACTGCTGACTTGACAGTTGTCCAAAAGACGACAATTGACACCTTGCACAAGGAGGGCAAGACACAAAAGGTCATTGCAAAAAAGGCTGGCTGTTCACAGAGCTCTGTGTTCAAGCACATTAATAGAGAGGCGAAGGGAAGGAAAACATGTGGTAGAAAAAAGTGTACAAGCAATAGGGATAACCGTACCCTAGAGAGGATTGTGAAACAAAACCCATTCAAAAATGTGGGGGAGATTCACAAAGAGTGGACTGCAGCTGGAGTCAGTGCTTCAAGAACCACTACGCATAGACGTATGCAAGACATGGGTTTCAGCTGTCGCATTCCTTGTGTCAAGCCACTCTTGAACAACAGACAGTGTCAGAAGCGTCTCGCCTGTGCTAAAGACAAAAAGGAAAAAACAGTGGTCAAAGTTGTGTTCTCTGATGAAAGTAAATTTTGCATTTCCTTTGGAAACCAGGGTCCCAGAGTCTGGAGGAAGAGAGGAGAGGCACACAATCCACGTTGCTTGAGGTCCAGTGTAAAGTTTCCACAGTCAGTGATGGTTTGGGGTGCCATGTCATCTGCTGGTGTTGGTCCGCTGTGTTTTCTGAGGTCCAAGGTCAACGCAGCCGTATACCAGGAAGTTTTAGAGCACTTCATGCTTCCTGCTGCTGACCAACTTTATGGAGATGCAGATTTCATTTTCCAGCAGGACTTGGCACCTGCACACAGTGCCAAAGCAACCAGTACCTGGTTTAAGGACCATGGTATCCCTGTTCTTAATTGGCCTGCAAACTCGCCTGACCTTAACTCCATAGAAAATCTATGGGGTATTGTGTAGAGGAAGATGCGATATGCCAGACCCAACAATGTAAAAGAGCTGAAGGCCACTATCAGAGCAACCTGGGCTCTCATAACACCTGAACAGTGCCACAGACTGATCGACTCCATGCCACGCCGCATTGCTGCTGTAATTCAGGCAAAAGGAGGCCCAACTAAGAATTAAGTGCTGTACATGCTCATACTTTTCATGTTCATACTTTTCAGTTGGGCAAGATTTCTAAAAATCCTTTCTTTGTATTGGTCTTAAAGGAACTGTATGTAAGAAATGTATTTCAATTAATCATAAAATGGCCCTGATTTGTCACTAGACATTAAGAAATCATGTTCATTTCAAATACTTATATCACTGACAACAGTTGTCAGGCCAAGATATTGTCATTTTAAAAGTGAAGTTGCAGCCCTCAACTGATGTTGATGTTGACATGTTGTGTCATGCCTGAAGCGCCACCCTCCACCTATCTACCAATCACGAAGTCAGTAGTGTTTCTGCATTCGGGTTGCCAGCTCTGCTCTAGTTACCACAGCTGCAGCTACAAACTTTTTGGATAAACAATGTCTAACTTTACGAAACCTAAACGGCCTCGTTATGAATCAGAAAATCGTCGTGACAGTGTCCGAGATAAAACAAGGATTTGTATAAGAGATGCCTTTGAAAGATGGAGACGGCTGAAAACGGAGAATAATTTGAAGACTGATGCCAACGTTGCTAATTTTCTCCTGGACAGGTAAGGTTCATCTATGTTTGGCTAACTTGTACTTAATGTAAATGGACATTTCAAATATTCATGACAGTCGAACAAAGTTATGCATGTTCGTGCAAAGTAACGTTAGGTTAGCGCAGATGTAGGAGGTGGGTCATTGAATTGAAAAGTTAACGTTAAGGAATTGTTTGGTAAATAAAAACGGCGAGTCGTCATTGCTAACAATAGTAATGCATTATCAGAGCCCGTTTCTCTGTCATTATGCTGGGACGCTGAGGAAAACAACATTAGCACGCCTATATATGGCAATGTGAAAACGTATTTGAGACTGTAGCATAACGTTACCTCAGTAAAAATTATTCCTCATTCGTTCTTCGCATATATAGTGGACAAAACATGCTGCAAGTGGACCTGTATGACCATTGCTAATGTTATTTAGCTTTGCTGTAATTTTACTATAGTATTTTTTCATGTGGGAATGTACTGTCACATACGAGCGTTCATATTTACGATTATATTTGGCTAATCGCCATAAGTAAATTTTTGCGATTCATAATTACTTCACAAAACACTGCTCTTGAAGCATAAACATAATTAACAGAAAGAAAAAAAACTTACTGTGTACGACACGTCACTTGCCATTGAAAGCTCCGTGTAGCAGCCTACGTTCCTGCTGGATCCTGCAGCCTAGCTGGCAACCTCGAGTCAGGGGAGGGGGAGAGGGGATACACCGGTCTACAGTAATTTGAAAGTGATTGCAGTACCAGTTTTGGCCACAGTCCTACATACAGCTCCTTTTAGTAATATTCTAATTTTCTGAAATACTGAATTTTCCTTAGTTGTCTGTTATAATCATCAAAATTAAAAGAAATAAACATTTAAAATATATCAATCTGTGTGTAATGAATGAATATAATATACAAGTTTCACTTTTTGAACCGAATTAGTAAAATAAATCAACTTTTTGATTATATACTAATTATATGACCAGCACCTGTATATATATATATATATATATATATATATATATATATATATATATATATATATATATATATATATATATATATATATATATATATATATATATATATATATAAATTATAGTCATATTCTTATTCTGTTACCGATTTAATTGAGGGGAGACAGTCACCGAACAAATAAGTTGTGTAGGAGTAAAATAACTGAAAGTCTCTGTTTGCTAGCTCCCTTCAGTCCCTCTGCTCCCCCTCTGTTGACTCCACTCTGCTGCCTCAGATCTGCCTCAGGTCTTCCGCTCTCAGCTCCGCCAGGTTGCCTAGCCTGTAACTTCACCTCGGCCCGTCGACCAGTTAGCTCCACCTTGGCTCCTTGCCTCCTCGGCTGCACCCAGGACTGTCATCGCTCTGCTTACACCATGGATTTCATGGGCTTCGTTTGGGCTCCTCCTTCCCTCCGGCTCCACCTTGGTCATCAGTCCCACTGGTTACGCCTCAGTCCTCCGACACCCTGGCTCCACCTTGGCTGCTAGGTCTAGGTCCATTAGTTTCCCCCGGTCCGCCTGGGTTTCCAGCTCTTCTTTCTGAACCACTGTCGGTCGGATTGCTGGTTCCATTCTGGCTCCACCCATCATGGGTTTCGGCAATGTCCTTTGTTCTGGCTGTGCTCCAGGGCTTCATCTGGCTCCTACCATCCCCTTTACTAGCTCCTCCCAGTTCCCTTCTACGCCCACCTCCAGAGCCCCCACCCTTTCTCCTCTGTTGGATTATGTCTATAACTATAACTATGTTCCGGGAGGGGGGTGTAATGTCAGGTTATGTAAATAGCAAATAGCAAATGACTAAGTGTAAATAGTATATTATCTTAGAACTCGAATAATTCGAACTCGTCGATTTGTGTCAAAACTTTCTGCCTCTATAGGTACTTCTGCCCTTGCAACTGTTGACAATCCAAACCAGACGTCAGTGGGTTAGTGTAAATAGCCTCTGCTAACAAGGCGGACTATTTGTGATTAGTGTAAATGGATGGACTCACCATTAAGTAATTAAGTGATGCTAATTTTGGTGAATTTTATGAAAACATTTCACGCTAAAACCAAAGAAATTATACTTTGCATTAAGAAAAGTTTTTTTTGAGGACCATTTGGATTTTTTTAGATTGGTAAAGGGTTTTCATGGTTAGAAAGGATAAAATGAGCAGGACTTTGAAATTGTCAGGTAATATTGCAAGATGGATGACATCCACAGAACTTGCCATATTCTGACTTTTGGTGAACTGACACCACTGGTTAATTGGTTAGACTGTTAGTCAAGATATTAGCTTAATGTAAAAGAGGATCAAATTGTTTTTCTCACTCACCCAGAGGCTCATTGAAGAGGGTGAACTCAGCATCAATGGCAGAGCGAGGAAATGACGGCAGTCGCAGAAGGTCTTCTTGAAGCATGGAGACGTGGGATTGCTTGTGCATGGCAGGCATACGCTGGGTAAGCGAGATGATGAACAAAACTCGGCCAATCTCTTCCAGCTTTCTGGAAAACACCTAAAAAAAAGAAATAACAAATTATTGTTCTATATTTTTCTTAAATGAAAAAAAGTTATGTACACTAGAATTCTGAACTATTGTTGAATATATATATAAAGTCAACTTGATCTTACACAAATTCCATTATGTGAGCAAATTCCAAATTCCATTATTGGTTCAGCAAAAACACTTGACTGAGATTCACAAAGCACACCTGTTTCTGAATGAGCTCTTGACCCTTCTCTGGAAGCATATGAACCAGGTTGAGCTGAGGAGACACTGATCTTCTGAAAGGGTAGATGTCTCGCACATAGGTCTGATGTCGAGATGGATACCAAATTTCAGCCAACATACAAACATTTTAGTGTTTACTATAAAGAATAGTCACAATGCATCCTTTGAAATGTCTAGATTTGTTTAAAAACTATGGCCCACCTTGGCATAGTGGATAAGGTTCCAACGCTTATCCATCAGAAAATAGTTAGCAGATCGAGCCTCTGGTATATTGAAGAACTCTAAACACTCCTGGCATGAAAACATTAGGCAAAAAAGGGAAAAAGGTTGTTAAATTGTGAAAATATACCAAATTAATATTTTGAACAAATCTACAGCTTTTACAATGACCTTCAAAAGAGCTTCAAACTGGGTGTCTTCATGCACTGGTAACTGGGTGGGAATGTCACACTCATTCTGTCCATGAACGACCAGGGTTTTGGTTCCTAGGCACATAATTACAGGTACAGTTATGAACATGAACAGGACACTAGTAAATTATTTTCTGTATGGAGTGTGGCTGAAATATGCAACCTGGCATGGAGGCAGTAACCAGAAGCTTGACCTCACACTGTTCTTTCTTCATAGTCTGTTTAAGGTCTTTGAAAAAGAGCCCTTCTACATAACCCACCACCTCCCACAGAAAGGTCAATGTGGCTGATATGGCATCCATGCCCCACTCACAGGGAGTCCTTACGAAATACATGATCAAGCCCACCTTGGAAAAAATGAGAAAAATATCAGATTTCACATGTCTAGTATGATACCCAGATCTGCATAACGAGATCCCTGCATCTCCATCCTTCACTCTAAAAGGGATAGTTCCCTGAAAAGTGAAAATTATTTTATCATCTACTCACCCTTATGTCGTTCCAGACTTTTATTAATCTTCAAAACATGATTTAAGATATTTTTAATGAAACCTGAGAGGTTTCTGTCTCTCCATTGATTGTCCACGTAAGCAAAATTTAGAAGATCCAAAAAGGTGATGAAAGCATCGTAAAACGAATCCGTATGAATCAAGCGGATTAATACAAGTCTTGTGAAGTGATATGATCGCCTTTTATATGACAAAGGTCATTGCCAATGACCTTTGTTCTGGCTGTGCTCCAGGGCTTCATCTGGCTCCTACCATCATCTTCTCCCTGGCTCCTCCCTCCATCATCTCCGCCATGGTGTTCCCCTTTACTAGCTCCTCCCAGTTCCCTTCTACACCCACCTCCAGAGCTCCTCCTCTGTTGGATTATGTCTATAACTATAACTATGTTCCGGGAGGGGGGTGTAATGTCAGGTTTCATTCTGTTTTGGTTTCGTTATCATGATTTTCCGATTTTCCCTGTTCCTGTTTTGCCTGAGTTCACGTTCATTGATAGTTGCTTAATACAAGTCTTGTGAAGAGATATGATCGCTTTTTATATGATTTATATATATATCGCTTTTTTTCATGCATTCTGACTTATTTAAACTGTTAAAGGCCCACTGAAGTGCCTTGGAATGCGCAGCATTATTCAATGTGTTGGCGTAATTGAAACGGCTCAAGCTGTTAGCAGCTCCTCCCCTTTTTTGAAACAGCCAATAGCGTTTCGTTATTACCACAGTTTGACTAGCCTCTCTCTTTGTTAAAGCCAGTTTCCTCCAAATCGAACCGTTTATCATCAATATCTCTTTCATATCTCTTTGAAATACAGCATTCTGTGCAGAATTTAAATGGGTCTGATATGTTTTGTTGTCTGCGCCGACTTGCGCATATGATCCGCGCTGCGCTCTTGTGTCTCTAGTCAACGGCTCTGGTCTAGACTAAGTGTGTGCGCTGCTGCGGTGCACGTGAAACTATCATGAACCCAGACTTAATTCGCCTCAACTGAAAGCATATTTAGACTGTCTGAATCGTTTCCTATCGCATGTATAGAGCGCTATGTGCCATTCACCAGTAGAAAATAGTAAATGCGTGAACAACTGACTGTTTTCAGACGCAGTTCAGGGTCTATTTATAATGCAGGGGGCGGGACTTCACATTCTAGAGCGTATTTGATTGGACAGAAGGTTTGATGAGAAAGTGAAGTCTGCGATGATGTCATCAAATATGATTAGTTTTAACGGAAGTGAGAGACTGTAAGTTTTGAATGCTTATATCTCCTAAATGCAAATTTTGTCACTGTTTTGGCACACCAGCTAATTCATAACCTTAAGGCTAAGATAATCATACTAAAATCTAAAAAACTTTTTTTCAAGTATGGCCCCGTATTACATCATAAAGGGCGGAATTGCTAGTATGGGCACTTCTCCTGGGTGAGCGCATGCACACATCAACCAGAGCCAGAGCCAGAGCAAGAGCAAGAGCAAGGACATCAATGAGCTTTGTTCGTGTTATGGAAGCCGTCCGCATTGTTGATTTCGTGGTCTATAAACAAAATGACAGCAATGTCACTAAAGAAGTGCGTTTTTGGTTGTGAGGGAAAGATAACCTTGTTCAGCTTCCCAAATAACCCTGCGTTAAGGAAACAGTGGATGCAGTTTGTTTTTGAGTTCTGTAAGTGTGTTTGTTTGTTCCCGGTCATGAGTCGAAACCGCAGGCGGTGAGTGAAACTCAAATGTCTGTGTTTTGTTGGCAATTGGCGCGTAAGCGCATATAGTGTAAAAAACACAAGCGTATAATGAATCGAAAGTTATCAAGGGGTAATGCCATGATGCATTTTGTGTGTGTGTGTGCTTGTGACTCTTTAGCTCCACCCACTTCACGCCTGCACGACCTCGGCTGTTTTTGGGAAGAATCGGTATCTGTCTTTCATAAATATGATAAAACGAAAAACTCTTCGGAGATATGAAGGATGCAATACTACTCTATAGGTACTTAAGATTAACAGCAGAAACTGTGTGTGTTATGTACCCTTTAACGGATTTAATTGAGTATTTTATTGACATCTAAACAATGATCTACACACATAGAAACAGTAGAGCACATCACATATAGTAAACATGGAAGCTCAAACGAGAACCAATGAGGTTTTTTTCTAGCATGTAGTGCATGCACAAGCTTCCATGTTTACCATATGTGATGCACTCTTATGTACGTGCGTTTATATGTGAATAAAAGCCTAAATTAAATCTGTTCATCATATCGATCGTATGTCTTCAAATCACTTAATTCATATGGATTTATTTTACTTCTCAGGTTTCATTAAAAAATATCTTGTTTTGAAGAATACCGGTAGTCAAAGTCTTATGGGTTTGGAATGACATGAGGGTGAGTAAATGATGACAAGAATTTTAATTGTGGGTAAACTATCCCTAACAAAGTTCTTTTTGTATTCCATGAAGAACCTTTAACATCCATGGAACCTTCCCACAGCACAAAAGGTTCTCTGCAATAGAAAAATTACTAAGAAAAATGGTTTCTGGAATCTAAAATGGTTCTTCTATGGCATTGCTGTAAAACACCCTTTTTGGTTCTTTCTGGTAGCATCATTTTTAAGAGTGTTCACTTAAACCACTATGGCATTTAAATTATGCCATTTAAAAACAAATTCTTCCTTTTGTCATCACATTGGTGTTGAAAAAGCATGCTAAAGTCTCACCAGATAGTTGAAAAGAATGTGCGAGGTCTGTGCAGGCAAATCCCCAATGTTAAGCAGCAGTTTCCTCAGCATGTACATCAGCTCATCCTGAGAACAATAACCATGTTTCGTCATATAACAGCACACGTTCATCGTTTATTCTCTGACTTACTTAGGTGATCTTACCTGTCTGTTACTGACGGTGAGTTTCTCCAGGAAGTGTCTCAGCACCAGTGCTGGATCTTCAATCAGGCAGTTCCACAAGACCTGCTGAGCAACAGCACATACTGTGGGAACACAAAACGAAGAAACAAAGTAGTGTGAGGGTCTAAAAAAACAGTGGGTAAAAATGTTTATTAAATGGTTTGTTGGAAGATTCTTTTTTGCCTCTCACCCGCAACTCCATCTTCCCGAACTCCTCCATCTTCCATCAGGTGCACAATGGGCAACACGGCAGCACATATGCACGGTGGGAAAACAGCCTGGGGTGGCTGCAGCATGTGATGTGTTGGTGTGAGTTCTGTTGTGTTCTCATCATCTTGTAAGGTAAAACAAACCACATGAATAACAAAAAATAAAATCAATATGACCAATGACAGGTGAGTCCAGAATGCTAATTACCTTCAGCACTGACCACTGACCGCACTGACCACACGGAGCCTCTGCGAAAGGAGTAGTTTCTGTGGGAGTTACTGGAGGCACAGGAAGGGCTGACGGACAGACGACGTGATGTCAGGTTCACCACATCTTCTACTGACAGAGAAGAGGATACCACATATTATATTTGCACATAATTAGCTCAGCTGAAAATATGTTCTGAAAATTTCAGGGTTGATCTCTGTGGGCTTAAAGTGAAATCAGTGTTTCAAAATCGAAATAAGTCATATCATTCATTGTTTTATTATTTAGTCCATCAATAGATTATGATCGAAATATATTTTTTAATTATTTAATAACGACCACTTTCTACTCGCTTTCTGGCACTTAGAATTCTGAAAAAAGGCACACCTTTTTTTTCTTTTTGAGACTATGTAAATACATTCACATATGAAGAGACTTGCATGGCCATGCAGTATTCACACACAAGCTGTGGGTTTGCTCTTGAGTCTAATTGAGTTTTTAATCGCTCCATCCTTTTGGAAGCCTTACATTGTGACAAGTTCACTAAACAATCTATGTTCAAACTGAAAATATGTACAAGCGTAAAAAACTTTTTTGCAATATATGGGAGTTTTTGTGAAATTGACGCATTTCCACTGGGCGTATTTTCAATTCGCAATTTCAATTTGCGCAATTTGAAGGATAATGGAAACGTGGTTAGTGTCAATATAGATGTAATTGCAGAAATTAATAACAGATGTAATTACATGCGGATATATTTTTTAAATATAAGTACAGTGTGAAATCATGTTACGTGTTTTGTATCAAATGATTAATTTAAATGTTAGTACATAGTAGTTAAAATATAAAGTGAGACCACTCTTTTATCTGAAAAGATAAAGGAAATAAGATTCCTTATGATATAACCCTGACTAGCACAGCACAGAAATGACACACCCTCTTCTTCCTGCTCGGGCGGGGGACTACATGTGGGCTCATAGCAGGCCTCTTGAGCGATAGGGATGGCCGTAATGATGCTGGCCTCGCGACCGAGTCTCCTCTTCTCTTCCTCCTGCTGCATGTTCTTCAGGATGTGCTCTGCCCGTTGGTGAGAGCGAGACACTGCACGTGCCGAGAACGATTTCTGAAATGTACAGGGAGCAGAGAAAGAACTGAATGAGTGGTTAATGGGGAAATATCTTCTGTAAAATTTGTGCATGGCCATTTTGCCTTAAAGCAAATGTTTGGTGTGTTAGGCAAATGTTATATGTTTGGTGTGGTGGGCCACTAAAACGTACAGACTGATCTTCACTAATTGCATCCGGAACAGTGCCTGCATTAACAGGAACCCATGGAGGGTCAAATATGGGCACACAGGGCATTCCCAGGATAGGAGAGGGCAGCGTGAAGTTAATGCTGGGTGGAGGAATCTATAAAACAACATGCATGCACAGAGAGAGAGAGAGAGCGAGAGAGAGAGAGTTAAATAATTTGTAATGATATTATTTAGTTGTAACGATTTAAAACAAAATAATAACAAAGAAGAATATATGCATCGAAAATTTTACTGCAGTATGCTTGTATACTTCTAATTTCTAACTGTAAAGTGTTTTTCCATCAGTAATACCTTAAAAATCTGCTGAGCCCCCTCCTCCATCCGAGGCCACACTTGGTAACGGAATCTCCAGACAGTGTAGAATTTCAAAACGGAGTTAATTCTCTGACACGCTTCCTGGTGCTGAAATTCAGCCATCATCATCTCGGTCACTCCATCGGGCACCTTCACCGCGCACAGCAGGAACAGGGCAGCTGTGTGTGTGTGTGTTTGCATGATAATAATTAATGTATGTAGAGAGAGACTCCATTCAAGAAATGGATGGATAAGTATCCCTGCTCTCTTCCAAACCTTAGGGAGTTGTCTTGCTGTCTACATTTTATATATTCTCCTTAGACCCAGGCACAGACTTTGTCCTCTGTAGAGGACATTACATTTTAGTGAATTTCTCTGGGACCATACATGTCACAGTTTTATGTCTGGATGTACAGTACTGTAAAGAGCCAATTCAGGGATTTTCAGAGATAACAAATATTTGGAGGTTTCACCATGACAACACCATCTCCTTTGACTGAATTCAATTATTTGTCCTTATTTACAAGAAAAATTGTTTATCGTAAATACACTTTATGGGGGCTTCAAATCAGAATATGACTTTCTGTTATGAAACAAGCCATTGATTTGTAGTCCTCTGTAGTGGACACCATTCCTATGAAATATTAGATATTCTTATGAAAATGTTTCCAAGTTATTACTCTTTTTCATTTAATGTTGCTCCAAGAACACATTAATATGCAAATTATATACAATGTATAGAATAGGACTACCCATTTACAGCAATTTTACACACATATTGCAAAAAGTAATATCAAATCATTCTTTAATATCTTTCATAACAGATTTAAGAATCATCTTTATACAAAGTTTGGTTAAAAATAGCCTAAAACCTATTATAATTTGTATTTATTTGTATAGCCCTTATAGAATTTTAACTAATGTATTAATTATAACTATTGACACTGTCCTAGCACTGAGAATAACTATATAAAATATTGTTAAAATAAAAAATGTTCTTGACTGTCTGAAGGAGCTTGTCCCAGTGCAATGGGATTGCCTTACAGAATTTGGTCAAAACAAGGTTCCTTAAGGTGAGATCACACTAGACTTTGTGAATGCACAATTCTTTCAGCCACTGCAACGTACAGGATATGATGCAAAGCTTAATTTTTAATACATTTAAAGTATAAATTAAGTTGCAGTAGTCTTTTCTTTCCTATTGGGATGTACATCCAAGTGAAACGGCTTCTGGAACAAGAACAAATTTATGGTGAAATAAAAAAAAATTATGGACTTGATTTTGTCCAACCGGAATTGAATGGACCATTGTCATTTGCTTTGGCTGTAATTTCATGTGAATGACCGGTTGTCCCGTCCTCGTGCCAGTAAACAAGTCATAAAAGAAGAGATGTTGTTGAAAGAGGGAGGGGAATTTATTTTGATTAAAGATTATGAATGCACATAAATTAAAATGATGATGTGCATGGATAAATTATTTATAATAAATATTGCAATGATTTCATGGTGACTTTAATAGTGCCTAAAATACACCACAGGTAGGCTGTTCACTAGGGTTTGGAACAGAGCAATCAACATTATAAAATGGGTCATTAACATTATAAAATGAAAATATAATTCTATATTGCCATAAATAGGAATAAAATCCCTTGCTATAAAACCCCCTGCATTTCAAAGGCTAACTAACTAATGACTTTGAGTAGATTCCACAACAAGGAAGGAATATGTTAGTCAGACAGACCTGCAGCTGCAGCCATATGCTCATCCACACTCAGCAGGAGCTCCCATGCTGCAGGCAGAATGTCTCCATACATGTCCTCAGTCAGGATAGGGGCTGCTTTTATGAGCAAGGACAGAGGGGCTGGAGACAGGCTCATTACCTAAAGGATTGAACATAGCATACTTAACAAAACTAACTCACAGTCTTTATGTATTTGTAACAATAGCAAAAGGTTGTACACCAGTAAAGTTCTCTCCGTAGTGGACAGAAAAAAGAGACCTGGTTGCGGATGTACTTTAACATGCCAGTGTCTTTTTTCCCCTCGGCACTGCTGTCAGTGGGGCGTCTTTTCATGGATGGGGTCCGGAGGCAGGATTTGTCTGAACACTGAAACAAAACACAATATATACAGCACTTAGGTAGGCTAAGCTAGGAGTTAGGTTGTCCCTGGACACCATTAGTCAACACATACTCTACAGTGCCAAAGCTCTTGGATTGTATTTACTTAGGTGGAATGAATATCTTTACACTGCAATGACAATTGCATAAAAATGTTAGGAGATTAATGTTTTAAATACTAAATCCTAAAACAGCCAGGTGAATGTAAGTCACTGTCTTAATGAATGAGCCATTGAATCAATTCAGTTCTATCAAAAGGATTGATTCATTCAGGAACGAAGCAAGCGAATGGGTCATTGAATCATTTGCTCAACCAATTTATTCAAAACATTAATTCAGGAACTAAACACCGTCATTCTCCTACGCTATTCACTTAGTAAACACAGTGCGGCGCTTCCAGGTTCTACGTCAGAACACGTAGGTGATGCTGACGCAGTTCACGTGAGCACCACGACACATGTGATGCTGACGTAGGAGCTACCAAATAATGAGCCGGCTTTCTGACGTAGGAGAATGACGTTGAAGAGACTGTTGAATAAAGTCATTATTTTTGTTTTGTTTTTGCTCACAAAAAGTATTCTCGTCGCTTCATAAAATTAAGGTTGAACCACTGTAGTCATATGGACTATTTTAACGATGTCTTTACTAAATTTTTGGGCCTTGAAAGTTGCTATGACATTGCTGCCTATGGCTGGTTCACAAAGCTCTTGGATTTCATCAAAAATATCTTAAATTGTCTTCTGAAGATGAACGAAGGTGAAAGACTGAGAAAACTTACACAATGCCAAAATGTCTGATGGAGGACAATTACTCACTGAGAGGACACTTTTCGCAGACGACATCACACTGAGTGAATCAACTGAGAATGGCCTTAATCTACATGTCCCTTCCCCTGAATTTCCCCCATCCTATTCCACTTCATGGTGAGAGATCACCTAGAATTCTCCCAAAATCTGTATGCTTTAAATGTCAATTCACACTATACAATATTATATGCGTTTGATATCGTTTGAAATGTCTCCGTGCGACTGGTACAAAAATCTCGTCCCCACAGAAGTATACAAGAAGATAATAAGAGTTTTTAGAGCTTAGAGATATTTTGCATATTATGATGGGTGTGGCTTTTGGAGCCATTTTGGTCTCTTCTTTCAATCCAGGCAAATGGGAGAGCGATTAAATTTAAATTTCCTTTGTTATCATGTTTCCATTTGAAAGAGGTTTCTGTCTGGTCTGACCTACTTACAGCGATGTAGCAGAGAGATCGGGGCACGATGCTGTAATGAGTTCAGCCTGTAACGCAGAATGTTAGACACTCTGCGTTATGTAATATTCAGAAGTCAGGTGTCAATATCTTATTCTTTGCTTCAGAGTATTTGATGTTGTATATGGATTATCTTTGAATTGATTATATAATTGGCATTATAAATTTACCCGACTGTTAATAAATAGTTAGATTTTTGATCTATTCTGACTTACTCTATAATTCTCTAGTAGATTATGGCAACGAAGGGTTAAACGGAATGATTAAATGTGTGACTAACTTTTAAATATAAATAACCAAACAACCAATTTGCATTCTATCCTAAATTCGAGATTATGATAAAATGGAGTCAGATTAAAGATAAATTAGAATTAAATCCATTCTGCCCAGCTGAAAACACAGAACGCGCAGCAACCTTCAAACAGCAGATCGTTAGCCTCCATTGGAACGATTTTAGCGGGTCTTTTAAAGGTCTTATGGGTTCGGAAGGAAATGAGGGTAAGATGACAGAATTTAACTGAACTGAACTATCCCTTAGTTAGTAACTATCCCTATCCCTTTAACTTCTTGTTTATTAAACTGTTGTATAACATATATCAAAATAATTTACAGTCGTGCGTGCTGGTATTGTAGAAAAACAGCACTCTTTCTTGCTCACGTGAAACTGCTTAACATTATTGTATGTTATAAATATAAAAAAAACAAGGGGACTTTTTTTGCCCCAAAGCCTCAATTTCCAAACTGCTTACTTTCACTGTAAGGTGAAAATGAGGATCCACTCTGCCAGTGTCACTCAGTTGTTGCATGTACATTCCTTCAGAAAGCAGCATGCAACTCACTTGAGTGTGTTTAGAGTTTTTAGAGGAATTATGTATAAAATTGGTACAACTAGCAATCCCGCATTGTGTCAGCACAATAAATTAAACAGCAACAAAAAATAAATCTAGTTTTATGTTTCTAGAATACTAGTTTGTACTTGGGAACAACCTAGCACTGAATATTTTTAACCACCTCTTTGCTCTTCTTGGCACGGCCGCTGATATTGCCGGTGGCGCTGTTCTCTTTCAGGCTGTCCACTGTTTCTCCATATAGAAGTTTGATGGCACGGACGAGCCGAGCACAGGAACGGCTGTGGTGCTGATAGCAGCGAGGATGGCAGAAATCCACATGAGTGCAGATGAAACTCTGCTGGTTGCACAGCAGAATCATAATCTGGAAATTGAGAAAGAGGAGTATAAGAAACAAATATCACACACATTTAGTTCACACTGGGAAAAGTCAGAATGCTGGCACTTACGTGCAGCCACGACATGTTGCGATGGTAGTTATCCTCCACACCCCCTGTGCTGCCAGGACCTTCAGGTTCAATGCTTGGCTCGCTAGCACTCCAAGGGCTTCCTAAACAGATAAAACATACAGCCATTTTATTCATGAAATTAAGCTGTGAAGTAAATTTTTCGTTTACCGGATAACTACTAACGATGTGCAGAAAAGCAAATTTGTATGGTATATGTATCTGTGGCAAAGACAAATCTTTTTAGATGTATCTGATCTCAGTTTCCAAATATGACTTGTACAATTCATTGAATTATTCATTATTTTATTTTTATAGCGACCTTTAAGTAAATCAAGGAAAAACAAAGGTTGGTAAAAAAGGTTTAGCTTGAATCAGAATCAGAAATATAACATGCCACATTTTATTTAATAATTTATTGTTTTGTTGAGAAATTTTACCCCTCTTTTACCTCATATACTGCATACAGAAACATGTTATATCTCTCTCACTCGGAAGGTTTAAAACAGTAGCATAAACATTTAAAAATGGGAAAATATGTACGATAACATAGTTCAATATTACTTGTGACAAGCTTCGATTTCTGAGACACATTAAATAAAATGATTGCAAAATGTCCATCCAATTTGAATTCCTTTTACACACACCTTGTGTATTACTTTATTAGCTTTACCACTGACCATTACATTAAAACATGTACAATTAGATGTGTATTAAAAAAATTACCTTTGTTGGATCAGCCAAACAAATATTTTTTCTATTTTTCAGTAAAATGTATTATTGACGCCATTATTATTGCCTTTCCAAATAAGGTATTCTGCTTTGGTCAGCTTCCCAATAACAACATTTACAAATTTAATTATAAAATAACTTAATATAGGGCTGGAGAAGCATTGCCTGACCTATATCAGTGACAGTATCTCTGCTCTGGGAGAGCAGCCGTTCCGAATCCACGTCATTCTCAGACTCCGAGTCCTGTCGGGACATCTTAGTGCTTTTCAGACTCCCTGCTCTGCGGATAGAAGACAAAGAGCCCCCTTTCTTTATTCGGAAACTCCTTGCTCCTTTAATCTGTAGCAAACGAGAGCCACCAATACGGATCTTCCTAATTGGAGCTGGGGAGAGGAGACAAGACAAAATGAAATGATAAATCCTATCTTCATTTATCAAACAAGTACATGCAGAAAATTATTCCTTTTTTAATTTTACCCAGCGGCTCTTGTGATGATTTCTTCTCCTCACAGCCAGTGTCAGACTTGAGAGTGTGGCTGCTGCTGTTCAAAGAATCGTGTCCATCTTCATCATCTAGGATTCCGGCAAAACTGATCTTCCTCTCATAGCGGTGACGGCCTAGCTCTGGGTCTAGACGCAAGCGGCAGCTCTCTAAATCCTAAAGGAGCCAAAAGACAAGCCTGTTTTAGGATTTTTTTTTACTGTGCGACGATGTAAGATCCACTTACTGTTAAATTATCAGTCAAGTAAACACATACACCAGGGCTGTGCGCTATTAAGAATGAAATTGAGCGATTTAAATTCCAAATTCATTTCCTTCATTTAAAAATACACATCATATTTAATAAATAAATGTTTTACTTAATTTCCCAGAATGCAGAATTACGCCAAATTTCCTTGAATTAAAATTCTGTACATTTTTCTTCCTGTCATTCCACTTCAACACAGTGCAGCCAACTGAATTCAAATTACAAATAATGAACTGAAATGGAGACTAATCTTCAATTCTAAACTTTGTGCAATAAATAAGATGTTTGGCATATAAAAATATAATTTCGAAGTCCTACACATTATCTGTGGAAGTATATTGTGGGCACAAATTAAGCATTTATTCTCATGACTTGTTTATCAATTAGTTCCCTCATTTTAGTAAAATCATGGCCACATTGTACTAATTTGTTCCCTCGTTTTAATGTAAATAAATCAAGGGAACCAAATAGTACAACCATGGTCAAGATTTAACTAAAACAAGGGAACAAATTAATAATTTGTTGGAATTAAAGGGGCGGTCACACTACACTTTTCATTCCATTGACATCCATTCATACGTGTGCTATTGAGGGAGACAGGAAACACAAGCCCAAGCAAAGAATTGTAGAAGTAGATTGCATATTTTTACATTTTTGATGCATTCGTTTAAAAAGACAATTCTAGTGTCTGTAGAAATGTTGTATGCTCAAAGTCTAGTGAGACCGCATTTTAATTCCTAATTCATGGCAACAACATCCTGTTTTACCCCTGCATGTTATATGTGGGGCTTCGTAGTTAAAGGTGCACTATGTAACTTTTCCGTCCACTAGAGGGCGCCTATTCAAAACAAAGGCGTAGTTTAATGATGCCAAGTTTGAGCGAAGACTCTTGGGACATGTGGTCTTCACCTCACAGCCGGTGGAAAAGAATCTGGATAGGACTAGGGCAAAATTCATGTTCATGGATGCGATCATTGACGTTACTGTAGTATGAAGCAGAGCAGGACTCAGTGTTGTGGGAGCTGAGCAAGGCCGCTTGAGCGATTGTTAATAAGATGAACGCAACACACCCCTCACGAGCAGTGGGACTTTTATTATGCCACAGTCGCCAACGCCATCTCCGCTTTTCCGGTCATCAGTATGAGGTAACACAGCTCTGTTTATCATATTAAATACATTTGAGTGTGTTGAAAATGATGTTATGACATTACTCTGTGCGTTCACTTGGCGGCTGCTATGATGATACTTGTTGTACACTGCAGTAAGAGTAAAACGTTTCTGCAAAATAAAACCGGAAACTGAGGGTAACGCAGATATGACGCAATCGACAGGCGACTTCCACACACGTCCCGGTTCCTTGGTTAAAATAGCAATTTTCTCACGATTTACAAATAGTTGGAAACATTTGGGATATTGTAAGTACTCAACTGAACAAAATATATAACACTGGCCTAGTGGTTTTTGAATATTTTACTGAAAAAATATTACATAGTGCACCTTTAAAAAGATATTCCAACCAAAAATTCTCTCATTATTTACTCATCCTCATGCCATCCCAGATGTATATGACTTTCTTTCTTCAGATGAATGTATAATAATCCATCTTTGTGAGTCCATATAATGCAAATGGATATGTCTCTCAAAGCTGACGCTTCAAAAACAACGCAAAATGAACAAGGCGGTAATCTATATGACCTCATTTGATGAATCAATGGCTTCTGAAGTGAAACGATAGGAATGTGTAGTAACATGAGAAGTAACCATCCTCTGTGCTTCCGCATCACTTGTCGAGCTAATTTCACGACGTGCTTCACAACATAAATTTATAATAAGTTTAAAATGTTAGTATTTTGCTACAACAAACCTATTGTTTCTCTTCAGAAGACATTGACCTATCAACTAGGGTCATGTCACATGGACACAATTACCATTGTGTTTGTTTTGCGTGGTTTTTAAAGCCTCAACTTTGAGGGAACCATCAACTTGCATTATAAGGACTCAGAGATTTTTCTAAAAATCTTTGTATGTGTTCATCTGAAGAAAGCAAGTCATATACATCTGTATCGACATGAGGGTGAGTAAATGATGAGAGAATTTTCATTTTTGGGAGAACTTTCCCTTTAATCATGTCACATGAATGAATCTAGGCAGCGTTTCCCAAAAGCATCGTAAGCCTTAGTTGATCGCATAACAATTACCACCAATTGTCTCTATGATTAACTTAGGCTTATGATACTTTTGGGAAATGCAGCCCTGGTCTGAGGGAGACAATACCAAAACGGACCACAAGGGGCTCTGTTCGGGGTCTGGGGAGACAGGGAAACGTCTCTCGCAGGAAAGTGGTGATCTCCAGAAGCAGCTGACAAGCAGCCATCTTCAGAGCAAAAGGGCAGCCACACTTTGTAGGGTTGACTGTGTCTGATGAAAGAATAATTCAAAAATCATTAACTAAATGCTGAAGCATTATATTGAATTTGTACATCGTGTTTGTTTAATCGGAATTCATGTCATTTTCACTCTTACTGTCATCCAGATAATCTTCCTCCTCATCCTCCTTTTTTGCACGTCTCTTGCTCTCTTCATCATAGATGAAACCCAAGATGTTGGCTGGACTCTCACTGTCTGAGTGGCAAATTTCACTCAGCCGAGTGCCTATTGCCTTTTTGATGATACACATATTAGATGCAGCCAAATACCACAAAATGAATTTCTCAATTTATGTAAGTGGGTTTTCTGCAAGAAAGACAACATTTGCATATCTTTCAGCGTAATGTGACTCACATCTCCCCACTGGTAAAATTGTTTGGCAGCGTTCCACTGGAGCTTCGTGTTCCTTTTGTTTCCCGCTATAGGCGATCGTCCTCTGGACAGTCCTCTCTTAGTGATGTTCACATGGTGACCTTTCATCCACTCTGGCCAGTTACCACGATTACAGCGATGCACGAAACGGGCACACTCCAGGAAAAGCGATGCCCTTGCTACGACAGGGGCTTCCTGGCAAAGACATTCATCAAAATCAACAAGACAATATTCAGTTCCTTATTTTCTTTGAAAAAAATACTGATGCCAATTTAAAGCTGCACTAATTTTGATGCAAAAACTTCATAAGCTAACCTCCAGAAACATAATATAAAGATCTGAAAATGCATTTCTTGACTCCTTTAAAGGAAATAACTGGTTTCAAGTTTTTGGTTATCATTTTATCTCTTTAGTCTAGCAGATTTGCATCAAAAGTAACGTGACACCATTTTGTATATAAACAGAAGAATCCAAACTGACCAGGTCCAGCGCTGCTGCTAAAATCGAAGCATCTGGTATGGTTCCTGGCTCACAGCAGTTCAACAGGAACTGAAACCTCTTCATGCCTTGTCTGATTGCACCTAGATTCACAATGTTTTTATTCTTTATGGCCTCCTGGCTAGCAGCCAAGCGCTCCTGGAATCCATGGCAACCTTGTCGGTGGTACAGAATAGTGTCAGTAAAATCTCTGCATGACAAGGTTTTAACAGCTGAAAATAGCTGGTGAAATATGCATCTGGTGATATCGCAATGAACATGCAAGTCTGTTTTTGTCACTATTCTGAAATAGCAAGAACACTACAAGATCTACAAATCAAAAATTTCCCCAAATAAATATCTATTAACTATTAACTTTGAGAGCAGAAGGTTCACGATAACTGTGACAAAGCTGTGGCGGGTCATGGTGTCAGGTCACTGGTCAGAGAACCACAGTTCCTCTTCCAGCAGATGCTTCTGACAAAGATGGACAAACACACAGAGAGCTGGCATGGAAGATGGTAGAGGAGTGTACCAGAAGCACAAGACACGTCAAGTACGGGCACACACACAAACAAACAGAGCGAATTGTGGGCGGGGTGGGGGAAGGCACCCGAGGATTCTACCATCTTTCTCTTCTGTGTGGTGAATCTTGGAAGGGTTCCTCCGACCAGACCGCCATTTACCGAGCCGCTTGAAGAAATTCTCCTCTTCCTCTCGCCCATATTCAATAGCGTTACCCTCCGACAGCTTCACGGCACTGGTGAACTTGACCTGAGATGTACAGGAAAGTCTTGGATCAAGGACATGATGTCTAATAACTCTAGCGCAAAGACTGATTCTTTTCCATGAAGAGGTTCAGCTTTATTCCCAAGAAAGAAATTAGGTGAGGCAGAAAAATGATCACATTAACGATGGCAATGGCATAGTTTCTGGTGGGACCTAACCATTGTAACCCCGTTTCCCCCCCTTGGGTGTACATGTTCATACTATAGTAGAATTAATTCATTTAATTTTGTTGTGTGTGTGTGTCTTTGTATAAGGTTTTAGTTTAAATGATTGAATAGATGCATGTTTTACATCATTATTGTTTGTAGAATAAGAAAGCCCAATTAAGTATAAATGATAAAAAAGAAATCAGGTCAACTATCTTCGGTGAATGAAATTATGCTCTTTTTTTTTGTCTCAATCTAATAATTTATTCAAAAATGCAATTCATACATACAATGACTGGAATTCTCATCTTCCATGATGAGTATGTTTTGGGGCATAAAGTTAAAAATGTAGGCAGTGTTATTTTAGTATTAATGATATTGTCACACTGCAAGTTCAGTTCTGTTTCTTTGTCTCGTCAGTGTGTACGTTGTGTTGGACTGCTATTGAAATTTGTCTTCTGATTGAATTTGAATTTGCCATATTTAAACCTGTTGTACTTCATCTTCTTCGTGGTGCGTTTGGCTCTCACCACACAACCCGTGACAGAAAGAGAAAGTAATCTGCGACTCGTTTGTGTTTTTTTTTTTTTTTCTGTTTCCAGTTTTATGTATCGGTTTTTGTTTATTATGGATATCCCTGCTGTGAAGCGATTGTGCCTTGAGCAGGGAGAAAGCTCCCTTGAGGAACACCTGGAAGAGTTACTGGATCTCACCTTCCCTTATGACTGCCTGTGCTTGTTCCTGTTCACTGGCCTCAACAACGCCACACGAGCGCAGCTGTCCGGGAAGGCTCCCCGAGGGAGCTATGCCTCCTTTGTGGAGTGGGTTCTGGTATGCTATGGATCTGCATTCACCGTGGATGATGTCACCAGCCCCACTCCCAACAGTGCTAAGCCAGAGCCCATTGAATGGGATAGAGCAGTCTAAACCCACCGCAGAAGTCGAGCCCTTCTCTGCCGCGAACTGTGTGCCAACGCCATCAGGGGCGTGTGAGATTAACATCACCTACGGAGCCTGATTTGCACGAGTCTGACCAGGTGTGCATGCCCGGCTGCACCATCTACCACCAAGGGAGTGGAATCTGAGGGCAAGGATGAGAGTCCCACCCACCCTCCTGCCAGTGAGAGTGAGACTCACAAAGTTTGGATGGGTAGTTAGGAGAAAATATCAGAATTACCCCTTACCAACTTGTTCACAGAACCTTCATCCGTCCCGTCAGTCCCACCCAGCCTCCCTCTCCCACCACCTCTCCTAACCACCATTGAAGATTTATCTTGTCTCATTGAACTATTTATTATTCTCCAGTTTCGTCCTCAGCCACTCCTGCCACCCACTCGTCATCTCCCACCAATCCCTCTGTGTCCTCTCCTCCTCTTAGTCGCGTAGTTCCACCTCGGGCCTGCTGGAAACAGTCTCTGCCTGGGCAAGAGGAGGTCGCGACTCTGCATACAGCCTCAGCTGACTTCGCTCCTCCTCGACCTGTCACCCCGGCTCCTGCGCCTACACTCCAATGGGGCTTTCTCTGTCAGTGGGCTCCACCTGGGTTAGATCTCGCTATGCCTTCGCTGCGGACTTGCGGCCATCTGCTGCGCTTCAGCCCCCCCCAGCCCTTCGACTATGGCCCGCTTAGCCCGCCCTCAGGCTCTGCCTCCAACCTTGGTTGTTCCAGCTCGCCCTCTCGCCTCCGGACCCACACTTTCATCTCGGGAGGTTGTCTCTGCGGCTCTGTCGCGGATGCCTGGGTCATTGACGTCGCTCCATCGCATCTGCATTTCGGCTACGCAGTGGGCTCCAACTCCATCGGCACCACTTCCGGCCATCCCCCATTCCGGCCATCCCCATCCCCAGGACTCATACCACCATGGTTTTTCCATGGCACCATGGTTTCCACTCTGCTCAAGGCTCCTCCCTGGCTCTCACCACCCTGGACTTTTCTGTTCTGCCTCCAGAGCTTCCTCCTGTATCCTCTGCCTGTTTTGCCAACCCTTCGCCATCTCCTCATCCTCCTCACCTTCTCTCTTGAGGGGCATTATATCACACTGCATGGGCTCTGTTTGTGTTTTGTACCATTCCTGCCTTAGTTGTCATGGTTATTCATTTGATTTCATCATGTTAAGGTGGGTGTGTCTTGTTATCGCCACTTCTTAAGTTCAGTTCTGTTTGAGTTTCTATGTCGGTCCTCCTCAGTGTGTACGTTGTGTTGGACTGCTATTGGAATTTGTCTTATGGATTATTAAAACCTGTTATACTTTAACTTCTTTGTCGTGCGTTTGTCTCTCTCCACACAACCCGTGACAGATATACTATTATAGTTCTTGTTAATATTTTGAATTATATTTTCTATTTTCACTTGAATTTTTAGTTAAAGTTTTAGTAATTTTATTTTTATTACATTTTAGTTTGTCATTTTATTACTTCAACTTAAACTAAACAAATATTAGAAATGTAATTACTAGCAAAAACAAAATTTGGTTCTTTTATAATTTATTTGATTTCAGTTTTTTTTTTTTTTTTTTTTAGCCATGAAAATGTTTTAGTTAGCGATAATAACCCTGTGTCAAGGTAATACAATTGCACTAATTTCATAATGGAGAAAAAAGCAAAAATGCAAAAACAGAAATTGCTGAAAAGAATATTCATAGCATATTCATAGAAAACAACACAGGGAGAGAATGGCCTCCTGGCTCAGCCGGGACTTGAACCAGGGATCTTTTTGTTAATTTATTATTTATTAGTAGTTTCCATATTATTGTTATTATTATTTATAAAATAATTATATTTTAACAAAACTGCTGCACTGCTTATTAATATTGGTCAAGTAATGCAACGAGTCTCTGACAATATCAGATTATGTTACCTTTTTATGTCATACTAAGGTTAGTTCAAGTTGTAAAGTGTGGTGCAACTCTCCAAAACCTAGTAACATATACACTATATTGCCAAATGTTTTGACACCTGCCTTTACATGCACATTAACTTTAATGACATCCCATTCTTAATCCATAGGGTTTAATATGGAGCTGGCCAACCGTTGCTGCAATAACAGCTTCAACTCTTCTGGGAAGGCTTTCCACAAGATTTAGGGAATACATTTATGGGAATTTTTGATCATTCTTCTAGAAGCGCATTTGTCAGGTCAGGCACTGATGTTGGACAAGAAGGCCTGGCTTGCAGTCTCCACTCTAATTCCTCCCAAAGGTGTTTTATCGGGTTGAAGTCAGGACTTCAGTAAAAAACAGTAAAGTTCCTCCACACCAAACTCGCTCATCCATGTTTTTATGGACCTTGCTTTGTGCACTGGTGCACAGTCATGTTGGAACAGGAAGGGGGCATCCCCAAATTGTTCCCTCAAAGTTGGGAGCATGAAATTGTCCAAAATGTCTTGGTATGCTGAAGCATAAAGAGTTCCTTTCACTGGAACTAAGGGGCCAAGCCCAACCCCTGAAAAACAACCCCACACCATAATCCCTCCTCGACCAAACTTTACCACTTGACACAATGTGCAGGCAGGCAAGTACCGTTCTCCTACTCGTCTCCCAGACTCGTCCATCGGATTGCCAGACAGAGAAGCGTGATTCGTCACTCCAGAGAACACGTCTCCACTGCTCTAGAGTCCTGTGGCGGCGTGCTTTACACCACTGCATCTGATGCTTTGCTTTGCGCTTGGTGATGTAAGGCTTGGATGCAGCTGCTCGGCCATGGAAACCCATTCCATGAAGTTCTCTATGCACTGTCCTTGAGCTAATCTGAAGGCCACACAAAGTTTGGAGGTCTGTAGCTATTGACTCTGCAGAAAGTTGAAAGAAAGCGCTGACCCCGCTCTGTGATTTTCCATGGCCTACCACCTCGTGGTGGAGTTGCTGTTGTTCCCAATTGGTACCACTTTGTTGTAATACCACTAACAGTTGACTGTGGGATATTTAGTAGTGAGGAAATGTCACGAATGGACTTATTGCACAGGTGGCAACCTATCACGGTACCATGCTTGAATTAACTGAGCTGCTGAGAGCGACCCATTCTTTTACAAATGTTTGTAGAAGCAGTCTGCAAGTCTAGGTACTTGGTTTTATACACCTGTGGCCATGGGAGTGATTGGAACACCTGAATTCAATTATTTGGAGGGGTGTCCCAATACTTTTGGCAATATAATATATGAACTAACAATACATAATATCTTTTAAAATATAGGCTACTTTTTACCTTCAAAAATATATTTTTGAATATAATGATAAAGTAATGAGCAATGAAAGAGTATACTCACATGCATTCAATGTGTAAGAAAAGTATGTTATTACTTTTTACTTGATGCAAACACCACATGACCTTTTAATGTAATTAATTAAATGTAATCTCTTCATGGATGCATTTCTAAGAACTTTGCGAATTTTAGTACTGTGGACACTCTTATTTGTCATTGACCCTCTAAATCCCATCTTATCCTCAATACACTGTAAATTTAAAGTCCTCACCTTGGAGCTCTGTCTGATAAAGGACAGTCTGTCCACTGAGCTGATGTCCAGCAGGTCCTCGACTCCATCAGCCAGCCCAGATAGAGAGGAGCGTTTCAGCCAGTTACCTGACCACAGATTCAATAGTTACATGGAAAAAAAAAGTGAATTTAGCACTCTGGTAACTTTGAGACCTAGTCATGTTTGAACTCTGGTACCCTTTCAATGGAAGTGCAAACAAGCCAAAAGGAATGTAAGAGGGAAGATTTCATGCTGGTTCTCCGGGTCATACAGCTTATACACAAAAATAGACAAACAACTCATAAACTCTCACAGCAAGTAAATAAAAGTAAAAAAAGAGAGATCAAATTTGAATGCATTTTCTTCAAACTAAAGCTTCCATAATGACACCATAAGATGAGGCTGCATAACTAAAACACAACACACATACGTAACATGGAGAGAGTGAGTGGATGGCGAACTTTCCTATGGCATGCTGGTGAAAAAAAAGGAAAGAACAGAGATATGAATGACTTTTCATGAAATTCAGATCCCTAACCTACCAGTGAACCAATCAGAACTGAAAAATCTTTTTTTAAATCTAATATCAACTTCACATACTCTCATATAAAGTTATTTAATATTATTATTATTATAATTTTTTTTTTTACAAACTTACCTATGTATGGCATGCACATGAACACATTAAAGAGAAACCTAAATCTTAATGTGTGTTTTGAAGATGAATGAAACAACATTAGTTTTGGAACGACATGATTAGTAAATGATGACAGAATTTTATATTTTGAACTATCCCTTTGTGAATCCTCTGTGTATGGAAATTTAAATTGTGTAGTTTTTAGTTTACAGATAGCAAATTACTATCAATGTGATTATTTACCCAATCATGCATATTTGGTAAAAGATCATAGTTTTGCAATTCAGAAAAAAAAGAAACACTTTTTTATCTTCTGGTTTGGACTAATATATCACACACACACACACACACACACACACACACACACACACACACACACACACACACACACACACACACACACACACACACACACACACACACACACACACACACACACACACACACACACACACACACACACACACACACACACACACACACACACACACACACACACACACACACACACACACACACACACACACACACACACACACACACACACACACACACACACACACACACACACACACACACACACACACACACACACACACACACACACACACACACACACACACACACATATATATATATGGGGAGCTACTTTATATTGGAATATTATTATGAATATTATTATTATGAAACTGTTTATACAGTAATTCTGCAATGAAAGAAATTCTGAAAAACAGGGTTATACCAGTGATGAACAGCAGTATAAGGATAAGAAAAGTAAGTATTGGTAGGGCTGGTTCTGATCCTCTGATCATACAGATCACACTGTTGTTCATCATAGTTAAAACTCTAATAATCTGCTTTGTATAGGACAACAAAGAAAATGAGACAAATATGGTTATGTTTGTAAAGAACTTCTCTCTCACAAAAACATACCTATGGGTAGTTTGAGCTTCTTGCGCAGTGAGATCCGTCGGGAACGTGAACGTGAACGCCGGTCTGTGGTAGTACCAGAGTGGGCAGTGGTACACTCAGAAGTATCCTGCTCTGATTGGCTGCTTGTATCACTGGCGGCACTCTGAGACTTGAACATCTTCCTCCAAAAGTCTTTCCTTCCTAAAAGAGCTCCTGGAATCTGCTCCTCACTGATATACACATACAGATGCACTTAATCCATGCATATATTTAATTTATGCATTACAAAATGTGTGTAATATTTGTGTGTATACTTTTTTGCTGCAGATGGCTTGGTTTCCTCCTTTTCGTCTGTTTTTTTAGTGGTATTAAGTTTCTCTGCGCTGTCCAGGAGGGCACTGAGTGCCACACGTCGGAAGACATTTCCATGAGACTCCTTTATAAACTGAACCAGCTGACGTATGTCACAATACAGACCCTGATTTGAGTGTGTATAGATGTGAGGAGAGACAGTCATAGTGTGAAAGTGTGAAAAGAGAGATGGAAAATAAAAATAAAGATTTAAATATTCACTCTTCTTTGAACAATAGAGTTCGTTACCTGAGAGCTGCTACACAGCTATTCATTTTACATACTCATAGATACATAGAAGCAATTAAAATATAACTAGTATTATACCATGTCCTAACCAGATGCAATGCGACAAGATCCCAGCAAAGAACAATTGACGAATGTGAAAATGGGGTGTGATGCAAACTATAAATCACAAACCACAGCCAATCAAAACAAATCTTCCTCAGTTCCACCTCAGTACAGAGTTAAAAATTAAATTAAAAGGTACTTGCGGCTTTATATTTGACAATTTGACTTTATATCTAACAGTGAAACTTTTTCTTACAATTGTAACTTTTTTCTACCAATTTGTAACTTTATTTCTCATAATTTTCGACCCTATGACCTTATTATCGCAAGTCTTACAGAGTCTTTTTTGCAACAGATTTGATTATCGAAAGATTGTCGCAATTACTTTAAAAAAGTAATTGTGACTTTATATCTTGCAATGCAACTTTATTCCTCGCAACTGTGATTTGCGACATTATTTATTACAATTTGAGACTTAATTTCTCGCGATTTTCGACCAGATTTCTCGCAATTTGTGACGTTATTTCTCAGAACTTTACATCTCACAGTGTGACTAAGTCGCGATGTAACAGAAGTGACCTATATCATTATGAAATGGATTATCAAAAATAAATGATAAAAATGTAGGGCGGGACTTGGTTCTGTACATCGGTTGTTGATTGGATGGAGGCACATAATGTGAACTTACTTAGTTTGCATTCAGATCTTCTAAAGGCATGTTATTGATCACAATAAGATCAATAATGTGCCTTTAGAAAATAGATAGGATGAAGTTTTTCTTTTCATTTGGAAATAAGCTTTCATATTTACAACAGTGTAGGAGACTGACACAGGCGAGCAAAAAGTATTCTCGTCCCTTCATAAAATTAAGGTTGAACCACTGGAGTCACATGGACTATTTTAACAATGTGTTTACTACTTTTCTGAAAATGTAATTGCTGTCTATGGAGGGGTAATGACAGAATTTACATTTTTGGGTGAACTATCCCTTTAAACATGATAAACAGTGTCAGTGTGTCGTTTAATCAGAAGTACAACTTAATTTTCTACTATAAAGCAGCTCTCCAGTGTGTTTTTATCTGCGGACGTCTGACCTCGACGGACGGAACAGGAGAAATGAAGCAGAAAAGATTTCCACGTGAAAGAAGGCAAAGCCTCCGTGCACACCTACCTAGGTAATCGCCATGGACCAATGGTAGTAAAGTCCCAAAACTAACTTTTAATGAACTTTGTTTTGGCCTGATTTTGTTCGAAATTACATCACATTAGTTCATTCTTTGATTTTGCCTGAAGTATATCGGGGCCTTTAGGGTCACTAAATATCTCAAGCCCAAAGTTTTGGCAACTCATGAATTAAATGCAGTACTCTCACCAGGTTTTCAGAACTGTGAAGCTCATGTGTAGTGGAGGCACATCTTGTGATGAGAGACTTGAACATGCAGCCCACCACTACAGTCTCCATGCTCTGGGCCAGAGACTTATCTCCTCCAGTGGTGAAGTTGTTCCCGAAGCCAGCCTTGTCTGCAAAGACAAACAAGTAATCTCAGATGAGAAACTGTGACCTGAATGCCATGCCTGGGCAAAATCACTGAAGCTCAGCTATAGGTGCCAAACAATAAGGGAAGCAGGAAGCACTGATGTTTACAAGATGAAAAGGGGGAAAATCAATAGCACATATGATAGGAAAACCTAAAAAGTGATTGCGGGTTTTGAAGGTTTGCATACATGCAAGTGACTGTGGCCTGAGAGATAGTGATAGACCTAACAATCAGGTCATGCTCTGATTTCACAGCAATGTTGAGTTTTGTTTAGCTGGATCTATAAAGCCGGTTTTATTGATTGTTTATTTGGTAAGGCCTATGCACTGTTTAGCTCTACTACAGGAGAGAACATCACCCTGGACACTGTGAGGGGTGCAGGAATGGGTGTAATGCCTAGTTTTGGCAGTAAATTTAGATATTGTGTATCTACCGATGTTTCTTTTATTCGCCCTCCTGGACCTCTCACCTGCACTGCCGTATTCTGCAAGAGAAAAGATGGTGGGCAACATTGGTGTCAGGCCAGCACAGACATGTACTCGTAAGTCAGGAAACACCAACTCGCTCCAAAACACACCCACACACAGACGCACACACCCACAGATGCAAAAAAGACAACCCCCCAAAAAAACATAGGGACATCATTTTCATAACATTCACTCATGTTCACTAACTTGCCAGATATCAATCGAAATTCAGCGTATCTTGCTGTTTTGATACCATAAAATTTAAAATACAAACAATAAGAATTGGCTCTGTCAATATGATGTTTGGCAAGTCTGCTGAAAGGATGAGTGATGAGGGTTTGGGGTACAAACAGTGGAGGTTGACTGGCAGACAGACATGTAGAAAGAAAGAAAGAAAGAAAGGTCATACGAAAGAAAGAAAGAAAGAAAGAAAGAAAGAAAGAAAGAAAGAAAGAAAGAAAGAAAGAAAGAAAGAAAGAAAGAAAGAAAGAAAGAAAGAAAGAAAGAAAGAAAGAAAGAAAGAAAGAAAGAAAGAAAGAAAGAAAGGTCATACTGGCAGACATGAAGGCAGAAGACAGAAGAGGCCAAGGAGCGAGAAACGAATGACATTAAAAAATGTAGAGACGATCTGTATTTCCAGATCATTTTACAATTTAATACTTTGTAGCACATGGCCTTTTTAAATGGAATATAAGACTTGTGATATATTTATATATATTTATGATATATTTTTATTGTGATAGAACTGTAATGCCATTGCTGGCATGTCCATTCCAAAACCGAATTTCAAATTTCGGTAACACTTTATTTTAGTGTCCATGTAAATATAGTACATAGTTACTACAGTAATAACTCTAAATTAGGCATAATTACATGCAACTAACCCTCAACCAAACTCTAACCTATAGTGGGCACATGTAGTTAATTCTTATTAGTACATAAATGTATAATTACACTGTAACACAGACACCTTAAAATAAAGTGTAACCACATTTTCTATGTTGGATATACATAACCTCTAAAATATTTGGATTTGGTCTAATCTATTTGGTGGTGGAATAGTTAATTATATAAACTACTGAAAAGACAGGGATGAAAAAGCCCTGATTTATGAGGCTAAATTGCTAAATTAGGTGTTCTGATCTGTTCTGATTGGTCATGGCTGTGTTATTAAGCATAATTCATGTTGTGTATCATGGGAAATGTGGTATGACACAGAAATATTCAGATGTTCTGATAAATGGCAATGTTTTTATAGGAAAAGCTACTCACTTTATGCAATCAAGTCTCATTTCTTATAGAAATTAATAATGTACAGTCAGCTGATCATTTTTGCAATATTAACCCAGACAGAGGATCGAATACCACCTGTTTAAACCTGATGGGGTTTGTTTTGCTATAATGACCAGCTATATGTACAGTGCATGGGTACATGGGTATACAATAATGATTTGATTTTACTATCTTACTAAAAGATTAGCTTAAAGCTTTTGAAATCCTCCCGAGACCAGAGGTGGACAGTAACTAAGTACATTTACTTGAGTACTGTACTTAAGTACACTTTTTGAGTATCTGTACTTTACTGGAGTATTATTTTTTAGGGATACTTTTACTTTAACTTCACTACATTTGAAAGACAAATATCGTACTTTTTACTCCACTACATTTCTATCAAGGTCCTCGAAGTCGAAAGTCGTTTCTGTAGCAGCTTTAAAAGTCAGTGGATGAATTTTTTCTTCTTTAAAAGGAATTTTTTTTTTTTTTTTTTTTTTTTTGCAGACAGCCTATCAGTAATCACTCTTGTATAGGGTCATGTGAAGTTTCCCAACATTTTTTAACACTGATCAGTTTACAGCAAAATGGAAGAAGACGGTTCCTCGGCACAGTGTGTGCACCCATGGCTATACTCAAAAAGTATGTTTCAGTTTTCTCAAAAGATTAAAGATTAAATTAGTTGGCATACACTTTGATGCATGTCTCATAAAATGTTAAAAAATGTAAATGTCTTGGAGACAGAGTAAGTTGGGGGAATATCGGATGTGTATCAGTGTATAGGGTCCATGCATTCAGCCTTAAAGTGACAGCAGCTTTGTTAAGAGCTTTGTAACTTTTATACAAGAAATTTTAAATTTCAATACTTGTATAAAAGTTACAACGCTCTATACAAATGTAAAGAAATGAGTTTAAGGTAGTCGTATGCTAGCATGTCGGATGGAGCATCACTGACTGGCTTAAACCACCTTGGTGGCATAATGTACATTTATACAACAATGCAACAATAATAAAATAATGCATTGACATAAAAAAAAGGAAATTTACTTTTGATACTTAAGTACTTTTAAAAACAAATACTTCTGTACTTTTACTTAAGTAAAAATCTGTTTTTAGAACTTTCACTTGTAACGGAGTAATATTTGACCAGTAGTACTTTTACTTTTACTCAAGTAATAGAGTTGTGTACTTTGTCCACCTCTGCCCGAGACCCAGTCATAGACTTATGTCTTTTGTAGAGGATATTACATTTTAGCAAATTTCTCTGAGATCATATATGTCAGTTTTAAGTCTGGATGAGTAGGGTACAACGGGGCTAAAGGCTCCACGGGGTAAAAGGCTCCTTTGATTTTATTTTCCTCTAAACCACTAGATGGCACAAAAACTTGCCTCAGCACTTTCCAAAACAACGGCTTTTCAAGATGCACGTGGAAATTTGTCTGATCTTTGATGCGATCACGGGCAGCAGCGCTCATTTGATTTAATATTTGATGTTTTTTAAAATGTTGTAGATTTAAGTAGCAAATAAGAATCGCTAAAATTATTGAATATATTTTGAAACAAAGGTCTTGTTAATGTTTGTCAGTTTTGTTCAAGGTAATTAAAGCAACTGTTTTTCAATGACGGAATAATATGTAAAAGTATGGTATTTGGGGTAAAAGGCACCCTTGCTGTCAGGGCAAAAGGCACCATATTTAACATGATAATAAACAGCTAGCTGACTTTTCCATTTGTTGACATGACATGGTTAGATTCAGATTGTAAGTATATCATATATTAAGTTGGGTGTTCACCTTAGAGATAATCACCATATTTATAATGAAACTATCATATTAAAAAAAATTATATTAATCATATCATATAATAAAATATAATTTATTGTTACTACTGTAAATCTATATTAAATTATTATGGTATCTCCTTCAATGCTTTCAGAATCTTTACTTTTTTAAATGATTTTGTTTCTATATTTTTCAGATATATTTCTATATTAAAATTTTTTAATGACAACATATTTATTGATCAAAAATGAATTATTTTATTCATCAAAATAAACAGAAAATAGTTCAAACTTTGCTAAAGTGATTGTTTTGAACAAGTATTAACTTAGACATTATTAAAAAAAACTAGTGCAGGGCAAACGATTAATCGCGATTAAACGCATCCAAAATAAAAGTTTGTGTTTACATAATAATTATACACAGCACACACACATATATTATGTATATATAAATACACACACAGGCATGTATATATTTAAGAAAAATATGTTATTTTATATATAAAATATTTATATTTATAAATAAGATAAATTATCTATACACGAAGGAGTGTGTATATATATATATAAAATTATACAGAGCACACACACATATATTATGTAAACACAAACTTTTATTTTGGATGTGATTATTCGCGATTAATCATTTGCCCAGCACCAGAGGTGGACAAAGTACACAACTCCATTACTTGAGTGAAAGTAAAAGTACTACTAGTCAAATATTACTCCGTTACAAGTCAAAGTTCTTAAAAACTATTTTTACTTAAGTAAAAGTACAGAAGTACTTGCTTTTAAAAGTACTTAAGTATCAAAAGTAAATTTCCTTTTTTATGTCGATGCATTATTTTATTATTGTTGCATTGTTGTATAAATGCACGCTATTCCATGGTGGTTTAAGCCAGTTAGTGATGCTCCATACGACCACCTTGAACTAATTTAAATACTTAAAAGTTACAAAGCTTTTTACAAAGCTGCTGTCACTTTAAGGCAGAATGCACAAATCCAACACACTGATACACATCCGATATTCCCCCAACTGTTTACGTTCACTTAAGACATAATCAACTTTGTTTACGTGAATACTTCCCAAAATGAAAATTGACATTTTGTGTGTATTGGTCTGTTTAAGTGCGAAAAACACACAAAAGAAAGCTCTATTCAGTACTCGTGCATCTCAGAGGCACATAAAAACAGACTGAACTGAGCTCCTTCATCATGCTTTTTCAGATTCATCCATACGTCTATGCTTCTCTTTCTCCCAGACATTTACATTTAGCAAAAAAGAAAAAAAAAAACTTTTAAAGAAGAAAAAAAATCATCCACTGACTTGCAAAGCTGCTACAGAAGCGACTTTTGACTTCGAGGGCCTTGATAGAAATGTAGTGGAGTAAAAAGTACGATATTTGTCTTTCAAATGTAGTAAAGTTAAAGTAAAAGTTTCCCTAAAAAATAATACTTCAGTAAAGTACAGATACTCAAAAAGTGTACTTAGGTACAGTACTCAAGTAAATGTACTTCGTTACTGTCCACCTCTGCCCAGCACTATAAAAAAACCTAAAATTTATTTTTGTGTGCCTTTTGCCCCATGCTGGGGAGCCTTTTACCCCATGTGTGGGGTAAAATGCCCCCTGCCCCCCACGACACCCCATACATTTTAAAGATTTTTAAATAAAATAAACCACTCTTATGATTTATTTTCCCACAACATCTGTTGCTCCATAAATGTTCAATACAAACATATATATTTTTCTGTATATCATACACTATAGGAGTAGTGAAAAGCACATTTTTCTTAAGGTGTGCCTTTAGCACCATTGTACTCAACTGTAAAGAGCACATTCAGTGCTTTTCAGATATACCAAATGTTTGGAGGTTTCACCATGACAACTCCTTCTCCTTGGTCTTGGTCTGAATGACAAAATTTAGCACTCTTATGGAAATATGAAAATATTTTGTAATTATCATTTAAATCTGACTAATTAATTTTTAAATAAACAGGAAAATGTTACGGGGCTTCAAGTCAGAATATGTCTTTCTGTTACGAAACAGAGCATCGACAAACAGTGTTTTCCCCCTATACATGTCTTTCATTCTTAAAAACTGGACATAAAATATGAATGACATTTTTTTTGTAAATTCCAGTTGTTTCTTATGCTCCCTCCAAACAACGTGATGACAAAAAAAATCTGGGTCTCAGGAGGTTATACAGAAAACAGCTCAATATTACTAAGAAAACAAGTTCAGCAACAAAATGCTGCTACAAGATTATAATATCAATTTATATATATTATTATTATTCATCTTAAATCTAAGTTACTTTTATGGACTAGTTAATTAATATAATTAGCTACAATGTTACATGTCTTCATCTATTTTAATTTCTCTCTCATCGAGCTCTTTACGCTTCTTACCGGTTTGTTGTTCTTCCAAGCAATGGTTTCATTTTCTTGCCTCTAGTCATCTATCAAAGGTTTTATCCTCACCCTATATATTAAAATGAACATTCAAGTCTTCGAGTCACAAGATGACACCATTGCTATTCTAATCTCCGTTTGTATGAAAACAGACGCTAAAGTTATACATGAGACATGAAAGTAGCACCGGCATCTTGCTATGGACAACAATCAAATATACAGTTTAGCGGTTATTATACAAAAATATTTCACAGCTCAGTGACCAATTAGAATCAAGTATTTCAGAGAGCCATGTAATATACTGTATTGACAAAAGTTTTGGGACGCCTGCCTTAACATGCACATGAACTTTAATGACATCCCATTCTTAATCCGTAGGGTTTAATATGGAGTTGGCCCACCCTTTGCAGCTTTAACAGCTTCAACTCTTCTGGAAAGGCTTTCCACCAGGTTTAGGAGTGTGTTTATGGGAATTTTTGACCATTCTTCTAAATGCACATTTGTTAGGTCAGTCACTGATGCTGGACGAGAAGGCCTGGCTCTCCGTCTCCGCTCTAATTCATCCTAAAGGTATTCTATCGAGTTGCAGGCCAGTCAAGTTCCTCCGCACCAAACTCGCTCATCCATGTCTTTATGGACCTTGCATTATGCACTGGTGCACAGTCATGTTGGAACAGGAAGGGTCCATCCCCAGAAATTGTCCAAAATGTCTTGGTATGCTGAAGCATTAAGTGTTCCTTCACTGGAAATAAGGGGCCAATCCCAACCCCTGAAAAACAACCCCCCACATCATAATCCCCCCTCCACCAAACTTTACACTTGGAACAATGCAGTCAGGCAAGTACCGTTCTCCTGGCAACTGCCAAACCAAGACTCGTCTATCGGATTGCCAGAAAGAGAAGCGTGATTTGTCACTCCAGAGAACAAGTCTCCACTGCTCAAGAGTCCAGTGGCGGCGTGCTTTACACCACTGCATCTGACGCTTTGCATTGCGCTTGGTAATGTAAGGCTTGGATGCAGCTGCTTAGCCATGGAAACCCATTCCATGAAGTTCTCTATGCACTGTCCTTGAGCTAATCTGAAGGCCACACAAAGTTTGGAGGTCTGTAGCTATTGACTCTGCAGAAAGTTTCTGCACATTGTGTGCCTTAGCATGTGCTGACCCCGTTCTGTGATTTTACGTGGCCTACCACTTCGTGACTGAGTTGCTGTTGTTCCCAATTGCTTCCACTTTGTTTTAATACCATCAATAGTTGACCGTGGGATATTTAGTAGTGAGGAAATGTCACGAATGGACTTATTGCACAGGTGGCAACCTCTCACGATACCATGCTTGAATTCACTGAGCTGCTGATAGCGACCCATTCTTTCACAAATGTTTGTAGAAGCGTCTGCATGCCTAGGGGTTTGATTTTATACACATGGCCATGGAAGTGATTGGAACACCTGAATTCAAAGATTTGGAGGGGTGTCCCAATACTTTTGGCAATATAGTGTATGCAATGAATGAATTTGACAAGATTCCAAAACCTACAATAAAAATGTATTTGTAATACATTAACAGTCAAACGTTTAATTTATTTTTTTTGTTTGTTTGTTGTGTGTGCCTTTGAAAAAGACATCTCTTGTGCTCACCAAGGCTGCATTTGTTTTTGCATTTGTGCAGCAACAGTAATATTGTGATCCATTATTACAATCTTAAAAAGCTGTTTTCTATTTTAATATTATTTAAAAATGTAATTTATTCCTGTGATGCAAAGCTGAATTTTCAGCAGGCATTACTTTCAGCAGTCTTCAGTGTCACACGATCCTTCAGAAATCATTCCAAAACGCTGATTAATTATTAATAATGGTTCTTATTGATTAGGAATTATATACTTGCTCATACACCTTCCTTGGATAATACATCACCCTGACAAGTTTTGACAAGTATTTTGATCAGTGTAAAGGAAGTAAAAATGGGTTATCATTAATTTATGACCTGTTGCAATCCATTAACTCTCCCTCTACAGAATTAGTTAAAGAGGAATGGGAGAAAGAGCTAGGAGTGGAAATTCCTGAGGAAACATGGCAGAATAGTTTAAATGATATTAATGAACACTCCATCAATTCTAGACACTGCCTCGTTCACTTTAAGGTTATTCACAGACTACACTATTCTAAAAATAAGCTGCAATACATTTTTCAGAGTATCTCACCTCTCTGTGATAAATGCAACTCAGTTGATGCTGATTTGTCACAGTTTTATTTTCTTCCCCAAGGTACAGAGTTATTAGTATAAAAAAATGGGATGCACTTTCAGAAACGTATGCAAGCACTCATCATTCTGGAACGTTCTGATCTTCACAATCTAGGGCGCAACGTACATTTCTTGCTTACAGTTTAATTATTGCCAAAAAGCTAATAAGGCTGTTCTGAAAGAAAAAAGCAGACTCCTAAGGTCAAGTTATTGTTATGGGTTATGTTTAGGTCTGTTGAGTTGTTGTCACATGGTGTTTTGGTGTTGGTTCATGTTCATTGTTCCTTGTTCATGTTTTAGTTTATCATGTTCTTGCTTTGTTTTAGTGTCATGCGCTGCGTCCCAATTCGCATACTATCCGTACTAAATAGTATTCGAAAAAGAATTAGTATGTCCCAAATCGTAGTATGTTGAAAAGAGTATTCCAAATATTCCCGGATGGTTTACTATTTCTGGTCATAATTCGAAGTGCAGATCGATGCGCACTCTAACGGCTGATATTCCCCACAACCCATTGCGAGATGGACGAGGATTCGATTAAAACTACAAACGCGGATAAAAAGTGTTAAAAAACTACAAACATGACGGTTACGCGAGTCTGGCGGTTAAATAGAGAGGATTAGATAAAGGGGTTTGAGTGAGCAATTATCAGTATTTAACCTGACGAAAAGATATTTCTTCAATGTTAGCCACATTATATTTCACCTGCAGCAGCATTGTGAACTTTTGTAAGAATATGTTTGGCCATTAACTTGGCAAACACATGAGAGGAGTCTCTGCATTAAAGACCCACGAATGTCAGATCAACGTGCGATACGGGAGGATTCTCTCCGATACGGTAGGAAATTAAATTGAATGTGGAGGATTTTAACTGTGACGATGATTGACAGGGCAGTTTAAACGGTGACGGGCTGCACGTAACTAAGCAACAGAGTCCGTTAAAGATGACGAAGTAGTATGTCCCAAAGCTTGCATACTCTTCTGCTACACACTCAAAAGTATGTACTTTTTCTTCACAAAAAGAGTACATACTTTTAGGACGTAGTATACGTAGGCGAATTGAGACGCAGCAATGTTCACAGTCTTGTCATGCACTTCCTGGTCTTGTCATGTGACTCCCATGCCCTCATGTGATCTTGTGTCTTGTCCTGTCATTGGTTCATTGTTTAATCACTGTTCACAGGTGTCACTTGTCTTGTCATTAGTCTGTGTGTGTATTTAAGCCCTCATGTTTGCCATGTGTCTTTGTCAAGTATTGTATGTTGTAACCCGCTGTCGGTGAGTTTAGTTATTGCAAGTCTTTGTTTTATGTTTGGATCTAGTCAAGTCTTTGTTTTATGTTTAATTGTAAATAAACTGCACTTGGGTCCTTCAACTTGCCTCCAGTGGATCCACGTTACAGTTGTGTTTTGATTTAGTCTCCATTGTGTTCTCTGTCCTGTCCCTATTAGACTGAGCTCTGTTTGCCAGTTTGTTCCCTTAGTCACATATTACGTATTTCGGTTTAAATGCAACTCAGTTGATGCTGGTTTGTCACATAGTTTTATTTTCTGTCCCAAGGTACAGAGTTATTAGTATAAAATGTTTTGATGCGCTTTCAGAAACACTCAGTATGCAAGCACTCATCTTTCTGGAACTTTCTGATCTTCACTATCTAGGGTGCAACATACATTTCTTGTGTACAGTTTAATTACTGCCAAAAAGCTAATACTGCTGTTCTGGAAGAAAAACAGGCACCTAAGGTCAAGTTATTGTTATGGGTCATGTTTAAGTGTTGAGTTGTGTTTTGGTTTAGTCTCCATTGTGCTCTATTAGACTGAGCTCTGTTTGCCAGTTTGTTCCCTGAGTCACATATTGCGTATTTCGGTTTATTTAAGCCCTTGGTTGCATTCTAGGAGTTTATTTTCTCTTGGATTTAATATTAAATACTGTTTGTTTCTCTGAATCTCCTGAGTTGTGCGTATTACTGCAGCCAAACCATACAGTTATGGCTTTGAAAGTTGATTTCTACTTTACACTTGGAACAAATTATCATCTGAAAGGTCATTTTAATTCTTTTGATAAGATCTGGCACCCTGACCTTGATGGAAACCCTTTTGACTAACATCATTTTGGCAATGTAATGTTATTCAATGTTAACAGGCCTGGCTTGTGATTTTTTTAACAATAATGTGTTTTTCTTTGTATTTGTATACACAAACGAAATGGAGTCGGTAAGATTACAAACCTTTCTTTAAAATGTTGTTTTCCAAATAAACATATTTGACAAAAAAGTTGCTTATTACTATCAGTGTTGAAAACAGTTTTTGCTGCTTTATATTGATGAATAGAAAGTTCAATGAACAATATTTATTAGAAAAATATTTACTGCCACTTTTTTAAAACATTGATAATAATAAGACATTTTCGAGAGCACCAAATCAGTATATTAGAAGGATTTCTTAAGGATCATGTGAAATTGAAGACGGCAGTGTCATCACAGGAATAAAATACATTTGAAATGGTATTAAAATAGTTTTTTTTTTTTTTTACTAATTGTAATAACATTTCAAAATATTAGTTTTTACAGCAAAATAAATTAATAAAAAATAACAAAAAAGAGCTTCGGTGAGCATCAGAGACTTTTTTTTTTAAGAACATCAACAAATTGTAATTATTCCAAACTTTTGGTGGGTAGTGTATGTATTTCAATGTAAAATTAAGAATTTTACTGCATTTATAGTTTTAAATAAAAGTTCAATACACCGTTTAATAATCAAATTGCAAATAATCAAGTTTAGCTCTTTTTTTAAGAAAAGACAAATACATCTCTGTGTCTGATGTATGAAAATGGGGCCCATGCTGTATATCTGGAGATTTCAGAAAAGGGATAAAACATAAGCCTGGGCATGTTAATAAGTGCAGCTCTGCCCTCTTACTGTCAGTGATTGGCTCCATGCAGAAGCCAAGTAGCGCGTGCAGGAAATCCACAATGTTGTTGAGCGAATCCTTGTTAACGTATTCTTTCATAGTCTGCCGGAACTGCACTTTATCCAGCTTGTACAGAGAAGTCAAACAGTTCTGAGCCTAAAAAAAGGACAGAACATCTAGTCATTAACCTTTGTTGTAGATAGAGCTACAGTTATTTAATCATGTCTAATAATTGCTTTGAACTAATGTAATATATTGGATACTAAATATATTATGAAATCTATATCATCTGACTATATGACTTAGTAACAACAGTATATCAACATATTGCTGTGTGACATAGGTCAGTGCTTAAACCTCTTGAAAAATAAAGGTTAATAGTCACTGTAAAATGCTATTTTAATTGTACAGATATATTGACCTGCATTCGAAGGCGGTCTCCAGAGAGCCCGCGATGGCCTTCACCACAGCCGTACGCGCAGCCGAGCGATTTTACGATCTTAATAAGCATGGTGAGAGCCAACCTGTGAGTGCTGAGGGAAGTGTCTTCATCCTGTTGATGATTTAAGAAATGCAAATCTTCCAAGTGACAATTACTCTCAGATATTCCTTTACACCAGATATATAAACTGGCTTACCTTGTTGTCCTTGTTGTTCTTTATATCATCTCTGCTTCCTCCACGACTCTCTCCACCCCCTCCTCCTCCTCCATCACCTCCACCACCTCCATTAGGTGCTGCTCCCGTGCCTCCAGCTGCCTCTCCCTGAGCTCCACCTGCACTCTGACTGGCTCCCTCCTTTGGACACTCCGCCTCTTTGTCCTCAGGTTTGGAGGATTTCTTATTCATGCTGGGAACCACGCCCAGCTGCAGAAGGCAGTCGATAATGTTGAGCGCCACGTCGCAAATCCGAGAGCTGATGTCATGGGTGAGTACGGAATATAGGGCCCGTAGAACAGCCTTGAAAAACACCACAGTGGTAAAAAGAAAGGGAACACTACTAATAATTTGAACCATATGGACAGATCTTTTCAATTAAATTTAAAATAATTGATTTTTCTCAGAAGTTGATGGCCAATCATATGATTACCAGTCAAAAGTTTGGAATATTCAATTATTATTTTTTTTGAGAGTAGTCTCTACATTTACTTAAATACAGTGAAATCAGATATATTGTGAAATATTATTACAATTTTAAATAACCATTTTCTATTTCAATATATTTTCAAATGCATGAAATACCAATGATGGCAAATCTAAATTTTCAGCATCATTACTCCAGTCTTCAGTGTCACATGGTCCTTCAGAAATAATTCTAATATGCTAAGTGATATTCTGGTAAATGGTTTTAAAGATTTGGGTGGGGTAAGTAAGAATGAATGCTTTTATTTAGTAAAGATGGAATAAATTGATCAAATGTGACAGTAAAGATATTTTATAATATTACAAAAAAAATTATGTTTAAAATAAATGCAGTTTATTGAACTATCTATTTATTAAAGAATCCTGAAAATAAATATTTTCAAAACTGATAATAATAAGAACAATTATTAATAATTTAGCAACAAATAAACATATTAGAATTATTTCTGAAGGATTATGTGACACTGAAGACTGGAGTGAAAAATGTATTACATTTTAAAATACAGAAAATGGTTATATTAAATTGTAATAAAATGTCACAATATTACTGTTTTACTGTATGTTTGGTCAAATAAACGCAGCCTTGGTGAGCATAAGATACTTTCTTTAAGAACATTACAAAACCTTAATTATTCCAAACATTTCACCAGTGATGTATACGCAAATCTGCCACTCTATGACAGTAAACTCATGCCCCTCTGCTCAAGGCTCCACCCCTTACCACAAGGTCCAGCATGCCATTCTTCAGAATGAAGTTGTTAGTGCCCTCAATGGTGTCTCGGTCCTCCAGGGATGTGTAGTTGATGCAGGAGTCTGTCAGACTTCGGGGAAGGTTGGAGCAGGCCAACGGCTCACATGGCATCTCAGGGATGGGAATGGGGTTACACAGTTTCTTTATGTGCTCTGTGAAGAAATCTGTGTAGCCTACATTAAAGGAAGCCACTGTCGTGTTAAATGTGGCCATCGTGATGGTGGAGATCTGAGAACGAACTAAAAGAAAAAAAAGAAGACTATCAGTCCACATTACTGATTAAAGAGGCAGTCACACTACAATTTTCTTCCACTGACTTCAATTTTTGCGCATGCAAATGCAAGAGACTGAAAACAAAGTTTTGCATCTCGCAGCGTTCCAAGTGTGGTGAACCTGTGAATTCATATCATGTTTTTTTTGCAATTTTTGAATTTTTTTTTTTTTTACCACAGAGCAAGAGCATAGTTGTCAAGTAATAACAAATTTTTTTCAGGAGGTTGCAAATTTTGGTTGCACTTAATTTTACAGTATGTGCACTTATGTGTACTTACCTAAGAAAGTACTGGTTAATAAGGTAACTACATGGGTTAAGGTTAGGTTTAGGGGTAGGTTCAGGGTTAGGGGTAGGTTAAAAAAGCACCACAGAGCACGCGGTTTTCATATTCATAACTCCTGACACATATTAACAAATTACTGTCACTATAAGACTTTGAGAATAAAACAGAGGTAAAAAATGGAAGCTTGAGTCTTAGATCTTTTAAATGATGTATAGTTTGTCAAGGTAATTACTTACATCTGACAGTCATTTGAGCTAATATACACAAATAAAGCTTAAGGACGAATGCGCCCTCAATCCGGTTAAGAGGTTAAGTCATATCTCATTTGTTTCACGAGGTTGCAAATGTTGGTTCTCTCTTCTTCTTCTGTGTGACAAGCGAGTGTCAGAAGCGTAAAGTGCCGCAGCACCACCTTGTGTACCGGGAGCACTATCTACTGAATTTGCACGTTCACTCGGCGCATCGCCAGTGAAAATCGCTTGGGTGTGAACACTCAAGACGAGCCGAAAAACGTCACGAAAAATGCTGGTGATAAGCACGCGCGATATTCGTCCCGGTGTGTACAGGCCTTATGGCTGCTCTGCGTTAATAAAAGGAGTGCTGTTAAACTGAATTTGCGTTAACACGTTAATTTTGACAGCCCTACTATATATATATATATATATATTGTTATCGTGACATACAATTACTAATATCGTGATATAAGATTTTGGTCATATTGCCCCCCCTAGCTAAAAGCAATGAGTAATATATCATCTGTATAATATTATTTTTTAATTCCAAATAATTATTTATTTATATGCCTTTTCACAAAACAAAAAAACTTCTCTGAAATGTTCTATGGATCCCCTAGAGCAGGGGTGGGCAATTCCAGTCCTCGAGGGCCAATGTCCTGCTGAATTTAGCTCCAACCCTAATCAAACACACCTGAACCAGCTAATCAATGTCTTCAGGATTACTAGAAGGCTACAGGCAGGTGAGTTTTATCAGGGTTGGAGCTAAACTCTCCAGGACAGTGGCCCTCGAGGACTGGAATTGCCCACCCCTGCCCTAGAGCCACCTTGTATTAAAAAAAATATTCTGTTGTACTAATAGTGTAATAATGCTTATTTGCTTACCACCCTCTTTGATAGTATTGTCACTGTGACTGTTAGAGTGTTCAGGCAGGTTGTGGTGGGAGTGAAAATGTTTTGCTCCAAGACTGTCAACTTCACCGGTAGTATCTGAGCTTCCACGACGTGTTAACTTCCCTGCAACAAAACAAAATACAGCCACTATATGACAATACAATATTACTTTTAATTACATGACAATATTTTATTATTTTAGTCAATACAATTATAAAATGTAAAAGTTTTATGAATTCAATTTATTAGACATGCTTTGAAAAAGAATTGGGAAAAAATAAAACAGATTTCTTATGGCCCTACATACCCATGATGGTGGAAGGCCAACCCCCACGGTCCAGTGTGCGACGGTCATCTCCCAGTCCAGAGAAGCTTCCGAATGAGAAGGTGCTGCGTGTGGGTGAGACGTCCAGGTGATCCTCATGCATCAGGAAAGGTACACCCATCCGCCTCTGCCGTTTTTTCCCAGTATGGTGGAATGGGATAGAGCCCTTTCTCTCCCGATCCTCTCTACGGTTCTTAAACTGTAAAAGCATTGACAAGATAAAACTTTTAACACGTGTGGCTGTATCAAGAAAGCACATGACGAAGGAGTAGTCAAAATGAAACAGTCTTTTAATAATCAGAGAACACACAGGAGAATTTACGTAACAACCACTTAGCACAAACATTGACGACAGCACAAAGTACAGAATGAGAACTGAGGGCTCATATACACACACAGAGATCGTTAATGTAACAAGAAACACCTGCATAACTTAATCAATGACCATGGAGACAAACCAGGAAACACAGGGAAAAAGGAACTGAACACAAGAAGCACAAAACCAAAACGGACTATACATGTTACATTAACAAGTGGCTAGAAAAATGGTCAGTTTTTAAGCAAAGATATCCCGCCCAGAAAATTAGGATGTTATATTAACATTTTAAATGGGTTTTTGTTAAATCTAAGATATATACATGAACTATGCATAAATAAAATAATATGCAAACCTTTTTAAATATGTTCATGCCCATCTCAGCTGAAAGGTCAGGGACTGCTTGTCTCCTGAGGTTAGTAACGGACACCTTGGAGAAGGTCTCAGAGCTCAAGGACCTGCTCTCCTCATTACATTTCAGAGTCATATCCTTAGAAAAATAGGAAGGAAAGGTTACACTTTATTTCGATAGTCCACTTTAAACATTCTACTAACTATCAGTAACTTTGCAACTACATGTCAACTAACTGTCAATAGAGTATTAGTTGACTTTCAGTAGACTGGTAGGTTATGGTTAGGTGTTAGGGTTCAGGTTAGTAAAATAAGTTGAATTGTAGTTGCCAAGTTACTTATAGTCAGTAGAATGTCTGTTGGGGGACCAACAAAATAAAGTTTTAGTAAATATTAATCAGACAGTCTACAAATACTCTAATGACAGTTAGTTGACATGTAGTTGCAAAGTTACTTATAGTTAGTAGAATGTCTAAAGTGGACTTTCAAAATAAAGTGTTACCGAAGGAAAAAATAGGGTAAATGGCTAAAATGTTGGGTAAAACTTTATTTTTCGATAGGTCACTTTAGACATTCTACTAACAACAGGTAACTTGGCTGTTACATGTCAACTACCATTCACTAGAATATTAATATACTGTCTGCTTGATGATTTAACCATTCAGTTGTGATCGACTTTCTGTCAATTTATGGATCATAACTCTCCATGTCAAATGATTTTTGACCGCTTCTTTCAATTCTTTCATGGACATGTTCATGTCTGCCTTGAGTATGTCCAGCCAGCTTGTTATTTGATGTCTTCTTCTCATCAAACTAACTATGCCCAGTATGAATGCTGTTTCCAAGGAATTAGCTTGCATGATATGACCAAAGTATGAGAGCTGCTACTTGGTGATTTTTCCCTCAGTGATATCTTTGTTTTGACTCACTCTAGGATCGTCTTGTTCGCCATTTTTCGACCTTAAACCTTTACTGCCAAATGCTGTCCAGACTGTAGCTTCCTGATTCTCATAGAGTGATCGTATCAATCCTTCCAGATGCTCTGGGAGGCCCATTTGCTTCAGGCAATTCCACAGCTTGTCATGATCCACACAGTTGAATACTTTACTGTAATCGGTGAAGCACATATACTCGTCCTTTTGGTATTTGTGAGTCTTCTCCATGATCCACCGCAGGTTCGCAATTTGAGCTCACATTCTACTGACTGAAGTTCGTCAACTTATTCTACTAACTCTAACCTAAGTCTACTAAATCTCTAATAAGAGTTAACTGACATGTAGTTGCAAAGTTACTAATGTCTAAAGTGGACTATCGAAATCGAAAGTGCAACCAAAAGCAACGGCACATCCTGAATACTTAGGTTTAGATTAGATGATTGTATGGCCATAAAACAGGATTGTCATCTAATCTAAACCTAAACAATCTAAAAGGATTCCGGATGTCCCATTGCTGCTTTTAACAGAAATGTTCAAGCCCTCTTATTCAAAAAGGTCACATTAGTACAAGCAGTGACGCTGCTCGGGCTATGTAAATGGAATACTGATGAGAAGCACGCATTTAATTAATTCCTGAATGAATCAGCATTTTTGCAATTGAATTAATAATTCAATAACTCATTCATAAAGACAGAAACTTGCTGCAAAAACACAGTTTTTCCCATAACCCATTACTAGTGGCTTCTTTGAATATTTATTTCTGGAGGGGCACAATCAGTCAGTTGTCAAGCAATATGAGGGCACATATAAACATTTCTAGTAATTTTGAATCAAGCAAAAATGCGTTTAAACAGTCCACTTGGACTGGCCGTATTATCTCACATAACTCACATGAGCTAGCAAAAGACAATTCATCAACAAAATATTGTAAATGAATAACTGAATATTATCAGTACCATACATAAAACCTTTTTTTTAATTAGTATGGGTCGATATTCGATATAATATCATCTGTTGTTAGATATTTAATTGTGCATTATATTTTTACATTTAGATAACCTTTGCCATCCTTTAACACTCACTTAAACTTAATCTTTACTTACACTGATAATGTAATAACACAGTTAAAAGTAATTGTTATGGAGGTCTCAAAAGGATTTTAAAGTGTATATTTCAATTGCTGTGCTGCCTAAAATTCACTAGTTTTTTTAAAAAAAATTTAATTTTATTTGGAATTTTAATATCACCCATTTATTGATTATCGGCCATAGCATAAAACTAATAATCTGCTTATTCAAATCAATATCAACCAGAATTTTAATATCTGTGCATCTCTAAACTAAACTAACATTGTATAGAATTTCACAACTGCACCTGTTGTCATGCCTATGGATTGTATTTTATTCCTTTTATGTTTTGTATTATAATTTCAAGTGAATTGATGATCATTCAATGTATTTCATACTCTGGCCCCGTCAGAACCTAATACAATTGCACCACTGCCCATTACTACCTGAAACTGTCTCACAGTCAGTTAACAAACATGTTAATGATTACCTGTGTTTTGTGAGTATTGACCAAAGATGGGGTAGCAGCCACCATGGAGCTACTGCGGGGTCGTGGTAAGGGGGGTATCAGGGGCTCAGGGGGGCGTTCAGGCTTCTCCTGCAGTATCTGACGCAGCCGCTGCAAGTAGAATATGAGGGCCCAGTGCACACCTTCTTCTGTCCAGTGAGGCTGCATCAAGCAACGCAGCACTGCAACGTCAAAATAGGTGGCATACCTTGCTCGCTGCGATACTGAGATGCCACCTGGGACTGAGAAACTTTCGGTGAAAGAAAGACAGAGAGATTGTTACAGAAAATGATGGTCAAAGAACGGAAGTTCAGACTGAGGTTGCTGAGAACCGTTGCTTGGCAACTGCACTGCGATCACATGCACAGACTAACGCTGTGACAGATGGGAGTCTGACTGGAACTGGACAGTTTATCTAGCCAACATAGGATAAGTTTAAAGAAAATGCTTTAAGATCGTTCTAGTTTTAAAAGATTATTATGGATTTGTTTGACTTTTTTGCCAACATTTTATAATAACGTTCAATTTGTTAACATGTTATCATGAACTAACAATGAACAACAATTTTTACATAATTTATTAATCCAGGTTAATCTTAATTTATAAATGTATTATTTTTCATTGGTAATTCATGTTCGTTCGTACTAAAGCTAATTATGTTAATTTAAAGAATTAGATATGTCAAAAATGTATTCATATATGTAGAAAGTAACATTAACTAAGAATAATAATAGCTGTAAAAGTATTTTTCATTATTATTTCATGATAGCTAGTGCATTAGTTAATTGATTAACAGAGATTAATCTAAAATGTTGTCAGTGTAGAGGAAAACCACTCAGAAATTAGATTTTTGATTGGATTGTTTTCTATAAATAGCTACTGAGGTTTTTCCCTTATATTTCAACATAGAATGATATAGTCCTGCTACATATATGTACCACCTGTATGTACAAACACTCACTTCTTCTGTTGGGAAAATCCTCTCTCAAAGGCCTGCTGTGAAGACCCTCCCTTCTCCACAGAGTTGCCACGACGACAGCTCTGTCCTGTCACTGAGGGGGAGGAGCAGTCAGGCAGGGCTGATTCACATACCACCTGAAAGCCGAGACAGAAGAGGAAATCACATGACCCCAGCAGAACAATGATGTTAATGCACTACGAGGGGAAATTAATTTACGAAGGGACTGAATGAGCCACAAGGGGCTGTGCGGCTGCAAATCAAAGTCTGAATACTCACTGCAGGGCATGGGTTACTGGTATCATGAGGACTACACTGGTTATTCACTGGAGAATTCCTCTTTGCTGTGGAGAATATAACAGAGAGATATAAAGCAGATGTTTTAAGCACGAATGATTTGCACACATGAACAACTGGTAAAATGGATAAAAAATGACATCGATGTTGAGGACAGAGCTTGAAAGAAGAATCGTAAAAAAAATAGGTGAATTCATAGAAATCTGACCTGTAACAATGTTACGCATGGGTTTGACAAGGGCAGAAAAAGCAGGAACATCAGGTTGACGGTGCTCCCACATTGGCTGCCAAATAACAAGCCCACCAGCCAGTCGAAAGGTGAGGTCTGACTCCTGCCAAATGAAAAATTATCAACAATGTTAGCAGTTCAAACAAATTAATTAATAAAAAAAAATCAAACATTAAAAAGGAATACGCACAGCCAAAAAATTATGATGGATTTTGAACTGATAAAGTAGAGCTCAACAATGAGGATTTTAAGATTTTACTTGCTTTGTCCAGCAAATTTTCATCGGCCCCACCACAAAAGAATTATCCATTTTTGTTTTTGGTAGAAATATTAATATTTTCCAGTAAATGTTAAGTTTTCTTTTTCACTCACTAAAACATTTAGATTATTATTATTTAAATGTATAATAAGATTATACAGCTGTAATGTAAGCCAGCTAGATAACATTATCTAATGACAAATCAGAAGAATGTATAACAATGTAGAATATATCATAGAACAGGGGTTTTCAAACTTTCTGATGCCAAGGACCCCCAAATATGATGAACCTTTTATGAGGGACCCCCTTCCTAAAACCCATCTATATTTTAAACTGTTAGATAAATAGTAAGTGTGACATTATAAATACAACATATTGTTTCTAAACTTAAAAGGGTGAGCAAGATAAAGGGGACTATAGTGAGAAAAACTCACTAGAAAGATATAAAACAAACATATACGATTAGTATGTATACAGCAAGAAAGGAGAGAAACATTTAGAAATGAAACGCTTAGAATGTTCGGTAGACTTTAAACATTTTTGCTTTGTCTTTTTACTTTCTGAAATCTTCTGGGGACCCCTTAGAACCTTCTGGAGGACCCCTGGGGGTCCCCGGACCGCAGTTTGAAAACCACAGTCATAGAAAACCAAGACACTATAATTAATGCACAAGATCAATGAATCCAAAATGTACAGTGGCAACACAGCACTTTCCCAAAATGGCAAGTGAGTCAGCAGGCCATCCTTTTTGTTGAGCCCTGTCGAAAAACATAAACAATATAAACAGTTAAGGTTCCAACCTTGATCCGGTTAATGAGGGGAGCAAAGAGAAACACAAAGAGCTCCACAGTGGCCATGTTTTTGTGGTAGAGTTTGGCACGGGCATACTCATTCTCTTCAGTGGTGCTGCCATTGCGGTCTGTGAGACCCTGGTTTCCCACGGGCTGAAGGTAGGCACTACTGCCACCACTGCTGCCCCCAGACCAGCCGTGTCCCAGGCCAGGCTCCTGGTGACACTCCTGCGCCGCTTCCAGAAGCATCCAATGTAGAGTGTGAAGGAGTTTGGTTTCAGCTACCCCGAGTTTATCCTGGTGTCCTGGTGAAAAGAGATTGTGGACATTCTAAGCATTAAAAAGAACCACAAAATGAATTCACCCAAACACACAGTGCATAGAGGACATAATCTAGCAACTGCAGTTTAATAAGTGTTCCTACCCAGCTTGTTGCGGTTCGAAAGAAGGATGGAAGTGCAGTGAAGAACATGAGGTAGAGCAGCTTGAACCAGCTCCCAGCGAGAGATGCTCTGAATGGCTTCAGTGAGGGCTGGAGAAAGCCCATGGAGTTTGTTCTCCACCAGCACCCGCTCAAATGACTAGCCAGGATTAAAAGCGTGAGACATAATCCCCAAGAACACTTATTAAATGATTACTTATTCTTGTTACAGTATTATTTTTGTACAAGGAAGAGAACAGAATAAACCAGCCTGGCTGTCAGTCATCTAGCATAATAAAAATAATAATAATTATTATTTATTTATTACACAACTATATGTAGATGTGCTATATTTCTTACAGGTAAAACTCTGTTTCTGTCAATAAAACAAAATATTCACTAATATTAATTAATTAAATGTTTTCCAGTCTCGCATTGGTCTTTAGGAAGCACAGACCTTTTTTAAAATTATTATTATTATTATTATTATTATTCATAACCTACCACATCTTTGAGTACATACAAATGTTTGGTTACACTTTATCTGAAGGTGTCATTGTTACAGTGTAATTATAGCCTAAGTACTGAGTAATATTGATCAACTACATGTACTTACTAAGGTTAGGGTAGGATTAGGGTTTGGTTGAGGGTTAGTGTAATTATGTGCACTGTTATTACTGTGGTTAGTACATGTAACATGTAAGGACACTGCAAAATAAAGTGTTATCAAATATTCCAAGTAAATTATGTGTGTATCATATTTAAAATTAAACTTAACTTACGTGTGTACATGAACTATAGGCTATAGTTTTGTTTTCCGTGATAAGAGGAGAGCTTATTCACAGGTGACAGTGTTCACTTATGATTATTACACTCACCACACAGGAGGCTTCATACTGCTTCCCTAACTTCGGCCGCAAAAACGCGCTGAAACAGATACAGCTTTCATTTAGTTACATATGTCTGTAATAAAACTGAATAAAATAACAGTCATAATCGAGCCGGCAAGGACAGTCAGTCCACTAACATGATTTTAACTGAAATTGAATCATGACGAACTCTGGGTAAGGCACTGACAGCAGCATTGCTCTGTGAAGGTTAAATATTCGATTGAATATTCTGCTAATTTTGTCCAGGGGTTCATTATAAGACACAAAGGTGCGGCGGTGTATGAAAAGATGACGCACGAGACACCAGCGCAACAGAAATCCATTCAGAGACCGGTATGAGAGATGCATACGAATGAGAACGGCTCTGCGGGATCCATATATAAGAGAAACAGACTAATCACTCGCAGGAAAAAAACACCTGTTATGCCACGACTAAATCACTGACCTGGTCTGTCTCCATAGGAAGGTTTGGATCGGAAACGGGATCCCCCGGCAGTTTTCCTGGTCACTGTCATCCAAGCTCTTTCTTTTCACCATTTTTGACCTGCTGGATTCAAGGGTGCAGACGTTCTGCTCAGAGATGGATTTGATTCACGGCATCACAGGGATATTTCACATCGGATCGTAAAATGGCTGCAGGTGTTGACTTGTGTCGACACCACCCCGCGGAGCAGCGCTGAAAGACCGAATCCACTTGTCAATTAGGGACTCTGACCACCGGTTTGAAGATACGGCTTGAAATACGTAATCAATAAGATGGAGCGATGGACCCCCTCTGGGTCTTAAAAGCTCGAGATTCGCGAACAATTCAATTCAGGGTAATAACAATTAATACTACATGTTAAGCTACATCCCCTAACTGGCAATTCCGCCAAAATACAATTGTTACTAGAAGTATGGTAACAATTAAATAAATATCTTTGATATAAAAGATTTTACCGTTTCTTTCTTTGGTGGGTCACCAAATTACCAGTGTAGTAACAGTAACTGTAATAAATTATTTTGGCCAACAAACTATTGTAGGCTACCATACACTCAATTAACAGAATACCACAAAAGTGTAAGAGCACAATTACTATTAATTTTACTTCAAAAATTAAGGTAAAATGTGATTTTCATCACCTTCATGTAACAAAAAAAATTATTTAAACTCTCTCTAAGTACAGCCTAAAAGTTCATAAATAACGGTTTATAAGAGTTAACCAATGTCACCTCAATTTCTCAGTAACGAAAACAAGACTCTGAAGAGCATCAATATGTGATATAGTCACGTTCACCAATCTGCTTTCTAAAACATATACAATGGGGTATTAATTATATCCTTGTGTGATTTTACCAAAAATATGTGTTTTACCAAATACACACCACGTCACTACATCTTCTCTTAAAACATTTATAAAAAAAATGGTCTCATTCATTTTGATTTCCATCAAAACTTCATTGTTGCAATTTAGTAACTCTATCGAAATTTTAAGTCTAAGTGCAATAACAAAACCTTCAAATAGACACACAAGCCTATATATAATTCATATAAGGCTATATAGTGTAATTGTAGTTTAAGTGCATTGATCAACAACATTGACAAAATGCATATTTACATATAACATTTGATCAAGTATTTTATATTAATGCCATCTTCCAAAAAAAAAAAAAAAACCCAAATAAAAATGTTATCATATGTAATAAGCACAATATATAGATTAGTAGATTCCAAAACACTTTATTATTTTTGTTCTCTCTATAACCAGACACATCACATTATTTACCTTTTAATAAAGTGGAATGAATATGTACTAAATCCATCAAATGGTATAGCAGCAAGTCAATTACATTTAAGGAATTGAAAAATGTCCTTTTTGTACTTTTGGATATGTCTTGTTGCATTTAAACAAATGAAGGAAACAAAAATCATATAAAACGAATTAGTGAAAACAATATCAAATTTTATTAAACAAATCTCTATTTTAAAATGTAGGGGTCTTTAAGTTTGCAAATTACAACATTCTCCAAATTCTAGTAAAGTTATAAAAAAACCAAAACTTTTTTATTGGAGTGTGGAATTAATAAAATCTAATCATTCAGGGCACTACTGGAATCATCAAACAATCAATTCCTTGGGTTATTACTCTGTATACTAGTGAAAAAAAAAAAAAAAAAACACACATTTGTAGTCTCTTAAATCAGCCGTTCTCCCTGAGCAATCTCACAAACATAAATAAAAAATCTCTGAGCCACATTCACATGCTAGGGACTGTAAATTATAGGGATCTGTGTGACCAGGACACCACATGCAAAGAACCTTAAGTCATCTGAGATTTAGCAAAACAAAATAAAAAATGTCCAAAAAAGGGAGTTTTTTATGAAAGGATTTTATGATCAGACCAACATGGTCTCATGTGTTGTCTGCCTGTGAGATCTGAGTGCAGCGATTGGCTTGGCCTTCAAATTAGCTCATACTGGAGTCTCATGTACGTCTTGTCTTTGGCCTCTTTGACTGGCGCTTGGCTTCATCCACAGGGATTCCATCCCCGCTTGTCTGAGAGAGTCCTCGAACACCCTGGATCTGATTAACCAGCTGCAGAAGAAGTGGGATCACCTTGGAAAGACATAATATTGTTATTTACATAATGTCCTAAGAGCTGCAGCAATTGTAAATGACAAAAAGTAGCTTTTAGCTATCCTCAAAGAAAAAGCAACAGGTACCCGCTCATGATTATACACAGCAAGCAACAGCAGTAATGTCAGAGGAAGGGCGATGAAAGATCCTTGGGAAACATCTTGATCTGGTATTTTCCTCTGAAATCCGGAAAAAAAAAAAAAAAAAAAAAAATGACAGAAGTTATGGCTGAGTGATACATAGAAATATTATCTTGATACCTTAGCTGATTATTATATCTCACAATAATGGTAAAGAAAGTATGTATATATATGTATATATATATTCTGAATAAAGTTATAAGTCTGAATATATATAGTTATAACTTTAAATATATAAATGTAAATATGAATATATAATTACAAGTTACAATATATTTATAAATTCTGAATGTATGGTTATAACTCATAAATCTGAGTACAGAGTTATAACATATATATTTATATATATTCAGATTTACATTCATATATTCAGACATACAGTATCTATATATTCAGATTAATATTTATATTATATTTCGAGTCATAACTATATATTCAGACTTGAATAGTCAAAAAGAATTTGACAGCTGATAGGCTACTGCTTTTAAACGCTCTCATTTGTGTGTGAGAGCGCTTTGTGAACAGTGTCAAAGGTTTGTTTTTGCAGCACTGTAGCCAATCACAGACATGTCTAATGAGCGCGTAAATGCAATGGTCAATCCGAGGTGTTTAAAGGGAGAGTTCACCCAAAAATGAAAATTAGCTCATAATTTACTCACCCTCAAGTCATCCTAGGTTATAAGTTATATTGCATCGAAGTTATCCATATTTAAAACTTTATCAAGTAAACTTTCGGCCGACCGTCTTCCGTGGAAAAGTGTTGAATGTTGAAAGTGAAACTCAAGATGCGTACGTGACGTCATGACGAGCCTACCTGGTCGCATTAGTCTTTCGATCGGCAGGGGAACTTTCAACAATTTTTCCATAAATTGAACAGGAAAGGTGGTCAGCGAAATTTTACTTTATAAATATGGATATTTTTCTTACAAAAACGCATCAATTCGCTTCAGAAGGCCTTTATTAACACCCCAGAGCCACGTGGAGCATGTTATTTGATGGGCAGATGCACTTTTTATGGACTTCAAAAACAGAGCAACTATTAATCCAATTCTAATGCTTGGATTAGCCTGGACTTTTGTAATAGAACGCCGATTTTATTCGTCTGAAAGAAGAATGTCATATACACCTAGGAGGACTTGAGGGTGAGTAAATTATTTTTGGGTGAACTATCCCTTTAAGTTAGTTCTATGTAATGTAATTACAATGTAAATGTAATCTTCACATGTTCTCTTCCTGTTTCTTTTGTTTTTGCAACAATCACAATTTTTTGTAAAAGGATTGCAATTTTTTTTAAATAATTTTCCTAATTTTATATTGGTACCTTTAAGTAAATATGATTTTAAATGTTCCGCTTTTGTTAATTTAGTAAGAATAAGTACGTGATCATTATGTCTAGATTATGTTTTTTTTTTAAAATTGGTGTTCATTTTGCAGAAAACAATTTGTATGCCCTTTGTAATAATAGCTGTTCTATCCAGAGCATGGCTTTTTATGGGGGGATGGAGGGTGTCATTAAAATAAACTTTTACAAATGCAAAGATATTTGGAAAAATATTGGAGGTATAATTTTTTTAGAAATATTACCCCCGCACAAATAGAAATTCAATTTAAGATCTTAACCTAATTTAATAATAAATGTCAACCTTCAAAACAAAAATGGTTTGAATGAACGATTCAATGACTCACTCATAAATACTTCAATTGTTTCAATACTGGATGAATCAACGTCTTTGAACGAATCGCTTGAATGGATGATTCAATGACAAATAATTTTTTTTAACATTCACTTGTCGCCACCTGGTGGTGCAATGATGTAATCGTCATCGATACAGTTGTTATTTGAAGCGGCAAGTTACTTTCAAAAGGTGATTTGTTTGCTCTATGATTGCTACCGTAGACATCAGTGATTATATCCTAACTATAAACTTTTATCCCATTACTTCTGTGATAAGAATATTTATAAACACAAGAAGTAATGAAACTGTGTGGTTGAAAAGACTATGAAGCAGTTTCATACCTATATTATACATGACAACTGCTCTCTCTGGCTAAGTGGCAGTGCCAACACACATTTGAATGTTCCGGTGTGATTTTTTAAAAAGGTTTAATAGACAGGCGAATCTTTGTCATTTATGAATGAGGTCACGTGGGGGTTTAAATAGAGATTCTTTAACAATTAATCATACAGCTCCACCAAATGGCAAATTAACTAATCGTAGATTAACAATCTATTCACACAAAACTAATTATTCAGCATTTTTTCATCACCACACACAATATCATTATATTTGTTTTACATAAAAAGGTTCTTACCTTAGGGTTAAAGGTTAGTGTTACGTGTTTGTGGTAACCAGAGGACGTGAAAGAGACCTGTGGGAGTTTGATGTCATACTGGGTGCGAGAAAGTGATGTTTCCAGCATCAACACATAGCTCTGCAAGAGGACAATAAAAGGAAATGAATAAATGAACATGACCACCAGTTTAAGCTGGTGGAAAGTACTGGCAGAATAATATTAATATTGTGAAAGATTCTAAAAAATTGGAGTCGTTTAGAAGAAATTGTAAATGGAATGGGGGTAGTAATAAGTAATGATCTACCTCTCCATCACGTGGCAGGGAGGCAAAGTGGAAAAACAGGGACTGGCCAAGAGACACAGTCTGGAAGGGATTGTCAAGATTGTCACTCTTGTAGAGCTTCACCTTTAGAGAGGGAGGAAAAATGACTTCAAGATTTCACCAAATATGAGAAAAATATGAGAAAAATTATGAGAATTTAAGTTACTGCACCTACCCAGAGAGTGAGAAGATGATCAGGGGAAGTGATGACATTGCCACTCAGATCAAACTGATTGATCTGTCTAAAGGCGATTATGTTTATTCCTTCAATATCAGTGTTGCCCACCTAAAACAGTCAAAAAATAAATACATGAATGGAAACTTCATATCCACCTTTTTCCTAAAAAGTCTACCGCGTTTTAGATTATGGGAGGCACTTCGGGTTTGGAGAACTTCCACTCACAAATCATTTTAAAATCCCAACGTTGCACTACAAATAATCCTTTTCTGTCGGTTTTACTGAATGAGCTGTAAAATTTCCTGCAGACGTCAAGAGAATAACGTAACTTTTTGTATTTTAATGTGACATGGTATAACAAGAATATCTATGACAATAGATCTTTTCAGTCACTGAATTCTTTTCCTAATTTTTTTTTGTAATCCGCTGTAAAAGTATGAAAAAAGACAACATATACTGCGCATTTGTGGATGCACTAAGAATATCTTGTTTTTCTCCCCAAATCCTCAGTCATCAATCTTTTGGGATTATTCATGGTCTGTCGTAGTAATTTCTTATTTCCATTAGGCTTGCTACGATAGTCGGTGTTGCCGGTGTTACCGGTGTCCAGACTCAACACCGGTTACATCACTTGCCCACCGTGGCACCGCCCACCGTCTTTTTGATTTTTTTTATAGTAATAAAATAATTTAGTTCAGTTAGAGAACAGACAATACAAATAAAAACTGAACGTATCTGCTTAATAAAGCAGGATCCGACCGTGAGTCCTGGCAGCGGCAGGAGTCATTCATCAGATTTAAGAGTGAGGAGCTGACGGAGATGATCGCGGAAGATTTGGTTTCAAAGCGAAACGTAAAAGCGCCTATTTAAGGGAGTTTGTCATTTGTTTTGTTGTTGTGTTTTTCATTAAAAATAATAGACTAATGAACCCACAATTCAAGCAACCCGCAGCCGAATTGGCGCTAATTCAAAACCGAAAGTTAAATGTGCACGGCCGCACAGAGCGCGCATTGTTTACTTTTGCCTGGCTTCGCAGTGCGAGCCTCCGCTACGCTGACTGCGCGCATTTCTTTTTGCCGCGCGCACCCTCGCGCTCGTGCGGGCGCGTCGAGTATAAACGAGGCTTTACGGACGAACTGTTATTCATTCATGGCGTGCATCTCAATCATAGACTGATCAATGCTTGATCAGTGCCCTGACTACTGAACTAGGGAACTGATTGAGACGCACCCATGGCTTCACTGAGCGCGCATTTACAGACGAGCTGTCATTCACGTGGGTGAATACGCAACACTGGCGCGTTTTCAGTTCAGAGCGGTCGTGTGCATGTTACTTTCGGTTAGATAGAATTAGTGATTTAAAAGCCTCCGCCGGTGATACCGGTATTACCGGTGTTGTCACACATCAATTAACCGGTGGGAAAATTTCCTCACCGTCACATCCCTAATTTCCATGCATTCTGACTTATTTACACTGTTAAAGAGTTGGATTTTCATGGTAAACATGAAAAGAAAAAAAAATTTGTTGGACGTATGACGGATTATTTTTGTGCCAAATACACTCCTTCAGGAGTAAGAATACAAGTAAAATTCCTTGTATGGGCACTTCTCCCGGATGAGCGTGTGCGCACATCAACTAGTGCGAGAGCAACAAGCTTTGTTCGGGTTACAGAAGCTGACGGCTGTGCTGTCATATTGTTTTTAGACCACAAAATTAACAATGTCACTAAAGAAGTTTGTTTTCGGTTGTGAGGGAAAGATTTATTTAGGAAGCCTTGTTCAGCTTCCCAAATAACCCATCGTTACGGAAACAGTGGATGAAGTTTGTTTTTATAAAGTAGCAACGCAAGTTCTGCAAGTGTTTGTTTGTTTCCGGTCATGAGTCGAAAACGCAGGTGGCGAGTGAAACTGCATCAAATGTCTGTTTTGTTGGCAATCAGTGCGTAAGCACATATAAACCTTAACAACATGAACATAATAGTGAATCGAAAGTTATCCAGGGATAATGCCGCGATGTATTGTGTGTGTGTGCTTGTGACTCTTTAGATCCACCCATTGCATGCCTCCACGAGTTCGGCTGTTTTCCGGAAAGAATCAGTCTCTGTCTCTTCGGAGATATGAAGGATGCAATACTACTCTATAGCTACTCAAGATTTACATGAGATTGACAGAAATGGTGTGTTTTATGTACAAGAATAATGTCATATCACTGTACCCAGTTTTTGAAAATGCATATTATTGAGTTCATGGAGCGAACCTTTCACTGATTATTTGATTTTAATGGAAGTTCCTCCAATAATTTGCGCAAAATGTCATAGGGCATAGGAAACAGGTGGATAAAATGAGCACAAAAATAAAACCTATAAAAAGGTCAATAAATGCTCACCTCAATGGTTTTGTGTGGCGGCAATGCTCTTTCAATGTGATCATTTCCTTCTCCTCTCAGCTGAATGTTGTAGTTACACCCAGGCTGACAATGAACACAAAGCAAAGGCAAGCTTTGTTTAGAATCTTAAAACATATGATCTTGTGAACATTTGTCAGTCGTTTTATTTGTCTGAAGAGTTACTCTAGTACAGTCTCACCCGTAAGCCTCTGAGTCTAAAGCGGCCCTCTTCATCAGTAACCGTGTCCTCACTGTACATGCCACACTCTCCCTGCCCCACTGCCTCCACGGCAACACCCTGCTCCGCATCGCCACCTATTGACTGCACTGTTCCATAGCAGCTAAGATACATGTCAAAATAGAAAAATGGAATGGGTATGTTAATGTACATACTTTTTTTTTTTTTTTTCAGCAAGGATGCATTTCACTGATCATTAGTCACAATAAAGATATTCATATTGCAAAAAAGCATCATGTTTCCACAACCGTTTACAACATTCATAACAATAATAATAAATGCTACTTGAACACCAACTCAGCTTAATAGAATGATTTCTGAAGGATTATGTGACACTGAAGACTGGAGTAATGATGCTGAAAACTTAGCTTTGCCATTACAGGAATAAATTACACTTTAAAATATATTCAAATAGAAAACTATTCCTGTAAATTGTAAAAATACTGACCTGTATGCTGTTTTGAAGCCAGTGATAGGAATATGGAGGACCTGTCCTTCCTCTACTGTGATCATTTGTGCTGAGGGCTCAAAGCGGAACTCCTTCATCATGGGCTTGAAATAGTACTGGCCAGGACTCTGAAATGGAGGGAGGAGGGATTAAGAAAATCTAGGTGTTTCATTTTAACAAAAAAAAAAAAAGTCTTATTTTTGTACATACATTAAAAGTCATCAATGTTGTTTTCAACCCAACTGACTTTCATTCAAGAATATGCTGCTGTCACTTTAAGAGCTGATGGATGGATCCAATATACTGTTACACACACGTTTTCTTTCACAACTGTGTACGTTTACTTAAGACAACCCACTGGGTTTACGTGAATACTCTCCAAAAAGGCATTTTGACATTTTTGTGTGTACACGTTTAGGCATGTATCGGAAGCCCATTTCCTTATCTGTGTTCGGCTCTGACTTGGAGCACGCACACAGAAAGCCACCTGAGGAACAGTGTCTTTCTTGCGGCTTAATGTGCTTTTAATAACACTGTTTAATATAAAAAACGTCCCGCAGTTTAGCAACAGTATACTGCATTTTACAACACTCACTTATTTGGTTGATTTGGATGTTAAGTTTGGGCTTTTAGGGAGGAACGAAAGCACACCACTTTAAATGAAAGGAAGGTGCGCTGGACAGTTGCACAATAATCATGTTACCATCTTGTTTTCATAATCGCTTGGAAGTCAAAATCGAAATTAAATTATGATTAATTGCACAGCCCTAGGATAAGTAAACAATAACAGAATATTTGGTTGAAATACACAGCAAAAAGATGACCATAGTCACTGAAAAGACAGTACCAGGTTGTTGAAGGTGAGGAGGCCAGTGTCCTGAGAGAGTAAGTTTGAGCGGAAGCTGGCTCCACTGAGAGACAGCAGAACCCCTGTGAGAGGAACACTATCCTCTGCTTTTATCTGAGGGGCAAGAAAAAAAATCTTGAACAAAATGAACCATTTGTTTCCTATTAAATGATCAACTTAGCTTATGAGAAGACGTTAATGTGACACTGACCTCAAAAGTGACGCCTGCCAAGGCAAATGCTTTGAAGTCTCCTGTCTTTCCCTCCACTGGAGTCAGGACAAAGCCCTCTTTACTGGCATTGATGTCATACAGAGAGTCACTATGTAGGGGTCCAACACTGGTTTCAAAGGGAAGAAAAGGAGTCTTCAATTTGTATTGGTTAGAACACTAGAGTGCACTTAAGTTTTTAGCCACAATGACTGGACTTTAGTTCTAAATATGCCAATAGACATTCACTTTCTAAACCATACTTTTAATATGCATTATTGAATACATAGATAAGAGAGCTATTAAATAAATGAATGCAGTGTGTTTGTGAATATGAGAGATACCTGTAGGTTCCGGTTTCATCCGTGAGAACTGTAATGAGAGGGGTTGTAGCTCCACTCTCCTTAATGGAGATTTCCACACCCTCCAGTGTAGGCGACACCTGCCCCGTGAGGAACAGTCCTGCCCTGCCCGCAATCTCCACCATTTGACCTGGACAGTTCTCTGCGAGAACAAATGATTGTATTACAGATTTAGATATATACTGGGGTAAAACTGTAACTCGGTTTCTGAGGGACATTAGTGGGGTATTTCACTATGGGACAAACCTTTTTCATTTTACAAAACTGATTTAGCAATATTTCAGATATACGAGTTGAACACACCAATTCATTTTTCATGCTGAATTTACTAAAACCCCTATTAATAACCATCAACAACAATTTACAGTTCTCATAAGCCCCTATACCTTGTCTTGGCCTACATCAGGTGTGTCCAATCCCGTTTCAGGAGGGCCATTTTCCTACAGAGCTTAGTTCTAACTATATCCTGAACCAGCTAATCAAGATCTTTTTGGATTTTCATAGTTTCTTAGTCTTCGAAAAGGTAAATCCATAAAGTATACTGAATTTCCTGTTTCTCATCTATAGAAGAGATGTTTCTGCATGGTGTTAGCAGACCAGCTGAAAAAAAAAAAGAATCACAACATTTGTAGTAAAATGTACCCTTAAAGGGGCAGCACTTAATTTTACTACAGTAATTGCAATAACTAGGTAGTAACTATGTAATAACTAGGTACTATCCCTGAACCTACCACTAAACCAGGGATGGAAATTAGCACCCGCCACCAGCCAAATGCGGGTGATTTTGTGTTGTGGCGGGTAGATTCGCTTCACCTACCGGCCACCGTGGCGGGTAAATAAAAATAGCATAGCCGACTGTTTCAGCTGGACGGTGGACACTTTTAGAGGAGTCACACCTTCAAAAAGAAATGTGCCGTTACAAATCAAATTCACAATATGCAGTAGAGAAGTTAATTTGCGCGTGGTTGCGTTAAGCGGCTTTATTGCCATAGCGGCGGAGTCTCGAGAACATGCGCTGGAAACGTGCGCGGTTTTTTAAAGACATATCGAGCTCGCGTCGCATCCACCGTTTGAACAAGCAAGAGGATCTCCAGATATAGAGCTGAATAGAAAAAAAGGTATCAATGGGTCTGTCCAGTAACTCATGCAGGATGAACCTCAGGCGAACTGCACACTTTATGAGAAGCATTTCAGTTGCTCAGACTGACTGACTTAAAGCAGCAGCAGTGACACAGAGAGAGACCGGATAGCTGGACCGAATGGCTTCAGCCAAGTGCAAGCAAAACTCACGTAGGCAGGCTATCTGACGTTTCACATGGGGTTTATTATCAGCGCCATTCCCATGCACTAATGGGGTAACGTTAGTTTGCAACACTTCACTGACAACAGCGTTATTGAATGGAAAAATAAACGATAAAGAGCAACAGAAATATATAAAGCATACATGCAGCTCACAGCTCGTGCTCCATCTAAGGACTGCCCACTCAGCGAGTGAGTAAAATAAGTGCCTTCCCCCTTAAAGGAGCAGCACCGAATTGTACTTGTTACAAGGTATAGGTCTATTGTTTTTTTAAATGGATAATATATTTATATAATATTCCATACATTATCAGAGCTTGGCAGACAGAATTATTATATATTTTTAGACAGGTTAATTAATAGATTATAGCCTAATTAATGTTATTACTAATGTATAATTTTAATCATACATAATAAATAATCCTGCCATATAAAGTTTGCCCTTTATTAAAATAATATTTAGATAAAAATTGGACAAATAATTACATAATAACAGTCAAAATTTAAGTAAATTAATACAAAATTTAACAATTTTGAATTTCAGAATTGTCAAAAAAGTGATTAGTGGTTCAGAATGACTGCTTAACTTCTTAACCCGCACCGGTTCGTGGACGGGGGGGGGTTGACGGAAGTGGGGGGGTGTGTACTTTTATCTACTTTTGTTTTATACAAAATATTCAATCAACTATCACAAACTATGCATCATTTGAAAGCTAAAACACTCAAGATTCATGTTCTGAACTTGTTTTTGCAATAAATACACCAGAGAGGAAAGGGTTAAATGAAACACTAAAGGACCGGCCATGTAAACATTAGAAAAATATCAGCGTTACTCATCTTTCATCTCCTGTCGTTCAGATCAGATCGGACGAATCCAATAAACACCCGCATACATCTCTGTGAAAGAGTCCATTCTTCAAAATGCATCCCACTTTTTAATCCAAAACAACGAAAAAATAGGGAAAAAACTAAAAATCCTCCGTTGTTTGCAAGAGAGTTTTGAGTTAGCGTGATCAATCATGTCCATTTTCAATGAAATATCGATTCTATTCCGTGTCTGGCAAACTCCCCCTGCTAGAATGGCTTCTCCCACGTATTTTAAACCCTCCCCCGTCTCTCTCCTTCAATCAGAGACTCTTCTGGGATGCATCATATAGAGGAAGTGCCTTACAGGCTTGGTGAGCTGTCAATCATTGCGCCCATGGTTTTCGTTGGATAAAGGCACTCGGTGCCCAGCCAATGCCTTTTCAACAAAGGTTTGATTGATGGACTTAGTAACCAATCAAAAGGCATTATCTTGCGCAGTTTGCGTAAGTAGGCTTTGGTGAATACTGTTTGCGCGCTGGCTGCACGTTCTCCATGGCGCAACTGCAGTGGAGCGCGCTGTCTCTCACTGACGCTTCCCATCAGCTAAATGAGTTTTTTACACTTTGTAATCTCTGTAAATAGTTGCTTTAGTTTTTCAGTAACTGTTTATCCATTATAATTAGTAGTATATTGCAGTTTATTGCAGATTTATTTGAATGAAAAACTACTCTTTACAATAGCAAATGTTCTGAAATAAATGGCCTTTTTGAAATGACGCCTAGACTTTTCTTGACATAAAAGCTCACAGAAGCTACATTACTGAGAGAATCATCCTCATATTTGAATCATGACATGATTAGACATTCAGTTTTATATTTAAGTTATTTTCAGGCTCTTAACATTAAATTATAATATTTTTTTCCCTAATTGAAAACAAAAAACAAAAAACGTGAGTCACTTACATGTATATTTACATGTATATTACTCTGTTCCCATATTACTTTGAGTTATTATGACTCTTGGGTAGCAATATTTCAAGTGTCTAGTTTAAAATAAGACCAGGTTTATGAATATAGACCATAGGGTTTAAGAGCTGCAGACATTTTCATTTGGGTATATCGTTTTCAAAAAATTCCACAAAAATGGGGCGCTTGTTAAGAGGTTAAAGGGACAGTTCACCCAAAAATGAAAATTCTATCATCATTTACTCACCCTCAAGTTGTTCCAAACATGTACACATTTCTTTGTTATGTTGAACACATTGGAAGATTCATTCCTACTATGGAAGTCATTGGTGCCCCCAAAGCAGCCTGGGTACAAACTTTCAGCAAAATATCTTCTTTTGTGTTCAGCAGAACAAAGAAACTCATACAGGTTTGGAACATCATCAGGGAGAGTAAATGATGACAGAATGTTTTAGTTTTGGGTGAACTATCCCTTTAAAGTGCACCAAATAGGCTTTAGAAATAAATTAAATAATCAAATGTAAAATAATATAAAAATGTTACATTGTCGTGAATGGGTGTCCCTTATTTTGCCACACTGAAGGTGGCAACCCTAGTATGTCGTCAACACGCTTCAGAAGATGCCAAAACTAATAGTTTCATTGTTGGGACTAAAAACCTAAAACTGGAAGCCATAAAAGACCACGAATCATCCAAATGCCACATCCATTAATCTGCCCTACTCATTTAATGAAATTAATATCAGTTCATGGTTTGTGTGTGTATAAGAGAGAAAGAGAAAATGCCAGTATTTCATTGAGACTTGAGATTAAATAAACTGCTGAAGTATTGTAGAGCTTGTAGTATTAATTTTCACATGCAGTTACACATTGTCGGTTAAAAACAAGAAATGGCTGGTAAAAACATTGAGTGGCTGGTAGATTTTGAAATCCACCAGCCACAGTGGCCGGTGGACAAAAAATTTAATTTCCATCCCTGCACTAAACCTAACCTTAATCCATGTAGTAACCTCATATTACCCAGTACCTTAGGCAGGTACACTGTAAGTACACGTACTGTAAAATAAAGTGCATCTTTTGTGTTCAGCAGAAGAAAGAAATTCATACAGGCTTGGAACAACATGAGAGTGAGTAAATGATGACAGAATTTTAATTTTGGGGTTAATTAATACTAGTACTAATATGCACTATTTTGGGGTAAATAATGAATAAAGTTGTTCCTGGGTACTGCCCCAGTGACAAGCTGTTGTTCCCCTAAAAGTAAATTTTTACACAATTTTCTGAGAGTGTAGGTTGCATAATTATTTTGTACCGATATGAACCCTATGAATTTGGTTGTCAGTCAGTGCCACCTTATGTATAAGTGTGGATTTGCTTTAGATGTAGCTTGACAAATGTTAATTCCATTCTTTGTGTGAATAGAACTTGCCTGCAATTTGTTTTCTATTTGTTGTGAAAGGGCTTGGACACAAAATGCATCTATTACCATAATAAAAAAAAACTTAAAAAAGGGTTTAGAAGTTTGTATTGTACTCTAACCTCCAGTGATTGTAGCCTCTACTTCAGGAGGGTAAAACAGAAATTCTTTGGATGAAGGTGTGACTGTGATCTTCTCTCCAGCCCTGAAATAACCAGCAGTCAAAATATAAAATTAAGACCAAGAAATTCATGACTGGTATGAAAAGACAACATAATACATTTTGTTTGCACATATGACTTCAAAATATTTTTCCTAAAGCCCGAAGTATACTTTGGCAGGAGGGTCCGCATACATCCGTGCAGCCCATTTTTTTGTGTGCGCACAGACACACACAGTTCGACTGACTTGAGCGCTTGAAAACAAAGTCCACTATATGCCGAGCGTGTCTTTCCGTGCTCACGGCCAAAGGAGCATACATTGAAAGGCTCGGAACTAGAGATGCACGATTGCAAATTTTTTTGTAAATGTGCCCTACCGATACCGTTTTTTGCAGATTGCAATTTTCTTTCTAAAAACTATAACTGACAGCATATACAAATAAAAATTGACTTTTCAATTTTGATGAAAAATGTTATTTTCATTAAAAAAACACCATTAAAATGTCATTAATAAAAAAAGAACAAATAAACTAAATTGCAACCAAAAAAAGCAATAGAATAAAGAGAGATATGAGGGGAAGAAAAAAAAACACGCATTTAAGTTTTTCAGGAGGGTCTGACAGTAGGTCAGTATTCAGGTAAGAAATACTACAAAAATCAAAGTAATTAAATGTAAAATAACACTGGATAGTCTTCATTGTAAAAATTAAATACAGATCAATGCTTACAGTTCAAATTACAAAAAGTTTTTCAGTCAAGAGCAGAGAGTGATTTTTTGTTGACTTTTGTTCTTTGATTGACATGACAGACAGCAGCAAGTTTATTAGGCTGCTATCACTTTAAGAGTTTATGCATGGATCCCATATACTGTTACACAACATGCATTATCTTTTTAAACTATTAATGTTTCAAAATGTTTTTAAAGCGGCTTTTTGTTTGCGGCACTATAGGTCATTGGTGTGCACGCTTTTGTTGTGAGAGCAAAACCTGTGGGATTTAGGTAAATTATGTGCAATACAAGTACTATTTAACTGGAGCGAATGAGACGAGTGAGTGAAAGGAGGCGGGTGTGAGTCACTTTGCCGTCAGAGAGAAGAGAGCGAGATGCGCAGCTGATGTTATTGCTTGTGCCACTGGCAACAAAATGGACTGACTCGGAATTGGAAAGGCATGAGACTGACTGGACGGCCACCGGTCCCGGTCGAGCATGCGGAAAATCATCCGATTCTGGTCGATCGGTGTATCTCTACTCGGACTGTGGAAAATGAAGATTACCTGGGCTTTAAGACAGACAGACAGACAGACAGACAGACAGACAGACAGACTCCAAAGATCTTACCGTGCCCAATAGGAGAATTCATAGTGGAAAGGCTCATGGAGTTCATCTGGTTTCTCTTCCACAGGAAGGCTCTTCTCCTCTTTCTTTTCTTCCCTCTCCTTCCTTCGGGCAGCTATTTCCAGAAGCTGCTGCTCTCTTCGCTCTTCCTCGTTTGAGCGCAGGGGCCCAAGAACCAAAGCAGGCTCACTCTCAATGGAAGATCTGACAAAATGAAACAAAAAACACTGGGATTTAACCTTTAAATTGTTGGAAAGCAACAGACAGGCCTGCTTTATACTTTTAGAAAAACATTATAACAATGTTTTGCCTCACTCACTTGATGGTGACCGTGACATCCAGCATCTTATCAGTGGTGATGAGTCCTGTCATGTGGTGTCTGACAGCAGTCAGGGTTAAGATGCTTGGAGCAGACCTAAGGAACAGAATGAAAAAAAAAAAAAAAAAAGTGTGAATTAGATTTCCTTCAATGATGTTAGACAACAAGCACATACTGCAAAAGCATGGGATCAAAGGATAAAAAGCTGTGGCAACTACTTTGATTTTAATAAAAATCTTGACACCGGCAGTCACATACGTGTTGTAGGTGTAGTAATCCTGTTCAAACTGGTGACAGGAACGTGGAGTCACTTTATAAACACCTTAGATTGAAGATAAATATGTTAAGTACTTTAGCCTCTATGAACTTAATCAACAAAACTGAAGAAAAGACTCACCTGGTTTGGACAGACAGAAGCGATTGACTCCTTTGGACAGATTGTAAATGCCAACATTCTCTGGTGAACTGCCATCTTGGAAAAATTCCTAAAATTATGGACAAATAATGCACCACAATCATAATTATCATTTTAGACTAGTAACAGCGTATTCTGGCAACTATGTGTTCAGTCATCATTAAATATTGAATATTTTCGGGCCTCACCAGAGTAATGGCATGGGACAGCGAGCAGCGCAGCAAATATCCAGTTTGTCTGAACTCCACTCCTTCTACATACGAGTCAAGTACATCGATCTCCACTGATTTATGCTTCCAGCACCACTCCTCTTGGGTGATAGACACTGTGATAACCAGACGTTGTTAATCTTTTTCTTAAACTGAATGTCTATACTGCTGAAAGGCAATATATTATAACTTCAACATTATTATAAACATACAAGCATCTCATATTGCTGCTGCTTAGACATTCAGACAAAACGATATAGGGTTATATTGAAATACAATGTGTAAAAAAAGTAAACTTTTATGTGCTCGAAGACGAATACCTCATACGGAAAGGCACATATAATGTTAGACGTATGAATCAAATTATGAAGAAAGGGATTTTCTGTGTGTTGTACAGTACATGGATTCTGCTAACCACTTTTTTCCAATGACTCTTAAAAAGTGATGGGGGAAAAACAGCAATTTGGTAAAAAGGTGTTGGGAAAATGTCCCACCAGACCAGTGCGACATGCAAATTACATTCTCTACTAAAAAACGTTTTTATTTTATTTAACGTTAGTATTATGGTTTTAATTAAAACCTATTTAGAGAAATGTTGTTATTATTTTAATATTTTAATAAAAATGTATTATTAAAATATTTATAAATTATACAAGGCATATTTGCTATATGTAAACTATAATGGGAATTTAATAAGGACTTTTCACATAGTTTGGTTCCCACTCTTTTTCAGCAATCATTTTCCAGGACATTTTCAATTTTACTATGACAGCAATAAAAAGACAAATACAGTTTTGCTCTCGAGGTCTTTAAAAGGAGTACAGTTTATTGCCATGACTTATAAAAACAGTTTTTAGTAGGAGCGCTTAATCATACATTATGACTACGGAAGCTTGTTTCTGCCACAGAATTAAAAGAAAAGGTAATTACGACTTTTTATCTTGCTATTCTGACTTTTTCCTCACAATTGCGAGTTTACATAATAGTGATATAAACTCGCAATTGTGAGTTATAAAGTCAGAATTGTGAGATATAAACTTAAAAAATTCTGAAAACAAGTTATCTTTTCCCCTCAGAATTGGACTTTATAACTTGCAATTGTGAGTTTATATGTACTCAGCTAAAGAAAAAGTATTTTCCAAGACAACAGCAAGAATGTTTTTTTTTTTTTGTGTGTGTTAATTTTCTCAAATTTTCCATGTGTTTTCCATGACAGGAAAATGTATCATCAATTTTCCAGGCTTTCCAGGATGAGTGGGAACCCTGATAAACTTCTGGTTTAAGGCCCGCACACATCGGATTTTTTTCGAATACAGATCATTTTGCCAATGCAACAGCTAATTATCACTACTATTATTTTTTACATTTGTATTTATATATGGACTATAACTAGACCAGATATTACTGAAACTAGATATTACTGTACTGTAAAATTAAATAATCATATTCATTTTACTCTCTCTTTCGGCTGCTTCCTGTTAGGGTTACTTTACTAACCCTTATTTCTTGGTGTGGCACCAGTGCAACCGATTGAGCCACCATGCCACCCTAATTTGTTACATTTTACAATACAATAATTATATTACAACAGTAATTTCTGCATGAATTTCTTCAGTTTCTCACAGTTTTTAATTGCGTAGTCATTTATACATTGCCAAAGACCGCAGTAGGTGACACCTGCAGGTTGACATGGTCAAGTTGTTTAGAACCAACATCTCCTATTAAGACCAATTCACACTGTACCAACAGAGGCCGACCATCACCAGATTGCAGTATGTCACTTCTCAGACTTTCCAACAAACGGCAACTGAACACATTCAAATGCCAAAACAAGCACTGACCAATGGCAACAGACAGTGACAGGGGTAATGCACTGATCTGACAAAATCAGCCAAAGTGTGAGTTGGTGCAGTGTGAAAATTGGCCTTCATACTACACCAAAGATTTTTGGGTAAAAACAAAACAAAAATGGTCTATTTGCATACATATTTAATATCATAATTATAATCATCTCTATTGCTTATTAAAATAAAAACAGGGCAAAACAGTGCTTACCTTTGTACTTGCCGGGTAGTACATTATTGAAAGTGAAGCTGAGAGTTTCACTGCTGCCAGACAACTGGAGGTTCTGCTTCTCTCCCTGCCTGCTCACAGGCTGAAGGGTGACTGTCAGATCTCCACATGCCACTGATGACACAAATCAATCATTGAACCAAAGACAGAAAGCACATGTATCTAATCGAATTTGATAGCGGGCATGAAAACATAACTCACCAAGACATGACACAGAGCCAGAGACAGATGCTATGAATTGAGTGAAGAGAAGGTTGGTGATAGGATGGTCCACCAGTGAAATATCGAGAGAGTTTGGCTGAAGAGCGAGCCCAGCCTTTACGTCACTTTCAGGGAGGGTCACCTTCAGTACAGCACACAACCATTTAATTAATGTGCAACTACACTAACTTTAAAGTCAAGTGGAGTTACAATAGAAATTCTTATTACCTGCAAGCTGTAGTCCCCCGGTTTAACTTGAAAGCAGAACGCTCCATGACTGTCACTTTCGACAGTGCGGAAAAAGCCCTGATCCTGTCTCTGGGCAGAGAGAGTAACTTTGTAGTGCCCAAGCTGTTTAACAGTCTCAGGTAGACGGGTGATTGAGATGTGACCACACACGCTAAACCTGAAAATGACAAAGTGGGCCAGAATTTTTTATCAATCCAATCAAACGGTACAATGTTCCAAAAAGACTTATAAACACACCAAAAACAAATCAAACAAAAAAGACATCACAAATCATAGGCTATTGAGACCTAAGGCTGGCAGACCTAAGAGTTCTCCATGGATGGGGCGAGACCATTTAAACATTTAAAAACAAGCAAAAGCACTTTAAAATCAATTCTAAAAGCGGACTGGGAGCCAATGTAAAGACATTAAAACAAGAGTAATATGTTTGCATTTGCAAACATCGGTTAAGAGACTTGCAGCTGCGTTTCGGACCATTTGTAATCTAGATAATGAAGAATTGTTTATTCCCAGATACAGGGAATTACAATAGTCAATTCTAGAGGAAATAAAACCACGAATCGCAGTTTCAAAGTGCTTAAAAGAAATAAAAGTCTTCACTTTAGCCAGCGCTTAGTTGATAAAAACTTGAAAACTAAATTCATTTGCTTATATCCACCATACACATGATTTAACCGAGGAAAATAAAACACCAGAATTTAAATGAGAAATGATGTTCACTCTTACATCCAACAACTAAACTTGCTTACGAGACATTCTCATCACTACTCGCTCAGGGCGGGGTCTATGCTAATACGGCATAGTCCGTCAGCAGCCTTGGGTGGTCTTATTCAAATAACTAGCAACCTACGAAGAAACTGGCTGCAAATTGAAACAGCTCGCTGGATGACACAGATTCAGACTTAGGCCATAACAAACTGTCTGCGTGTTCAGATTTTCTGAGCTGGCAGACAAGCCAGAAACCTAACTAAATGCAAAAATAGTGAAAAATTAATCCGATGTCCACAAAAGGGGGTTAAAATCACATTACATTCTAACATTGTAACATTCTATTGTATTCTATCAATCTAAAAACAATTTTTTATTTTATTTTTTAAATTCACTAAACAAAAAATTTAAATAAACAAAAGCACAGACTAATTATAGTAGTCTACATTTTATTACCCCATTATAATGGTCACTTTCATAAAATTACACTTGTAGGTCCAACAACAAATATTTTAGCAAAATGTATATTTTGGCGGTGCTCGTTAACGGAAGCTTGAATTTTAGCTGAATTTTTTTCCTCTCCTGACAGCAAAATGGACATATTTGCATGACTCTATCTAACATTTACAGATGGAGAATATACGAAATGTAAGTTATGCACTGAGGAAAGCATCACATCTCAAACGCATTAAACAGCGCAAGTCTGTCAGTCAGCACAAGACTCAGTCAGAGCATCTGCTGATTTAAACTATACGCGTTAACTATATCTTACCAGTTATTTTGAAGCCCTAAATATAAAGTAAGCGTCATGTTGAGGACAAATTGGATTATGCACTCTGCGTCCTCCGCTATTTTTCAAATACGCTCGTATAAAACTACTTTATATCGATATAAACAGTATTACTTCAATCCATATCGTTTCTAAAAAGTATATCGTTATATCATACAAAGTCGATATACGGCCCAGCCCTAACTTTAACAATGACTTTCTTCTAGAGCTGCTGTACAGCCAAAACAATCTTTGTTGCATTCATTTCCTATTATCACTGTAAAGTGTAAAGCTGCTAAATCTGTATTGTAAACAGCATTATATAAATAAAGGTGACTTGCCTTGAAGTGTCAATAGTGCTGTGATACGCTATATATTTATATACCGCAATATACACTTCATACCGCCCAGCCCTATTTTAAAAAAATGCCTTATTTTTGTAATTCCACTGTCACAAAAATGTCATTCTTTTTTTTTTTTTTTTTTTTACATACATGCACCTTTTAAGGACAATTCTTATATGCATACTCACCCTGCAGTGATGATGTCTGGCAGCTGAGGGGTGCTGGGAGCAATCTTCACAGTGACTGGCTCAAAGAACATCAGCTCCTTTTGCGTGTTGATGGTATAAGTGCCTGTGGTCATATTCTCCAATCGGAATGAACCATCTTCTTTAGTTTCCACTGTGAAAGAGACCATGGAGGAGGCAAAAAAACCCATTAAAATATAAATGTTAATTAAGCATACATTTGTTTATCAAGCATGAATTGTTGGGTTCTTAGGATTATACCCACGGCTAAGTATGTTAATTTTACTTAAGCGCATCATCACAGTTACCTTTAATTTGGTTGTTAAGCGTAACTACAGCATCTGCAACACCCTCTCCATTGGGGCTATTCAGAACTCTGCCCATCACAGAGAACCCCATGACTCGGAATATTGGCTAACAAACAAAATAGGAAAAACAGGTTAGAAAACAGGTTAGGCTGCTGATACATGATTTAATAAAAAAAATGCTCATTAACAATTTAATGTCCATTTGAACACACTGTAAATATTGTAAATAATATGTAAATATTACTACAGTTCTTTTAATTGCGTTGGTGAAATTTTCACAAGCAAATGGTGAATTTCCAAAAGTCTTCATACTAATCCTAATCAAACAATAGATCATCAAAAATGCACTTTTTTGAATTGCAGAATGTTATCAATTATGCTATGTACAATATACAAAAATCGCAAAGTATCCTTTTCCCTACACAATATAAGCTTTTCCTTTATATAAACATTTCAGATCTATCAGAGATGCATCAGAATGAGATGCATCAAATACAAGCATTTTATATTACAATATATGTCATGTGATAAATTTAAAAAAAAAAAAACATAGGGCTCACCACTCACCCTGAAACTACAGTAAAGATATACTGTATACTATTAACAGCAAGGTTATAGCAAAAAATTTCAAGGCTGTGTCATATCTTCATCATACATTTTTATAACACACTGGACAGGTCCAATTACAAACACTATGGATTTGGGTAATTTAGGCCCCGTCCACACGAAGCCAGAACTTTCCCTATCCGATCTTTTTTTTTTACTCATTTCAAGAAATATCTGTGTACACACGAGAGCATGAAAACGGCTCAAAACGATGTAGTATAGATGCCAGGCCAGTATGTGGCACTGTAATTCTGCCACAGAAACACACTAAAAACGGAGAAGAAGAGTTGTGGCTAGAAGGGGTACGGCAACAGTCGGAGGTGAGGTAAAATCTCACAATAAAATAACAATAAATAAATTTGCTACTTACCAGATGTGTTTTATTAACGCATACACCTACCCCAACTCTAAACATACCCTTACAATAATGCAAATACAGTAATTAAACAACGCAGTATTGATGTGCGCATGCCCAGTGCCCATAGTTGTATCCCTCAGTCTTCCCCGCGCAGGACGTGGTGTGATGACATCACCGTTTCACAAAATATACGGATTGGCTGTACACACGAAACCGCAAGGGTGTCGTTTTCAGATTTATCCACTTTAGGACCCGGTTTAAAAAAAATAGCGGTTTCAGTCTCCCAAAACGGCGGATCCGTGTGGACGAAACGCCAATACGATAAAAAATTTATACGTATACAGTGATACGCGTCTCCATGTGGACGGGCCCTAAGTGTATTTTCTAATGTGGCGAATGCAGCCTCTTTATTTCAGCAATAAGGCAGATTTTAAAGCAGCACTAGGTAGGTTTTGCTCTCGGGGTCCCCCTACAGTTGGGAAACAGTATTGTCCTCTACTACTGTCGTAAACTGTCATTCTACATCAGTGGATGCATCGCACGTGCATTTATTGACATGACAACCATGATAGCCCTGAACACTGCAGGAGTTCACATGCAGGTGTTCTGCTTGCGTCGCGTGTGAAATGTCTTCATCCCAGGTAACGTTACAGTGGCATATGTTTCAGCATGTCATATTTCATGGGTTTTATTTTTTTTCAAACGCCAAATGATCGCGATGCTCACGTTTACAAGCCAGCGTCATTATAGTAGCCTAGTCTATTGGTTCCCGTTTTACAGAATCTATATGATACTTCAATTCAATGTTTGAGTGGTAGGTAATCACCATATATCGTCAATATTATAATATCAAGCTACCATAGATGAATCTGCAAATTTGAAAAATCAATTTGCATTATAGCTTGAGGCAAGACAAATAAACAATTATCACAGACATGTTAGGCATCCTAAAATATGATTTTGTACGTCTTATGTATTTACTTGCAAGAATGTAGCCCCTCCTCCTTCAGCTCACGCCCACGAGCAAACGCTGGCCCAATGTTGATCCTCGTCCTGCCTTTAATCCGATCACTTTCTCGTTTCCTCTTTTTGCTTTCCTCAGACAAAACCTTTGCTTTCTTATTTTTCTGTGCTGCTTCGGCCATGACTATAACATTCGGCAAACAAATGATAGTTGGGCTCGCACGTCCGAATTTAAGGAAGTGGGGGTGGTGGTGGAAGTGACGTATATGCCGTAAAGCAGTCGAATTTTGTAGTTCTTTTTTTTCTCGGGTTACTACCCGAAACTCGAAGTTTAAAAGTACGATTAAAAACGATACAGACCCCGTCAGGCTATGGCAGACGTGTCATTAAACCTATTGTAAGTCGATGTATCATCACAAGAGTCTTGAAAATATATTATAAAGGTTGAAAAGTTACCTAGTGCTGCTTTAAACATTCCTTGCATTTTTTGCTACTGAATTAAATGATTGTAAAAAGTACTAAATTGAAAGAGGATCATATTGTTTTTTTCTGGTGATTCTCATTATATATACACAATGATATTTATTGTGTTTTGAAACAATGACTATGTGGAAAGTAAATGTATAGTTGTAATGAAAGCATGCGATTTGGTTTTGAAAGAGTGACTAACAGTGTTACAGGTGTGACCATTTTAGAGTTTTGAAAATGTACACTTTACTTGTGAAAATAGTACCAAAGCAAAGAATAAAAACTGTATAACAGTTTACAACCATAATTGTGACCCTGGACCACAAAACCAGTCATAAGTCACAGAGGTAGGCCTATATCTGTGGCAATAGCCAACAATACATTGTATGGGTCAAAATAATGGTTCAAAATATTTTTCTTTAATGCCAAAAATCATTAGGATATCAAGTAAAGATAATGTTCCATGAAGATATTTTGTAAATGTTAATATTAGTAGTAATATGCATTGCTAAGGACTTCATTTGGACAACTTTAAAGGCGATTTTCTCAATATTTCGATTTTTTTGGCACCCTCAGATTCCAGATTTCCAAATAGTTGTATCTCGGCCAAATATTGTCATATCCTAACAAACCATACAGCAATTGAAAGCTTATCTATTCAGCTTTCAATATCAAGTGAACAAGTCAGTGAATTGAGAAACTCACCTCCAACATTAAACTGTTGTGCTCTATTTTGAAATCCATCCGAGAAGGAGCAACATCAAAAGTAATTCTTTCCCCTCTGTAATATGGGACCTGTAGTTCAAGAAGAGACACTAAAAAACTAAGACTGACATTTGTGCTTTATTATTACAAATTATTTAAAGCTGCAGTCTGTAACTTTTGGCACACTAGCGTTAATAAACAGAACTACATGCGTCTTGCAGAACAAAATTGTAGCTACTTCTCTCTGTTTATGTTTATGTCACACAGGTACTGTGCTACTTTGCAGCAGTGCCAACCCTAACCAGTCTAAAATAGTCAGAATATAAACACTTATTTGCTTATTATACACATTTTGTAAATTTTGAATACAAAAAAGTAACGGACTGCAGCTTTAACTTGGCATAAAAAAGGTTGCGAAATGAGATGAGAGAGAAAAAAATATCAAATTATTTTAATTTAAGGTACAGTAATGACATACTGTGCAGAAGTCAAAGGTATGTTAGAATTTAAAAAAAAAAAAAAAAAAAAAAAAAAAAAATGGTGTTTATATCTTTTGCTTTAGTGTGCCAATAGTTCACAATTCACATTTCCAAAAACATTTCATATGAAAATTAATGACAATAAAATAAAAAAACAGCTTCTTACCACAGTGTATTCACCACTGGGAAGACAGGGAAAGGAGAAAGTGCCATCCTCACGAGACAGGGAGCTGCACAAATACACAAGGGAGGGGTCGCCGATTAAAGTCCCATCCACAGGAGCCACACTGCAGCCATTGATATCCTGGATAAATTACAAATTTGTTTAGATACATTTTACTGGATAATAAATATTGAGTCTGTATACATTTGTGAAGACATTATCATATTATGGAATGACAGATAGATGCGGTTGGGTTTTGAATCTAATAAAACCCTTTACCTCTTGTGTTACACTTGCAGAGTAAAGGAGGAAACTGACTCCCTTCATGGGTTCACTATCGCTCTGCACCTCTCCAGAGACATCATAGCCCTTTACCACAAGAGGAGCTGCGGCGGGGGCATTTTCATTTGACACAACCACAGTGGTTGAGCTCTGTGGGGGGACAAAAAAAGGAAACCAACAAGATTTTTTTTAGAACGATGTAAAATGCTGGAGAAAATCAGAACTTTCTCCAGTTAAATGAGAAGAATACAGAGATCATAATTTTTGGCCCTAGTGATCATGTAAATGCAAGTACAATCTTTCGGCCTCTGTCATGGGATGTTGAAATTCAAGGAGTCTTATTTGACTCTGATCTTAAATTTTAAGTCAAGCACTTTTCAAGTATCTCTTCGTAAATATGGCTATTTTCAAGGGTTTTCCAGGACTTCAATTTCAAAAAGTTAAATTCAAGTACTTCAAGCACCTTGTACGAACCCTGACAATCGCTAAATTAAAACCATTTCTTTCTTTTACTGATCTTAAAAAAACTGATCCATGCATTTGTTTCATCACGCCTTGATTATTGTAATGCTTTATATCTAAGTGTTTGCCAATCTTTATCGTTACACCTAGAGCTAGTTCAAAATGCAGCGGCCAGATTGCTAATAAATACAAGAAAGAGCGACCATATCACTCCAGTCCTGTCAAGCAGCAAATAGAATTCAAGGCTTTGATGTATATTTTTAAAGCTCTTCACGGTTTGGCCTCAGTTTATACTTCAGAGCTCATCAATACCTGCTGCTTCTCTAGATCCCTTAGATTGAACATTCAGCTGCTTATGGATATTCCATGAACCTGGTCAAAAGGTGCAAGGGTGATCAAGCTTTTGCTGTTGCTGCTCCTAGGTTATGGAATGGGTTACCACTCTCCGTTAGGTCATCAACATCGATGTACATGTTCAAGTTGTGTCTAAAAACTCACTTGTTTTCTATAGTATAATACAATAGTAATATATGTGGCTGCAGTTTACATTTGCGTCTTCTGCAGTCTTTGACCATCTTTGTTTGTGCATATGGTATTTGTGGTTTTAATAGTTTTTTCTCCCCCTTTCTCTTGTATTGTTCAGCACTTTGTCAACCTTGTAGTTGTTTTAAAGTGCTTTATAAATACATTTGATTTGGATTGAATTTGAACAATAAAGTACATAAAACTGCATGTATATTTAAATTAGACGCTTTGCCATAAATGTAATGTATGAACAAACATTATCGTGTGAAATGTAGTGGCAGCTTTCTTCGGGTGTTGACCTATTCGTCCTTGAGAACTGTTTTGTCAACAAGCTAGTTTGTACTTTATACCTGCTCCAGAGTCCATGAGACATGAGAGGCAGTGATGTCATAAATTCCTGGAAGCACCTTGAGGAAAGTATACCTGTAAAAAAAAAAAAAGCAATATAGAGAAGATGTTATTTGTCTATTTGTTAATGGAGTATTTGTGCAGTAAAAATCTGATCATTATTTTGAACTGGAAAGTTAAAGAGAGAACCTCAGGGTAAAATGACCCCCCCAGTGGCCTATTGTTGCTGGTGTTTTTTTTGTTTGTTTGTTTAATTTAATAATTATTTTATGGCATGGATATATTATTTTTTATAATTTCAAGAATATGTTGCATATTTCAAACAATCAATCAATAATTTATTTATAAAGCACTTTAAAAACTACAATGGCATACCAAAGTGCTGTACAAAAAAAATAAACATTTCATACACAAAGAATAAAAATTCCAAATATAAAAATAAGTAAGTACATATAAAACTACTCATGAAACTCCTGTGAGTACAAATAGATCTTACGATGTGATTTGAACATTAATCTTAAGAATCGTAAGCGCAATATGCTAGTTCGACCTTAGCGATCTTGTTGAGGACTGAATGTTTAAAAGATCCCTGATATAGTCTAGAGTAGGGTTGGGCGATGTCCCCTAAATTGGCAGTTGACGTGTTTACCGTAAAACATCGCGATGGAATATGATATTGCCGCTGGGGGGGCAGGGGAGGGGATGTTGAAGGATATATTTTACTATATCTCTTTACATAACTATTATTTTATACTTAAAGGGTTACTTCAGTGATTTAACATTAGGCTTTGTATTTAAACTGGGTCATTTATGTAGTAGAAATGTGAAATTATTTTTGAATTTGGTGCCTTCTAGACTAAGAAAAGACAGTTTCATGTGGATGAAAGACAACAACTCCCAGAATGCACTTGCTTCGCTGCACTACGAGGCCACTCCATACACCGTCGTTTTGATCTTCATAGTAATAAAATAATTTTGTTCAGTTAGAGAATAAACACTACAATTAAAAACTGAACGTGCCTTTTCAATAAAGTGTAAGTGAGACGAACGAAAGTCACGGCACAGATGCAGCTGTGTCAGATTTCATTCATCACAAAGAGCTGAGCAGAGATGAGGTAACGTTAAGCGCCAGTCTGGCACGTTTTCAGATCGCATATGGAAGCTAAACTATCACAGGAATTCATTGAAAAGTTGAAACACTCACTTTGCTCTGCATCGCCCCGTTATGAATGTCCGTGCGGCCGACTGTGTCTTACATTCTGTGCGTGAGATCTCTCCCCTATGGGCGGGTTGATAACATGCGGAACAGCTCCATCTAGTGGCTGTAGTCTTTAGCCTCTGGCCAAAAAATCCTCAGATGACGCAAAATGACGATATTTGCGTCATCAGAGGATTTTTTCCAGAAATAAAATGCATAATTATCTCGTCTCAGGGGGATATGAGGGGGAAAGTACCATCATTTGAATATACTACCGGGTTTCTACTGATACAAAGTAGGGATGTGACGGTGAGGAAATTTTCCCACCGGTTAATTGATGTGTGACAACACCGGTAATACCGGTATCACCGGCGGAGGCTTTTAAATCACTAATTCTATCTAACCGAAAGTAACATGCACACGACCGCTCTGAACTGAAAACGCGCCAGTGCGCACACACCGTGACTGACCGCTCGTCTGTAAATGCGCGCTCTGTGAGGCCATGGGTGCGTCTCAATCAGTTCCCTAGTTCAGTTGTCAGGGCACTGATCAAGCATTGATCAGTCTATGATTGAGATGCACGCCATGAATGCACACTGTTAGTTCGTCCGTAAAGCCTCGTTTATACTCGACGCGCCCACACGAGCGCGAGGGTGCGCGCGGCAAAAATAAATCCGCGCAGCAGCGTAGCGCGGAGGCTCGCACTGCGGAGCCAGGCGAAAGTAAACAATGCGCGCTCTGTGCGGCCGTGCACATTTTACTTTCGGTTTTTAATTAGCGCCAATTCGGCTGCGGGTTGCTTGAATTGTGGGTTCATTAGCCTATTATTTTTAATGAAAAACACAACAACAAAACAAATGACAAACTCCCTTAAATAGGCGCTTTTACGTTTCGCTTTGAAACCAAATCTTCCGCGATCATCTCAGTCAGCTCCTCACTCTTAAATCTGATGAATGATCCTGCCGCTGCCGAGACTCACGGTCGGATCCTGCTTTATTAAGCAGACACGTTCAGTTTTTATTTGTATTGTCTGTTCTCTAACTGAACTAAATTATTTTATTACTATAAAAAAAAAATCAAAAAGACGATGGGCGGTGCCACGGTGGGCAAGTGATGTAACCGGTGTGGAGTATGGACACCGGTAACACCGGCAACACCGACTATCGTAGCAAGCCTAATACAAAGCCTAATGCTAAATCACTGAAGTTACCCTTTAAAAACTATAATTTCGTTATTTTAATAACCTAACTAATGACTCATACGCACTTTCTGGTGGCACGTGAGGGGGAAATACGTAGCTTTCTTCCACTTAAGAAGAGTTGTGCACTTAAGCATTTTTTATTTTACTACATCGCTTTACAATTTAAAAAATTCTACTTAAAAACTATTATTTCGTTTAATTAATCGTATTAATTGTGCTGCTAATTATAAGTTAAATAAAAAAAAGGCGATTTCAGTCTGAGTGTTTTTCCCGTTTTCTTGTTCTTGATTTGTTGTTCTTCTGTGTTTAAATAAATGTGTTATCAGAATCACCTTCATTCTTTCATTTTATTTGACATTATGGCCAAGGCAAATTGTCAAAGGTTATTTGACGTTCGCCTAACCCTAACCCTAACCCTAACCCGGCAAGTCAATTATTTATCACAATTTATTGAACAGTGGAGTGAAATCTTAATTTAATCTGAATTCTCAGTCTATAGCCATTATTACATACCTTAAAACAACCTATATGCAATTCATAGAATTATATAGAGCAAATCAGAAGTATCAAAGAAGGGTCAACGTTTCATATTTCGCTGCATTCAAACTTTAACTTGCAAATTCGTATGATGTTAAATGATCTAAGCATTATGGGTTGTTGTCTTGGCTCAATAATATGTTGAAGTCTGTGTTTAGACAATGCGATGCAGAGCATGACATAATAAGCACATTGCGTCAGAAGAAATTTTTCAAGATCAGTGTTGAGTTTGACCTTGGCTTTTTATGAAAAAAAAAAATAATAATCTACTCACTGGCCTCCAGCTTGGGTGAGGACACTCTGAAGAGCATCATCTTCTCCTGCTTTTCTCAAACTTACTTCAACCCCTGCAGGCCCCAACAAATGCCCTTTACTCAAGACCTGAAGGAGTGAAGAAAATGAGCAGATTTCTTTTACCTTACCAAAAACTGAATTACAAAGTCACATGTAAAGATTTTCAACTTACAGTTCCCAGGACTGAAAACCCTGTAAAAACAAAGTTGATGTCTTGTTCTTTAGTGCAGATGTCAGTAATTCCATCCACATGTAGGTCCACAGTTGTTGGCTCTGCATTCAGATAATGTATAACACAATACATGATAAGTGAATGGTAAGCACACACTACACCCTGGATTGATAAAGAGCATATTAAAGAGTATACATGAATGTGAATTATTGAAGATTGAATTATTTACGATTTAACATGTAAAATAACCACCGCTTGATATGTGAAATTGTTTCTTACCAAAGCTCCATCCTGACGGTGGTTCTATCTTTATAACAAAATCACCCTGTAAAAGATGGTGGTCCCGATTAGTGCAAACATACACATAGGCTACAATCATGAATTTTGTGCTGACCATTAATTGTCATACAGATAATTGTGATTAACGATTTAATTCTGTTTTGTTCATGTTATTCCTGACTATGAAAAAGACAAGGGATCATATCACTCCTATCTTGGATTTTTTAGGGTATTTTAATTTGATTACATTGTAATTTTTTTATTTTAAACTGCTTACTTCTTCAATTGTTTTGATAGCATGTTTTTATTTTGTATTGTGTATCTGAACGCATTTCTCTTTTATGAATGCATTTCTATTATACGATTGTATTCCTCCTTATTTTATCTTATTATTGGAATTAATAATATGCGTTGAGACGCAACTTTTAAAGATGTTTTAGAAAATAATAATAATTATTATTATTAATGTGGTAACACTTTACAATAAGGTCTCATTCGTTAACATTAGTTATTAACTAACATGACCCAACATGAGCAAAACATTTGCTACAGTATTTATTAATCTTTGTTAATGTTAGTAATTAAAAATCCAGCTGTTCATTGTTTGTTCATGTTAGTTCACAGTGCATTAACTGATGTTAACAAATACAACTTTTGATTTTAATAATGAGATTAATAAAGATTAAAGATTAATAAATGCTGTAAAAGTATTGTCCATTCTTAGTTCATGTTAACTAACTGTTAACTAATGAAACCTTATTGTAAAGTGTTACCACCAAGAGTTACCTTTTTTTTTTTAAACTTGGACTCATATATATTAATAAAAATTATAATAAATAAATCAGCCCATATGATAAACTTTAATTCTGTGAAAATTAATAATAATAATAATAATAATAATAATATAATACTATATTTGTGTTTTTCTACATGTTGAATCTTATCTAAGTCACTGATGCCTCTCTGATGGTGTGAATTAAGGTGAAGCAGCAGGTATAAGGATGTGATACTGTAAGAGCCTGGCAGGCGGTCCCTTAGCCCGCCCAACTCCTGTTCCAGTTAAAAATAGACGGGCATGTCAAAAATTAATTTCGCCCCAATTTACGCCATCAGAGGAGCTTGCAGCAATTTGCAAGTCCTATGACAATATGTGATTTGTTTAAACTCCACTGGGAATATTTACCATTCTGCAGATTAGGGCTGTGCAATATATTGAATTTCATGATGTATCACAAACAAACTCATTAGGGTTGCAATATGCATTGCAAATTAAATGCATCTTTTTCGAAAAGGTATCACAATGAAAAGTGCAGAGAAACATCTAGAAATGCACCCGTTTTCTGGTATATGTGTGAATCGAGCGACAGCAGTGATGCTTGCGTCAAAATAAAGAAACTGCAACTAACCCTAAACATATGATAGCTTTCAAGGGAAGATGGCCTGCCTGATGTATCTTCAAGTGAGCAAGGTGTTTTTCCCCAGTGCACTTATATTTTCCTGATATTGTATATTCTTATTTGAATAATGAATATGAAGTCAAGCAACTTGAATTCCTGCGTCTTGCCAGAAGATGGCTCCTGGAGCTCAATTATCCATCCATTTTCCAAACTGCTGGTCCAATGTGACTACAGCGTAATATCATACAGGTATAAATTCCTTTTTAATTGATTATTAAATGGTTTCATTTATTTAAATTTAAATAAGGTTTATAAATGCTAGTTTCCAATAGAATTCAAGGTAAATATTTTAATTACTACTACTCAGTTTGCTAAGTTCAAAATTATTATTAAATAGCAAGCACAAACTATGCAAAAGCGGCAGCCCTTCCGGCACATTCAGTGTCCGAATTAACTCACTCGTTTTAATTTACTCTTTCAAGTGGACTATACTAGTGGAGTAATGTAGGTACTAGGGAGTAGTGAATGAGGGTATAGGGGGCAATTTCAAACACATCCTGGGATAGATAGGAAAAACAAGTTGTCAATGAATTACATAAAATAATATTAGGCCTTTATCTGATTAATTGATTTATCAAAGAAATAATCTACACATTTACAGATTACAAAAAGTGTTTTAGTTGCAACCATAAAGCTTTATTCATAAAGCCTACTTTTTAGACAAGTTATGTAAATAGAAAAAGCAAAAATAGAGTTAAAATAGAATAATAGTAAAATAAAAAGCATATTTCAAGCTCCACTCTCCACATATTTTGCTTATTGATGTTGTAGATGTCATTTTGCACATGTACATAATGTAAAATAAGCCCATTCTTTACCATTTGATTGCCATTAACGATAGATACTTTTTACAGGTAATTTTTACTCCGTTCTTTACATAGAATGAACAGGAAACATGCATGTTGCAGGTGTCATTCTTTTATGACTTAAAATCTTAAAAGAAGCCAGTGTAGATCACATTTTTCTCTATATTGTGTAACGTTAGCCCTACAACAACTGAAGCCATCTCAATGAGTGGTGAAAGGACTTCATAGAAAAAGACTTCCTTATGATTCAGAATAAATGCAACAAGACATTCTAAGAGTTACAGTACCTTGTCATAGAGGGGGATCATGAAGTAACCATTGATTGGTGCACAGTCAGTCTGATATTTCAGAGAGCCCTGCTTAGTGTACAACTTTATCTGTAAAGAACACATACATAGTAAATGTTGGCCATAAACTCCTTTTAAATAAATGTTACTTTTGACAATGCCATTGTATTTTCATATCTCAGTAAATTCTCATCAAATTGTAAAATGTAGAGTATCATGATACTTAAGCTTTAAAAGAAACTTACTACTGCGAACGACATGCATTGTTCGACTAACTGCAAGCAGTTAATTCAGATAGTTTCAGTGATTACCCTGAGTAAGACAAATCTAATTAACCGATTATCTGTGATAATAATATTAAACATGCTTGAACAAATCATGTGTTTTGCTGACAATGCTTGACAGGTTAGGTAGCTGTCATCCAACCTGCTACATTCACGACAGACGGATCAGCAGATTATACGATCTACAACCCATAAGCATTACTTCTTAGGAAAGCAGATGATATATAGATCAGAGAATCGGTTCAGTTCCGGAACGGCGTGCTCTAGCTAGCCAGCTAACCATTTTTAACCAGAAATCTCAAATCTTCTTACCTCAATGACAGAGTAATTAATTTCCACATCTGACTTGACAAAACCCCCACAGCCTACCAAAATGTCATCGGTACCATTCACAAATGTCAAATACAAAAAAGATAGAATAAGAATCACTAGCTCTTTAATTCCACCCATCGTGCAGCGCTGGTGTAGCGTACTGACGTACGGTGAGCATGGCTCCGATGAATTCAGCCAATCATTTTAATGGCAAACTATTTTAACTTATTCCTATTGGTCAGTCACGACCGGTTCCTATATTCATTGTTTTTATTGGCTGTTTCAGGAGAGGAACTCGAAAACCAGCGAATATTATTAGAGTTTCTTTCAAGCATACTTGGTTATTTATGTGGCATGGTAGATAATATTCGTCAGAATAAGGTCATTATCGCATGAATATCTCATTACTAATAATAAGGTGAACGATATTGTCATGCTAAGTGCTATCCTGCTTATATTTGTAAAGGCCGGGAACTCTGGACATGTTCTGCAATTTCACGTTTGCATATTTAACCAGTGAACATGTATAATTTTATCCTTGAATTCTATAGTAAATATTCACATTCAAAACATTCTGTTTTTCAAAACCTGAAATGACTTGACCATTCGCTTGCAGGAAAAGCAGCAGAGTGCCGATCCACAATCTCCACCTGCTGCTACAAATATCACCATTAGGTGGTGCAATGGGGCGTTGATAAAGACTTCAAGAAACAGAAAAAGTCTAGAGGACCTCAATAAATGACTTGGAAAATATGGACCAAGCGGTGAGTATATGAGACATTTGTAGTTTGTTGTAATCTCAGTGGCCGCTTAGAACACACACAGTCAAAAAGAAGAAGAAACACACACATTCCATTCATGTTTTATTGGTCACGTGGTTTCCATAATTATTGAAGGTTTTCTGGTGACTGAAGAATAAGGGAAACACAAAAATCTCTAAGGTAGGGGTTTTCAAACAGAGGAGGGGTACATGGGAAAGTTTAGAGGTAAAAAAAGTAAAATAATAATAATAAAAAAGACTATTTACATTTGATTAACATCTAATTGTCCATCCAAGGTGTCCCCCATGGCCTGAGACGCTGGGATAAGTTACATAATCTTCGTGACTCTGGTCTGCTCCGGATAAAGAGGTTTTGGGAATGGATGGATGGACATTGGAATTGGGTAATACATTTAACAGTACAGTAGCCTACACATATGATGTCTGTTGATGTAGTTCAGCACACCTCACTGCAAAACATTTTCATTTTACGAAAGTTCACCTGTGAGTAAACTCAACTAAACATGAGTAAACCCAACTTGAAGATAACCTTTGTTTCAACTTACAATAGTCAATACAATGGATACTTTAAGTTTACTTGAAAACGTATAAACTTCAGTTCAAAGTCCAAAACATGTCTAAATCTTTAATGTACACGCCACATATAGTAGCCTACCTACATTGATTACTAAACACTTCAGCTCGTGTCATAATCGTAGTAGTCTCACACATGACTGGCGTTTTACCATCTTTGCTCCATGGGGCTTTGTACCGCTAAAATTTGAAGTTTTATTATTATATTATGTATTCACTATTATGTTATAATATTATGGTGTAAATAGTCCGTAGTTAATTATGGATCGGATCATAGGAGACACAGGTTGGCAATGTTCAGCACAGAGTGCTTCCTCTCGCACAGTTGTCACATACGCATCCTCCATTTCACATCTGAATGCTCTGTGAAGACACAAATTAAAATGCAAACAAATATGCTACTAAAACCTGAGTCTGACAAACAGATGTTTTTGACAATTTTACTTGTACAATTTTTATCAGTTATCCTTTAAATCACACACTATACAGAGTGACTAGAGCCCTAAGACATTAATAATTAATGTGAGAAAACAGCTTATAGTACAATTAACGTAGTTTACTGTACACTAGGTTGTAGCGTGACCTTTAGGTTACCTTAATTATGACAAATGTATGAATTTCTGTATGGTTTCATGTTTATAGTGTGAGCCTTCTTATGGCAAAGAGTTATTGGTTCTATAGTGATGCTGAGTGAATAAGCTATTTTAAAGCACAGCATACACCGATCAGGCATAACATTATGACCTGGTGAAGTGAATAACACTGATTATCTCTTCATCCCGGCACCTGTTAGTGGGTGGGATATATTAGGCAGCAAGTGAACGTTTTGTCCTCAAAGTTGAAGCAGGAAAAATGGGCAAAAGTAAAGATTTGAGACATGGGCCAAATTGTGATGGCTAGACCACTGGGTCAGAGCATCTCCAAAACTGCAGCTCTTGTGGGGTGTTCCTGGTCTGCACTGGTCAGTATCTATCAAAAGTGGTCCAAGGAAGGAACAGTGGTGAACCGACGACAAGGTCATGGGCGGCCAAGGCTCACTGATGATGCACGTGGGGAGCGAAGGCTGGCCTGTGTGGTCCGATCAAACAGACAAGCTACCTTAGCTCAAATTGCTCAAGAAGTTAATGCTGGTTCTGATAGAAAGGTGTCAGAATACACAGTGCATCACAGTTTGTTGCATATGGCGCTGCATAGCCATAAACCAATCAGGGTGCCCATGCTGACCACTGTCCACCGCCAGCAAAGCACCAACAGTGGGCACGTGAACATCAGAACTGGACCATGGAGCAATGGAAGAAGGTGGCCTGGTTTAATGAATCACATTTTCTTTTACATCACGTGGATGGCCGGGTGTGTCACTTACCTGGGGAACAGATGTCACCAGGAAGCATTATGGGAAGAAGGCAAGCTGGCAGAGGCAGTGTGATGCTTTGGGCAATGTTTTTGTGAAAACTTGGGTCCTGCCCCATCCATGTGGATGTTAATTTGACACGTACCACCTACCTAAGCATTTTTGCAGACCATACAGCCTTTCATGGAAACGGTATTCCCTGGTGGCTGTGGCCTCTTTCAGCAGGATAATGCGCCCTGCCGCAAAGCAAAAATTGATCAGGAATGGTTTGAGGAGCTCAACAACGAGTTTGAGGTGCTGAGTTGGCCTCCAAATTCCCCAGATCTCAATCCAGTCGACCATCTGTGGGATGTGCTGAACAAACAAGTCCGATCCATGGATGCCCCACCTTGGAACTTACAGTACTTAAAGGATCTGCTGCTAACATCTTGGTGTCAGATACCACACCACACCTTCAGGGGTCTAGTGGGGTCCATACCTCGATGGATCAGGGCTGTTTTGGCAGCAAAATGGGGACCAACATAATATTAGGAAGGTGGTCATAATGTCAGAAAGTCTTTTATTCCTGACATTTTATTTTGAGAATGTAATCATATCCTTTCCGAACGCATCACATCATCATTGCCGACTCCGCATTCTGTGGGATGGTGGCTCGCGTGTGCGTAACCTAATCGAAAGTAAGTTTCATCCTGCACTAAGATGCAAATATTGCCATCGGACTTGTTTAGATGGTGTATACTTTCACCTGTTTACATGTTAAGTATATTATACGCATGGTTTGATACCTTTGTGTGTATTTCTTTAGTTAATAGGTATTACGTGAACATGTTATAAGCCTTGTTAGACTGGAGATTGTTTCTTTTACATTATTTCAGCCGTAAGCTGTATTTTCGAGTGCTATATTTAAGTTATTATGCCCTTTAGTCCTACTGCTAAATTGTGTTTAGCCTCTGTGTCGCTGTCAGATGCACGTAGAGTGTAGTTCGGCACTCCCTGGCCATGCCCCCCTCATGTGCTGGGGCATGGGTGCAGTTGCGTTCGCTTCCACTAGAGGGAAGCGAAGACCACCGAATCCATTTAGTATTCCTACTTGGCCTCATTAACCTTTTGTATGCCTGTATATTAGTTGTTTATGACTCTTTTCAGGTTATTTGACCAAATTATTATATTTCAGTATTCAGATTCCATGTTTAATATTGCATTGGATATTACTTTATACTTTTGTACATTGTGATGAATATTATTTTATTCTTTGTTTCTTTATAGACCACACATACACACACACCCCACCTATATACCTATTTGTACACCAATGATTGTACCCAAACTACAATATTAAAGTTTGCTGGAATAACTTCTCCGTGCCCTTCTCTCTGACCGGAGCCCTGTCAAAGGAAACTGCCAGACCAGTATTATCCCCTTCAGAGTGTCCTACTCTATCACATGGTCCTTCGAGCCGGATCTGACAGCTTTCTGGAGACAATATGGAGCCAGGACAACCATCTGCAGATCCAGCAGTGCGTTCTCGACCCCAGCGGGAGATACAGTTACCAGCATCCCTTGCAAACTTTGAAGTTGGGTACACACTGAGAGTCACAGTACTCCCTTCCACCGAAGCTGAGGAACTCGGAGCAGCAGCCCCAGCTCAAGACATCCCAATCCCTGATCCACTTTCACTGCCATCTGTGAGAGCAGAGTCATGTCGATCCTGGATATCTTCTCATCGTAGCAGACCGAGATCTCAAGCCAGTGCTGCCTCATCAGGCAAGAGGTCCATTGCAGACGGGCTATCCGAGCTACAAAGTGCCATGTTGGAGGAACAGGTCAAGCGAATGGAATTAGCAGAAGTGCAGCGGCAGATCATGGAGCAGACGCTAGTGGACGAGCATTGTACTCTTCTAGACAAAGAAGCCAAGGATGCCCTCTATGAGAAGGAGGAACTTCTCATAGAACAAGAACGTCAGAGACGTCGACTGGAGGAGAAAGCAGAGATGGCATACAAGAGTAAAGAGGCTATCACCAGGCATCAGATGTTGCGACGGCGACAGAAAGAGAAAGAGATGGAATTGGCGCAAGCGGCTTTAATCACGTCTTTCCTGAAGGAAGAAGGGATTGAGAGTTCCCGTTCCTCCATGCACCTCAGTGAATGTGGGCGCAACCTAAGGTCCTCATCAGAAGCTCAGCCACTCCTACTCCACTCACAAGATGGACATGGACTGCTTCATTCTACTCCGTCTATTCATGTTATGCCACCAGTTTCCAGTACAGTCATAAGTCCACCTGTCTCGACTAGTCTTACATCAATACAGCCCGCTCCACAAGTGAGTGCTTATACTGCTACAAGTGTACTCGCTCAGCCGCAGCCTACGTATCTTACCATGCTTCCTCCTTCAGCAATCATCAATCCAGCTTCGCAGTCGGCTCCCAGATCAGCCGTGAGTGCCGTTACCTCATGTGCTCCGCCACTGTCAGTAGAACAGTATATGGCCCCACTTCGCCAACAGATGGTCTATAGCCAAGCCCAGGTCCAATATGTGCCTCCACCTGTTACACCTCTACAGCCAGTGCTATCAGCTGCTAACATGCCGTCCTATCCTTACCCTGCTATGCCACCTTCTCCACGACAGGGCATAGCGCCTCTAGATTACAGGACAACGCCGGGTACAGACATCATGGAGCTACTAGTTGCCACAGCTTATGGCCTTCCTAGACCTACTCTACCTCACTTCACCTCAGGTAAAGAGTCAGACTTTGCCCTGCTCAAGATGGCTTTGGATAATCTGCTCAACACACATGCTCACCTCACAGAGCAGTTTAAATATCAAGTCCTCCTCGATCACTTGAAACAACCAAGCGCCTACAAGCTAGCCCAAGCTTACATGTACCATCCAAAGCCGTACACCTCAGCCCTCCAGGCTCTCCAAGATAAATATGGGCAACCGCGTCAGCTCGTGCAGAGTGAGCTGGGTGCCATCTTAAACTCACCTTACGTAAGATCTGGAGATCCAGAGGCATTTGACAACTTCGCCCTCTCAGTACAAAGTCTAGTTGGCATGCTCCGCTCCCTCGAGGGTGAGAATGGCTATGAACTGCGATGCGGCTCCCATGTCGACAGGCTGCTCAGCAAACTGCCTACTAACTATCGAGATGCGTTTGTGGAGTACAGCATAAACCGAGGCATCCTGAGGACCGGCACTGATCAGACCTACACACTTGAAGACTTCTCTGTTTGGCTTCAGTTAAAGTCACAAGCAAAGCGCATTTCATCTCGAGCAGCTCTGATGTTCCAAGACCAGCCTATGCCAGTTAAGGGCAAAAAGAAATCCCAGGGTCCTTCATCCAACGTGTTTTACAGCACTGAAAGTCAAGCGAAGGTAGCCCCTCCAGATCCTGCTCGCAGCACAAAGTCACCCAAAGGTAAACCCAGTGTGAAGCCTTACTGCCCGTACTGCGACGCCCGTGAGCATTACCTCAGCTTATGCCCCAAATTCAAAACGCTCACTCCATCAGAGATTTCCGCCTGGATTAAAGACAGAGGCTGTTGGAGATGTGGCAGGAACCATAAACCTGAGGCATGGACTCTCAAAAAGCCTTGTCAAGTGTGCAAACAGCAACACCTGACCGTGTTACACGAAGTGTGTTCCCAAGAAGCGAAGAAAGTGTTGATGGTCAGTGCTGCTCCCGACACCATATACGTTGACCGTCCTAGTCGTCCGCAGAGAGTCATGTTGAAGCTAGTTAAGGTGCGCCTGTACAATGCCGAGCACACTCTGGAAGGTTTCGCTATTCTGGACGACGGATCTGAGAGAACCCTCATCCTTCCCTCAGCAGTCTAGCATCTCCATTTAGCTAAAGAGCCTGAAAGCTTGCCTTTACGTACTGTCCGTCATGAGGTGATCCGTCTACAAGGAGCCGCTGTCTCTTTCGACATCTCCCCAGCTCCTTCTCCCAAACAAAGGTACCACATTTTTCATGCCTACACCGCTAGTGAGCTGAGCCTGTCTGAGCATAGCTATCCTGTGAAGTCACTCATGCGTAGATACTCCCACCTGCAAGATCTTCCCCTGCCGAAGGTTGACAAGGTTCAGCCGTTTCTGTTGATAGGCTCTGACTTTCCGCATCTGCTGCTTCCCAAACAACCGGTCCGAGCAGGTCCACCTGGGAGTCCTGTAGCTGTGCGTACTGCTCTTGGTTGGACATTGCAAGGCCCCGCCAACCTTAACCTCACTGGTGAGCACTCTCACTGCTACTTCACCATGTCTACTAACTCAGAGCTGCAACGGCACGTTGAACGACTATGGGAAGTTGACATAAACCCGTATGCCAATGCAAAGACTGCGATCTGCTCTAAAGAAGATCAGCAGGCCCTAGAACTGCTGGACCAGCGCACAGTCAATGCAGAAGTGGATGGAGTGACAAGGTATGCTACTCCACTACTGAGGCGCAAAGCAAGCCTCACGCTCTGGGCTCCAAAGCACACATTGCTCCCACAGCTACGGAGCACAGAACGCCGTCTAGCCAAACACACTGCTCTAGCCAACACCTACTGTCAATAAATACAGAAACTTGAACAGTTGGGCTATGCCAAACCTCTACCTCCTGACACAGTAGACAGCTCCACAGAGTCCTGGTATCTGCCGCACCACGTTGTCCACCACAACGGTAAGGCGAGGATTGTCTACAACTGTTCCTACCAGCACAACGGTCAAAGTCTCAATAGCCAACTGTTGCCCGGTCCGACCTTAGGTCCTACTCTCCTCGGAGTACTTCTTAGTTTCCGAGAACACAGTGTGGCTATCAGTGGTGACATCAAAGCGATGTTTCATCAAGTTCGCCTGCTACCAGAAGACAAGCCCCTTCTCCGTTTTCTATGGAGAAGTATGAAGAGGGAGGAGGAACCAACGGTGTATGAGTGGCAGGTTTTGCCATTCGGGACGACCTGCAGTCCCTGCTGTGCCACATACGCCCTTCAGCGGCATGTGAAGGATAACAGCAGCGGTTATGAGGACATCCTACACCTTGTGGAGACTGCCTTTTACGTCGACAACTGTTTGACCAGTGTCACGAACGCTGATGAAGCCAAGACTATTATCAACCGGATGCGTAAATTGCTCTCAGCTGGAGGCTTTGACATCAGGCAGTGGGCCAGTAATACCCCCACCGTTGTGGAGCATCTTCCATTGGAAGCGAAAGCAGTAAGCACCGAGTTGTGGCTCTCTCAGTCTCGACAAGATCCCGAAGAGCCAGCCTTAGGCCTTCGCTGGAACTGCCTTACTGATCGCCTTGGGTCCCGCCACAGACCAGTAGAATATTCACAGCCAACTCCGAGGAACGTCTACAAGGTGATGGCAACACAATACGATCCCCTCGGATACCTAATTCCGTTCACCACACGAGCGGAGATCCTGATTCAAGACCTGTGGAGAGTGGGAGTTGGCTGGGATGAACCGATCAGACCAGAGGCTCTGTTGGATATCTGGACACAATGGGAGAGGGAACTAATCCATCTTCCTCAAGTGGAAATCCCTCGATGCTATGTCCCAGCAGTAGCAGACACTGGGGCACCCAGACGAGAGGCACATGTCTTCTGCGATGCCTCTGAAAGAGCCTACGGGGCCGTCACTTACCTCCGCACCCAAGACAATCAAGGTGAAGTCCACATTGCATTTGTGATGGCTCGGCCACGAGTGAGCCCTCGCAAACAACTATCCATGCCACGCCTCGAATTGTGTGCTGCTTTAGCCGGAGCACAGCTGGCTAAAGTCATTATGACAGAACTGTCACTCCCTTCCCAGCAAATCACTCTCTGGACTGACGCGATGACAGTTTTAGCGTGGCTCAAATCCGACTCGTGTCGCTACAAGGTCTTTGTAGGAACTAGAGTCGCAGAAATTCAAGAGCTCACTGAAAACTCAACCTGGCGGTATGTCCGCACCACCGACAATCCAGCCGATGACCTTACTTGCGGCAAACCCCTGCTCGAGCTCAGCCAGCCGAACCGGTGGAGCCAAGGTCCACCATTCCTCCTACAACATCCAGACTCTTGGCCAGTGCTTCAGTTAATAGAAGCCCAAGAAGCTGACGAGGAAGAGCTTCGGAAGACATTGTTCTGTGGAGCCACCACCTGCTCTCCGACCAAGACACTCAGGTCTGATATAGACAACTGGGACAGTCTTCTCAAGGCTACCCATGAGAGCCTTCACGGGGCGGCTGATGACCAGAGCAGCCCCACCATGACAGCAGCTGATGTCCAAACAGCAGAGCTACATGTCCTTAGACAATCCCAGAATGAGTCTTTCCCTGAAGAAGTGAAAACTCTGGCTGCTGGTAAGTCCATCTCTAGACTGAGTCGCCTGCTCATGCTTGCTCCAGAGTATGACGAAGCTGTGGGCCTGGTGAGAGTGGGAGGTAGACTGCGCAGAGCAGAAGATCTTGACCCAGATGCAATGCATCCTATCATCCTCGATCCCAAATCTTATGTCACGAAGCTGCTCATCAAGAAATATGATAGTGAACTGCTCCATCCAGGTCCTAAGCGGGTTTTCGCAGAGATGAGGAGAAGATATTGGATCCTCAGGGGAAGAGAGTCCATCAAGCATTATCAGCACGGCTGTGTTGAATGTCAGAAATGGCGCGCTACTCCAGTGGTCCCTCGGATGGCAGACTTACCCCCTGCCAGACTCCGCTTATACAAGCCACCTTTCTGGTCGACTGGAGTCGATTGTTTCGGTCCCTACAATGTCAAGGTGGGCCGGCGCACAGAAAAGCGGTGGGGTCTGATTTTCAAGTGCATGACGACGAGCTGTGTGCATCTTGACCTACTGGAGAGCATAGACACTGATGCTTTCCTGATGTCTCTTCGCCGCTTCATCGCCCGCCGCGGAAAGCCATTTGAGATCCTGGCTGACAGAGGAACCAACTTCCGAGGGGGAGCTGCGGAGTTGCAAGCCAGTTTTGCCGCTTTAGAAGTTCCTCTTCAAGAACAGCTGGCCAGACAGCAAATCGAGTTCCGTTTCAATCCCCCTGGCTCTCCACACTTTGGGTGGACATGGGAACGAGAGATCAAGTCGATTAAGTCAGCTCTCCGAGTTATCCTTCAGGACCACACCGTCGCTGAACATGTGCTGCAAACTGTGCTGATTGAAGTGGAAGGAATACTCAATGCTAAACCGCTTGGGTACCTCTCCACCGATGCTGCAGATCCGGATCCCGTCACACCAAACCTACTGTTGATGGGACGCCGTGATGCATCACTCCCACAGGCTGTCTATGCATCTAGTGACCTTCTCAGCAGAAGAAGATGGCGCCACAGCCAGATCCTGGCGGACCATTTCTGGTCCAACTTTATCCGTCGTCATCTCCCGGACCTTCAGAAGCGGTCGAAATGGCACAAGGACACAGATAATCTGGCTGCTGGCCAGGTGGTGATGGTGGTTGATTCACAGCTACCCAGAGCTCAGTGGCCCATCGGGAGAGTGGTGAAGACCTGTTCCGGTTCGGATGGACGAGTCAGGGCAGCGGAAGTTAAGATCAAGGGACAGACCTACCTACGGCCAGTCGTGCGCCTTGTGAGGCTGCCAGCCTGGGAGGAGGAAGATGACACCAACTAAGAAGACTTTCTTTTGGGATTCAAATTTATTGCTAAATTTGGGGGCGGCTATGTCAGAAAGTCTTTTATTCCTGACATTTTATTTTGAGAATGTAATGATGTCATATCCTTTCCGAACGCATCACATCATCATTGCCGACTCCGCATTCTGTGGGATGGTGGCTCGCGTGTGCGTAACCTAATCGAAAGTAAGTTTCATCCTGCACTAAGATGCAAATATTGCCATCGGACTTGTTTAGATGGTGTATACTTTCACCTCTTTACATGTTAAGTATATTATACGCATGGTTTGATACCTTTGTGTGTATTTCTTTAGTTAATAGGTATTACGTGAACATGTTATAAGCCTTGTTAGACTGGAGATTGTTTCTTTTACATTATTTCAGCCGTAAGCTGTATTTTCGAGTGCTATATTTAAGTTATTATGCCCTTTAGTCCTACTGCTAAATTGTGTTTAGCCTCTGTGTCGCTGTCAGACGCAAGTAGAGTGTAGTTCGGCACTCCCTGGCCATGCCCCCCTCATGTGCTGGGGCATGGGTGCAGTTGCGTTCGCTTCCACTAGAGGGAAGCGAAGACCACCGAATCCATTTAGTATTCCTACTTGGCCTCATTAACCTTTTGTATGCCTGTATATTAGTTGTTTATGTCTCTTTTCAGGTTATTTGACCAAATTATTATATTTCAGTATTCAGATTCCATGTTTATTATTGCATTGGATATTACTTTATACTTTTGTACATTGTGATTAATATTATTTTATTCTTTGTTTCTTTATAGACCACACATACACACACACCCCACCTATATACCTATTTGTACACCAATGATTGTACCCAAACTACAATATTAAAGTTTGCTGGAATAACTTCTCCGTGCCCTTCTCTCTGACCGGAGCCCTGTCAAAGGAAACTGACAGACCAGTATTATCCCCTTCAGAGTGTCCCACTCTATCACACATAATGTTATGCCTGAACGGTGTATATATCCTTATTAAAAGTATTGAAAAATTATTACTATCAAGAAAAATAAAGAGCACCCATGTGAGATCAAGAAACTTTATTGAAGAAAAAAAATTAATATGCAAATAAAAGCATTCTGCAAGTCAAACCATGAGTCTTTCAGCAGCAAACATATAAACCTGTTACTTCGTTGGAAATACTAGTCTGCATGGAAAAATTTACTTGTTTTATAAAACCCCCAAAAATAAAATAAACATAAGTTTAACAAAAGCACAGAATCATAAACTGTTATATCAGATGTTGTACTGTATAGAAAGACTGCAGAGAGTGTTAAGACATTCAGAATAGCAATGCTTGTAAATCCAGACCCTATAATATGGGTATGAATCTACAAAATCAATACTGGAGCTCAATTAATGGTCTATAGCAACTAGTAATGACAGAAACAGATACATATTCACTTACATGAACTTACTGGCTTCCTATCAAGAACTGCAATGCAATAAAATGAGATTTAAATGATCACATAAAGTCAACACCAAAATGCATACATTAAATAATTACACATTACATTTTAACTCATCAAAGCCTATTTCTTTGATATAAATAATAAACATTCTGAACAGAGAACTGTTAACATAGAGCATATACAGTAGATATACAACTTCTGAATCCAACTCACAATGTAATCACTATCTATTGAAACACGTTGAAAAGATAACCTAAAGAGCATGAGAAAATGTATTATATGTACTGTAGGCTGTTGTTTCATCTGTCTGGAGCTGGGTGTACATTTGACAAGCTAACAGCAAATGACCTGTTAAAAAGACACTTCATTACATTCAAATCAACTTCTGTTACTCGCGTCCTTGCTGTATAATCACAATTGCATTGCCAAAAAGTGTCGATTCTTGAAGATGTGGTCCACTGATGATTTGGTTCATCTTTATTAAATATGTCTGGACTAATGTGACACTGTCACACTTTCAATTATTCACATTATTGCAGTGCACAACCCAGCATTAAATAAAGATGTAAACAGTACATTGCTTCATAAACTATTACAATTACTTGAAGCACGGTCAACATCAATAAAGTTTAGCAAAGTCAAAAGTTAAACAATCAGTTTTTTCGAAAGGCTCAAAAATCATTAAACCACACATGACAAGCTCACCTGGTTTGTAATTGTACAAATGTTGAATAGACAATTATTTCATGAAGAAAATAAATTGGTAAAACGTTACAATAAGGTCTCATTTGTTACTATTGCATTAATGAGCAATATATTCGGTTACACTTTATTTTATCTTTGTTACAGTGTAATTTTACACATATTACTTTTACCACGTTTATTAAACGTTATTAATGCTAGATATATATATTTTTTAATGTTAGTAAATGTGGAGGTTAAGATTAAATAAGATTAATAAATGCTGTAGAAGTATTGTTCATTGTTAGTTCCTGCATTCCCAGGTATGCTAATGTTAAAATAAGTAGTGTTATTATGCTAGTAATGTTTAAATTAAACCTTGTTGTAAAGTGTTACCAAAAAAATCATTGGATATCACACACTGTATGAAATATATTGTGTGTTATAAATTATAAAGCAACAATGAATTTACACTGGTGTCACCCTCACTGTAAAACAGTTTTGTGTTTCATATTTAAATTAATTGGAAATCAGTTTTCTCTTTTTCTAAAATCACAACATTTATGACCGCCTGTTTTGCCACTTACGAAAGTTAAATAAAGCATATTTTACAATTTATTGCTCACATTACATGTATGATAACTTGAATACATTTTAAATATACTGTAAAATATTGAGAAAGCAGTTCATTTAAATAAATAAGAGCAATAACAACTGCTAGACATTCAGCATGCTAAGTTTCAGTGCTAAAACTCTAAACTATCTAATTAATAATACAATGCATCATATTCTTGTACACAGACACAGTTCCAAAATGACCTAAATACATGTTGCTTATTAGAATATTTTAGACCGAAGAGAACCTTCATTGTAGACAATATAAAACAGGCTCATTTCAGGTGGAGCTTAGCTTTTTTTCTGAAATGAATTAATTGAACTGTCTGAATTACTCTGAATGCAATTCAAAAATCCTGAGGAACAAACTATATAAATTCCCAGGTTTTAAGAAAACTAATGAGGCCCAAAACAGTTCAAGACCAGAACGTCTAAACAGAGCATAATGTGACTTCAGGAGGTTGTCATGGTTGAAGGGTCAGTCCACATGGCTGCCACATCTCTGAACCTGCAGAGAGTAAAAACAAGTTTCAATGGGGTTCTATTGTCACAGTCATGTTATGTTTTAGTTTCGTTTTCAGTGTTTCCTTTCACTGTTTTCCTAAGTTCTTGTTACTAGTTTGTTTCCATGGTTTCTGATTAAGTTCGTTAATTATCTAGCTCTAATTATCTTTCGTATTTAAGCCCTCAGTTCTTTCTGTCAAAGGTTCGGTGTCGTTGATGTTTCTGTGGTAGTGTAGATCAACGTTTATTACTCCTGTGATCTCTTGGGTGTTGTTAAATGGTTGCATAATACTTTGTTTAATGGGTCATACATTTTCTTTGATAAAGTATGTTGACAAGCTTATCATTAAAATTGAATTAAAAGATAATTAATTGAAACTAAATCCATAAAGCCCCTGACTGAACTCTTTAATGTTCTATAGAACCTAGAAAGCAAGTACAGTGACAAATAAGAGTGTTCTCAATAATGAAAATAAAAAAATATTTAAAACGCATGCGTCAAGTTCTTAGAAATGTAATCTTTGTATTCATGTTGGTTTTAATTTTTTTACATCATGCAGTGTAACCATCAAGCAAAAAGTAATAACATACACGATCAGGCATAACATTATGACCTAATGTTAATTAACCCTAATATTGTGTTGGTTCCCCTTTTGTTGCCAAAACAGCCCTGACCCATTGAGGCATGGTCTCCACTAGACACCTGAAGGTGTGCTGTGGTATCTGGCACCAAGATGTTAGCAGCAGATCCTTTAAGTCCTGTAAGTTGGGAGGTGGGGCCTCCATGGATTGGACTTGTTTGTTCAGCACATCCCACAGATGCTCGATTGGATTGATTTACAGGCCAAGTCAAAACTCGTTTTTGTGCTCCTCAAACCATTCCTGAAGCATTTTTACTTTGTGTCATGGCACATTATCCTGCTGAAAGAGGCCACAGCCACCAGGGAATACCGTTTCCATGAAAGGGTGTACATGGTCTGCAACGATGCTTAGGTAGGTGGTACGTGTTAAAGTAACATCCAAATGGATGGCAGGACCCAAGGATTCCCAGCAAAACATTGCCCAAAAGAATCTCACTGTCTCCGCCGGCTTGCCTTCTTCCAATAGTGCATCCTGGTGTCATGTGTTCTCCAGGTAAGCGATACACACGCACCCGGCCATCCACGTGATGTAAAAGAAAACGTGAGTCATAAGACCAGGCCACCTTCTTCCATTGCTCCATGGTCCAGTTCTGATGCTCACGTGCCCACTGTTGGGGCTTTCGGCGGTGGACAGGGGTCAGCATGGGCACCCTGACCGGTCTGTGGCTATGCAGTCCCATACGCAACAAACTGCGATGCACTGTGTATTCGGACACTTTTCTATTAGAACCAGCATTAACTTCTTGAGCAATTTGAGCTACAGTAGCTCTTCTGTTTGATCGGACCGGCCTTCACTCCCCACGTGCATCAATGAGCTTTGGCCGCCCATGACCCTGTCGCCGGTTCACCACTGTTCCTTCCTTGGACCACTTTTGATAGATACTGACCACTGCAGACTGGGAACACCCCACAAGAGCTACAGTTCTGGAGAAGCTCTGACCCAGTCGTCTAGCCATCACAATTTGACCCTTGTCAAACTCACTGAAATCCATTCGCTTGCCCCCTTTTCCTGCTTCTAACACATCATCTTTGAGGACAAAATGTTCACTTGCTGTCTAATATATCTCACCCACTAACAGGTGTCGTAATGAAGAGAGTCTGTTATTCACTTCACCTGTCATAATGTTAAGCCTGATCGGTGTATCACTACCATTCAAAAGTTTGGGGTCAGCAAAAATGTTTTTGAAAGAAATGTATACTTTTTGCATTAAATGCGTTAAAGAAAAAATATTAAGAAATTAAAAACATGTTCATCTGTTTTTACCAGTTACATGTTACTGCTTGCTTCGAAACTCACCTGGCATTTATGAGGTACTGTGCCAGGCTGATGTTGGCAGGTGTTCCCGTAATGGTGATCTGACGGTCTGACGACCCCTCCATGGCATTAGCAATTTTGATCTGAGCCCCAGACATCTGACGGATTTCATTAATTTTGGTGCCCTGACGTCCGATTATGCAGCCTATTAGCTGCAAACATAAAGCAGACAGATTAAAATCAGTTCAAGGACTCTTTCTTACATTCTTCTTTAATACAATTGCCTAATGAGGGGGTTCCTGAAGACAAAGAATTATGCTCACATCATTTGGAATGGTGAGTTCATGAGTACTGGCCTGTGAACTGGCATCCACCCCTAGAAACAGAAAGAAAGTGGAAGAATTGAGAAACACATAACTTTTTATGCAAAATTATGCAAAAAGTACACTGATTGAAACCGGTTAACGGTAAGTTCCCTTACTATACGGTGACATACAGTTTTTGGAAGTGAAAAAGAACAAGTCATCATATAATTTACAGTGAAAAACCATAAGTTGACATTCAATTTCCTGAGTGTCACTTCACATTTGATGGTTTTTCATTATATGTTCATATTAAATATGATAGTTTTGATTCATGGCCTTCTCATTACTGCCTGTGCTTTTTGACAGTTGCCAGTGTATTATAAAGGAAAATAACTGACTTTATTACTTCAGTGAGTATATTAATATTATGAATATTATGAAATGTTTTTTTAACTGCAAATTTAGGTTCAATCTGTAAAACCTAAGATGTTGGTTCTGGCAACCATAGCTGCCTTTTTTTTAACTGTAAATTTCCCAGATTTTTCTTTACAGTGTGATTTTCTCTCTATGATCTATGTTTGTAATGTGATCTTTGCCTATTAATCCAACAAATGTTTGCTTTAGGGTAGAGAGAAGTGCCACTATAGGACGCAGTAATGCCTGTTCACAGGTTTTTTTAAAGGTACACTATGCAACTTTTGGCCCTCTAGCGGTTCAAAAACAAAACCGCATGTATTTTGCGGAAGAACATTGTTTTGGTTGTGCCTTGGCTCTGTGTGACTGTGCGGATGAATATGACACATCACAATAGATACTGTTTTACAAGGAACTTTGTTAGAGAGCTACATATGGCAATTTATCTGTTCAATAAAATACCTTACTCACCATTTCCATTTCACTTTTACAACATTTCAAATCCCTCAGTTCTTGCCATCTCTGAAAAGCCAACCCAATGTTTATTCTCGTCTTATTACCAGCTCTGTCGCATTCTCTTTATGCCTGCAGACTCTCCTCTGTTCTGCGTTTTTTTTTTTTAATTGATGATTTCCCAGAGGTTCGGGATTTTGTTTGCTCCATGTCAACCTTTCTCGCTTGTTGTGACAAACCTATGCCTCTCCCACACCATACACGTGCAAAAGTCCAAAAAGGCAAGTTATTTCACTCGGAGTCCGTCTTTGAAAAGCTTCTTGGGCAGTCATGCAAGTACAACTCCTATCTCTTTAAACGGGGAAAAATCGAATTCTCCAAAGCTGTTCACCAAGCTTACGATTAAATTTCATATTCAAAATCCCCAATGAAATCTGTCAACAACTGTCTCATAAGTGGTGTTTCTTATGCTTAAATAGCATTAAAAAAACATATTTTTCAGTCTGGAGCAGCCAATGCGCACGTGCAGTCCTATGCACATATCTCAGAACACTGACTATTTCTATAGCAACCGGAGCTTCTAACGGCAGCTGCAGGGACAAGATGACTTTACCAATTGCCGATTGGCTCTTTTATACAGAAGGCGGGACTTATTCCATCATATTGCATGTTGCATTTTCTCCATTCAAAAGTAATATGAGTGTACCGTCTATGTGTATATAAAGTCTTTGTGTCAAAGTAGCCGGAGCAACTTTTCTCTATTTACAGATATGACGAGTCATACATGAGCAAGTGATGCATGTACGCAATTTCTTGTAAAAACCAACCTGACATGTCTAAAATATAAACACTTATAATAGACTTACCATAATAAATCATGGTAAATTGTTTAATTTTAAACCAAAAAAGTTACATAGTGTACCTTTAAGTAAATTTGAATCTTAAATGCAATGAAAAGTATATGATGGTTTGTCAAGTTGCCCATCCAGGGGGAGAAGAGTGAAAGACAAGAAAGTGAATGAAAGACCTACAGGTATATAGTGAAGGGTGTGTAGCGGGAGGGTTGGGTACGTACCAGGGAAAGCGGGGGTGGTCTGTCCGAGGGAGGTAAAGGGGGTTTGCTGCATAGCCAGCTGATGGAGCTTTGTCAACTGCTGGGGGAGGGAGGAGGGTCAGTAGTACACCTAAGAAGTTATCATTAAATAAAGGAGTCCTGCTTGGATCTTTACAAACTCATCTAGACACTAACAAGGGGGAGCTGTGAGAAAACTCACGGCACTGAATTCTATTGAAGACATAAAAATAGACCTATCAATTGTATGATTTTTAATAAAGCAGGTCATAAAAAAGAAAAGGCAAAGGTTACAAGAACACTACGCTGAAGAGGGATGAAGGATTAGAAGGTACATTTTACTCACGTCTGGGTGTGGAATGGCGTACTGTCCCTGAATGGTGTAAGTCTAATATGGAAATAGAAAGGGAACAGAATCTTCATACAGTTTATCAATGTACGACGTATGTATATACACTTTTTTAATAAATGTGTTAATTATATGTTTAATGGTAATTAGATGTGTGGAACACATGCATGGGCAATTCATTTCATGGACTGAATTAACTATGTGACATGAAATGTAATTTCATGAAGTTACAGTTTAATATATTTTGTACTTTTGTCACCCCATAGAAATATGTATACTCGTTTACAACTTGGAATTAGATAGCATGATAAGACTTTAGGTATAATGAGTTATTCGTCTAGCAAGTGGCTCACATAGCTGACTTTTATTTACTAGTACTACTGTATGTTTGTATGTAGGCCTAGTGTATGTCTGCAGTTGTAATGGTGTATATCCTGACCATATACTTACAGGCAGAGGCTGATGCTGCAGTAACAAGCTGAGGTTGGCTGTGGCTGGAGCTGTCAGAGCATCTGCTCTTACCTGGCCCCCAGAGAAAATGACTGGTGCCGTGGCAGGCTTTGGCCTGTATGGAATTGTAGCACCTTTGGGTGGGGACTGGCAAGGATCAGGGTAGGTCAAATAAAGATGGATAAGATGGAAATTGAGGAAAAAAAGAAGAGTGAGGGTAGACTTTAATAGAGATGTAATAGATTAGGATTTCCCAAACAGGTGGTTCATGATGGAACTGCAGAGCGTTTGTGAGTTGATGAAATGCTAATAATTAATTATATCAAATGTAAAATAAATAAATGGGGCTACACGATATAGCTTGGTGTGATTATCAAATCGAAGGCTGCAATTTAATTAAATAACTATAGTCTGAGGCTCTGCATGAAGCATGCAGCAGATTTCATGATCAAATATTTTTTATTTTATAGTACAATTCATATTTACAACAGTAAAATATATGTTTATTTAGAGTTCTTCTACTACTACTACTACTATAAATAAAAATATATTACTATCAATGTAAAAAAAAAAACACAGTAAGCATGCAAATGTGTTCAGGGTACATTTTTTACATCCAATGCATTCGGCTGATAAAAAAGTTGGGGAATCTTTGTAATACATGATTAGATGGTTACCAAAATGAGACCATGATTACAGTGTAAGCTCCCTCTTTGATACTGACATTTAAATCTGAACATCTAATGTAAATCCGTCCAAAAAACAAACAAAAAATCAAGAAAAACAAACAAACAAAAAAACAATGAATGTTGTGTAGAGGAATAATTCACCCAAAAATGAAAATTCTGTCATCAGTTCCTCACCCTCTTGTCGCTATGAACCTGTATGACATTATTTCCACAAAATACGCTATTTTGAAGAATGTTTCAGCTTTTTTTGTCTTTACAATGGAAGTCAATATAGGGGCCAAAGCATCCAAATTCCAAAAAGGTCGTAAAAAGATATTATGTAATGAATCAGCTGAATTAGCTAACATCAGACCTCTTTGATTCTTGCATTCAATGATGTCTGGCAACATGACGGCCAAGAACCAATGAGGTTTGACATTAGTTGATGTTTGTGTCGCAATATTTAATACAGTCTGGGTATGCGTGCGCTGATCAATGTTTGGATCTGACTTGAGAGTGAATAGAGAGTTAAATTTTGATATGTTCACACTAATGTACCTTAATCTCCTTTTTGTTGCTTGAAAGTTGTGTACCCCATTGACAAAAACAGCTTAAACATTTTTAAAAACATCATCTTTTGTGTTCCACAGAAGAAAGCCATACAAGTTTGGAATGGCAAAGAGAGTTGGGTTAACTATTCCTTAAGCCTCAAAACCACTAATTAGTCTTTTTCTTACCTCCAACATGACCACACAGATCTGCTTCACACACTGGATAATGGCCTCTGGAGCACCTGAGATTGTGACTGCCCGCTCAGTGGAATTGGGCAGCATGTCTCCAGCCACTTGCACCTGAGCCCCTGTAGACTAGAGAAAACCACAGCACAATCAGCCTGGATAGAGACCCCTGACACACAGCACTACCATCCTTGTTCCTGTATATCTAAGGTAAAATCTGTAATTCCACAGTTGTTGTTGTTGCTTAATGGCATTGTTTGGCTACTACAATATGCATTGTAATATATTTTGATGCACTTTATAAAATATGTGTATTATAAAGAAGTTATAAGTTTAAACATACCTCCCTCATCTCCTTGATCTTGGAGCCCCCCTTCCCAATTAGAGAGCCACACTGACTGGCAGGCACCACTAAGCGCAAGGTCACTGGAGGCTTACTTGTAGCCTGGCTATTGCTCATAGAGTTAATGATATCCTGGATAGAACCAAAAACATCAATTACCATTACTGTTACAGTTTTTATTGACTTATTTTGGGGGTTTAATTGTGTATATAACATTTTCATTCAAAAATGATGTCTGATACTTCTTCAAACTTGTATGCGATCATGGCGAAGGCCTTGAATATGGCATCTGTGGGTCCTGTGATGGTAACTATCCTCTCTGGGCAGTTCCCCTCTGAAATATTTATGCGTGCACTACTCTGTAGAAACAGTTTGTGTTGTTTTTTAATAACCTTGTTGCACTTATCACAGCACATAAAATTAATGGTAACATTACTTACTTCCTCACGCATCTTCTTCACAGTTTCCCCTTTCTAAAAAGAATGCATTGTTTGATAAAACACAGACTGTTAATGAGCGTACAAATCTATGTTTGCTAAATACATGTTAAAATCCATACATTCATTTAAAAACTGATACAAAGTCAAGGGTTTGCAAGCATTGACTTGGTGGCTGAATGTAACAATTTACCTTGCCTATGATGCTGCCAACCTCCTGCAAGATAAAAAGAGAATGTGTTTTGTAATTACACACTTACAATCCAATTATTGTGCAGCCTATAACTAACACATGCATGGGGAGCATAACACATATAAATATGTAAAACCAAAGTGCAATAAAAACATTCGTGATTGTAATGATCCTATCAGATTATTGTTAGATCTATTTTCTTTTAAGGCATTTTCATCCTTTGTTTTTTGGTATAAGCTTTACCATGGAGCAGATAATTCTGTATATGGAAATTTTAGATGAGGTTGTTATTTTACCTTGCCGTGCATGAGGAGCCTGATAGTCAGAGTGACATTGAGCCCTCCTTCAGATTGCACTTTGTTGGGCTCCATGGTGAGGATTTAGGATTGGGTGAATGACTTAGGAATTCACAGGAGCAGTTCAGGAATGCAGGGGTCGGTGGTCACCACAGAATCTCCTAAAAGTTCAAAAGAAGCAAACAAACAAACTTAAATGGTCATTTTCATATTTTCATCTGGAAACAAAAGCAGATTCAAATGTATTATTAGAAATCAGAGAAGGTGGTCACACTTTAGGTGTACTAACATTTAAATTACTAATTTGACACAATGCACTTATTGTGTACTTACATGTTTTTACATACTTATTTTTTTAAAGAAGTACCTGCATGTAATTACAGCTTTCTATAATTACATCTGTAGTTACACTGTTGAGCTTCCCTTAGACCTTAACCCACCCTTAAACACATACCACTGAACCTGTCCCTAACCTTACCTGTATCCAACCTCAATATCAGCAAAATAAAGACAATACTGTATGAACACAATAAGTACATTGTACTTCTTTTTTGATTTAAGTAGATAGTAGTTAAATACACTTAATATAAAGTGTGACCAAAAAGGTTTTATGGAATAAAAAGAGTGACATCTGAGACATGTCAGTTCTAATACATCTTCCCACACACTCTTCTTTACTGGCATCAGTGGTTCCACGAAGAAACTTTAACATTGTAGAAACTTTCTAGGTTCTTTATAGTTGAAAATGGCTCTATTAGAACTGAAATATTCTTTGGGGAACCAACAATGGAAGAGTGCAGGGTCTGCACAAGTTTTTGGTTGGTTAGCATCAGTGGAGTTATAAAGGTTCTTTATTGGCATTGATGGTGAAGAACTTCCTGTTAGAAACTTTATTTTTAAGAGTATACCTGGTGAAAGCTAAATCATTCAATCTGTCCATAAATATGAAGTAATGTGAAGTACATTTTCTTGCAAACAATGTATAAATCACAAATATTTCATTAGATTATTGTAGATGCTGTGCCAGTGACAATGTGCACCGATCAGCATAACATTATAACCTAATATTGCGTTAAAACAGCCCTGACATCAAGGCATGGACTTCACTAGACCCCTGAAGGTGTGCTGTGGTATCTGGCATCAATATGTTAGCAGCAGATCCTTTAAGACCTGTAAGTTGTGAGGTGGGGCCTCCATGGATCTGACTTGTTTGTTTAGCACATCCCACAGATGCTCGATTGGATTGAGATCTGGGGAATTTGGAGGCCAAGTCAACACCTCAAACTCTTTGTTGTGCTCCTCAAACCATTTCTGAACCATTTTTGCTTTGTGACAGGGCGCATTATCCTGCTGAAAGAGGCCACAGTCACCAGGGAATACCGTTTCCATGAAATCTGGTCCATGGTCTGCAACAATTCTTAGGTAGGTGGTACGTGTCAAAGTAACATCCACATGGATAGCAGGACCCAAGGTTTCCCAGCAGAACATTGCCCAAAGCATCACACTGCCTCCACCGGCTTGCCTTCTTCCCATAGTGCATCCTGATGCCATCTGTTCCCCAGGTAAGCAATGCACATGCACCCTGCCATCCATGTGATATAAAAGAAAACGTGATAGTCACGTCAATTCTGATGCTCACGTGCCCACTGTTGCCGCTTTTTTGGTGGACAGGGGTCAGCATGGGCACCCTGACTGGTTTGCAGCTGTGCAGCCCCATACGCAACAAACTGCAATGTATTGTGTATTCTGACACCTTTCTATCAGAATCACCATTAACTTCTTGAGCAATTTGAGCTACAGTAGCTCTTCTGTTTGATCGGACCACATGGCCAGCCTTCACTCCCCACGGCATCTTTGAGCCATGACCCTGTCTTTGGACCACTTTTGATAGATACTGACCACTGCAGACTGGGAACACCCCACAAGAGCTGCAGTTTTGGAGATGCTCTGATCCAGTCGTCTAGCCATCACAATTTGGCTCCTCAAATCCTTACGCTTGCCCATTTTTCCTGTTTCTAACACATCAACTTTGAGGACAAAATGTTCACTTGCTGCCTAATATATCTCACCCATTAACAGGTGTCGTAAAGAAGAGATAATAGTGTTATGCTTGATCAGTGTATTTTGCATTAATAGCATGAAATAATTATATATTAATATTACAACAGCCTTTGATGTTACAGATTAGATATTGCAGGGCTATTAATAGCATTAAATAAATGGATATTATGTTACTGCAGCCTTTGATATTACAGATTAGGATATTCACTAATTAAGGGATTGTGTATTTGTATGCCATTAGCTACGTTTATCATCATGTCACAACATAATTTTCCTGACATGCTGATTTTCCCATAATTTCACGGCTCAGGTGACAGACTAAAGTAATATGTAATATGCATTTCAAATAAAATGCTGTTTTATTTTAAAAAAGAGTGCAGACTCTATTAAAAGAAAAGCTTTTCAGAAAACAGGAAACATTAAGTCTAAATAAGCCACATGTCTCAAAATGTTGAGAATGTTGCTTTGCCCATCTCAGACCAGCAGGCAGTGGTAGCAAGGGACAGATAGAGATGGATGCGATCTACAGCCAGATGTCCTCCAATCTCCCACAGGATGCCAGATTACGCAAATACTTTAATCCAGATTAACAACATCCAGGGGTTGGTGTCCAGTCCCTCTTAACAGCAAAAATAATCTACAGAAATCCACGATCTGTGCCAGGCCCGAAGACTAGAAGGGGATGGCAAATAAACCTCCTGGGTTATAAAAAAGAAGAGGTTGCATGTCATATAGTAGAGACACATATTGATGAATTCAAATATTAAAAGCTCAAGAGCATGTTGAACAGTAGATACATTTTTGAAGATTTTTTTTAACACAATAGGATGAGCCATTAATCATCAGGGAGGATTATACACAACACACTTTCATAAGGGCCAATCAGGCCGAAACAGATGGTATTGTTTTGTGCAAAGGGGATCATAGATGAATAAGGTCTGATTCTGAAATACTATGGGGTCCTCTGAGGTAGGGACCTACTAAAGAGACTGTGGACAGGAGCTTTGTTTTTGCATTGTTATTACTAATTAGAGTTTCACTTCTGTCTAATGTGATGAGGTTGTGCAGAAAACAAAATGGCCACATATGGCACCGTTTGAGGCATGTTTGCTTCAAATTAGCAAACTCATTCTGTTTTTCAAACCCATCTTTTCTTAATTTCTACACATGAACACACTGATACAAAAGTCCATCCATTAACAAACATATTTAAACAAGGCTGAATCCAGGTTTCTTGTTTTCTTTATTGTAAATTAGACATTAGCACTCACAGTAATAGTAAAATGCTGCATTGTGCAGCCAGTCTGGTTGTATGGGGGTGCTTGAGGGTGCTAAACACTGTCAAAATAATGTACTGTAAGATCACCCCTTTCCAAATCAGTCTCCTAATTTGCTGTGGTAAATAAGGAGTACTTTCATGCCAACAACCATTTTATTTATGACCTCAGCTTGCCCATAGAGAATTAATGGCGGAACATTTTCACTGCCTATTGTTTTCGATTGCTGCTCCAGGACAAAGTTGTCTGTAACTGCTTGTGTGGGATAAGGTTCAAAGAGCTAAATCCAAACCTTAATGATTAGTGAAATGCAAAAGCTGACTCTGTATCAGAGATTGCAGACAACTGCTATCTCTTGCTGTGTTGCTGAGAAAACATGTTAATTTATGAAATTATTATTATATGTTAGATTTAAATTTAACTAAATACATTTTTAATAAACAAAAGGCAGTGTAAAAAAATATTTAATATGGTTTGATATTAAACATGATATAAGAAGTTGTTTTTTTTAGCACTTTTAAATTTAGCCATGAAAGTCTAACTGAACGCTGATTGGTTCTTTCAACGCTGCAGCACCAGCCAATCAGAAGTATAACCATATACATCATAACCTAGCCTAGCCGGCATGTTGCCTGATGTGAAAGCTTCTGTTATTCCTCCTCCTCCCCAGCACCACCTGTAGAGATCTGCTATGTGGTTATACCGTTTCTTGCAGCAACCATTGCTTTGACTAAGCTGAACAAATTGTATTTGCTCAGAAGCAGCGTAGCAGATCTCGTCCGCCAAAATCAAGCTTATGTATATTTCATGCCCCATGCCAATAAATGTTGGTTGAATTTATACACTCCGAGAGTTGTCATGTCATGAATTATATTTAAATCAGGAAACTGCCCTTAGAACGATCTTCCTCGTTAAAATACATTTTACTGCTTCTTTCTATGCAGTCTTCTTGACCATCTCTTTTGTTTTTTACTGGCACTTTGTGGGCCCTAAAAATGGTCGGCGCGCCTGGCGCATGGTCTAAAAGGGTTGTCCCTATTCTATTAATGAGTAATGGGTGTGTTTTGGGAATAATATGCAATAAACCAATCAGAGTCTCATCTCCCATTCCCTTTAAAAGCCATGGCGGATTGCTGCGTGTCCCTGTGTAATAAGCAGTTGTAATAAGTGTACGCGTGTTGTGGACCCGCCTATAGGCGCATATTACTAACGCAACCTTTAAATAACACAAAAAATATTGCAATATTTTTTGCAGTCTATTTCAGTTGCCTCAAAATAGCAACGCACCAACAATGCGCCTGAACACACCTCGCTTTCAGACCAGCACGCCCATGGGCAAACAGATGGGCTCAAATGCATTTGCTATTTAAACAACATGGATGTGACGTGAAAATGATAACTGTGTCGGCTGAAACTAGCAAAAAACAATTGCGCCGGGTGTATGATAGGGCCCATTATGTTAGTTACTCCCAACCCAAAGTCAAATCTGCCTTGATTCAATCATTTTTTTTTGCATGGTTTTACATCCTTTGTTATACTAAGACAGCAAGATCATGCCCTATATATATTTTTTAAATACTGTAGCACAATTGACAGTATACCACTGAATGTAGAGTAATTACGTATTAAATTAAACCTCACAGTCTACTGTTGTACTTACAGTGGTACAATACTTATGTACCATAGCTTACATTGTTTACCTCGAGCACCCCCATTATTTTCCGAAGCACCATCAGTAATTTTGGCCTGAGCATAGCATTGTAAGAGCAGCACTGCTCATGACATCTGATTGGGAAAGTGGGTCAAGCTTTCCACTAAAGAGCTTCTGGCCTCTTCCTCTGTAGCGGCTATCAAATTAAGCACGCTTTGTGCATGGCTGAGCAATGCTCGGAAAAAAATCCCCCCGTTTCCATTGCGCATCTCTGCACTGCATTCAATGTAGAAAAATGTATTGTAGAAGAGGGTCTTCCCTCACTGCAATGTGACTAAGGTTTTAGTTCCAATAAAGAATGACGTCTCTTATTTAAACCTACTGAGGCATTAAATACAGGAAGGATATATTAACAATGAAAAAAAACATTAAAAAGAGACCACTTTAATCAGACTTTATTTAACTATAAATAAATAATAACAGATATTATTTAGTATACTGAACTTCACAGGAAGAAACAAGAAGTTACTGTGATTGAACACAAACTCACTACTACAACATTTATAAAGGTGGCTTTATATTCAATAACAGTCACAAGAACAGTCACAAGAAAACAAAACTATTTTCTCAAATTTGTGACCCATCCAAGAAATACAAAACATAGCTAACATTTTCTTGAATGATAGCAGTTCTAATTATCTTTTTACAGTGTAAATGAATGGAAACGTCATAGAGTTCACAGATTCTGAATTTTGTAGTGGTCTACCTGCTTCTAAGCACTGTCAAACAAATATTACAGAGGAGGTTCTGCAATAAGACCTAAACCATTCTCTGAGTAAGAAAAGTCACATATGTATGTAATTTTCATACAAATACATGTTGGTGTTGCAGATTAACACAGTAACTAGAAATCATTGTTTTCTTATTAACTTAACTTATTTAGTTGAATTTTTATGCTGCATAAATGTTGCATATTCATGGATAGCCAAAAATGACTACGATTTAAATCAGATACTGAATCACACTAATAAAGCTACGAGCATGAATTGATATAGCAATTTTATGTTGATGATAATCTGGGTAATGGCTGTATACAGTTCCTTTTGTTCTGATATTTTCAGTTCTGATCAAAGTCAATTCCGGCACAATGCCACCTCAACTATCTGTCACATACAAAGGCGGTGCAGATATCCATAGACAAGTCTCGTGGTAATTACCCAGTAATTAAATTATCCTACATAAGCTTAGTTAAATGTACATATTGTAGCGCAGGCAGCAGTGAGGGAGAAATAAAGGACATCTAATTGACCAATTCTCCCAAGAGATAGCCACACTTTACTCAAACATGTACTGCTCTTTTGTATTTGTTTAATTAGGTGTTGTGACTCATTTAGGAATGTCCTCGAGAATCAAATCCAGCCATTTCCGAACAATGTCCAGCCAGGTTTAAACAATAGTTGTAGTGAATCATGAATTAATTATATGTTTGACCTACGGTCGGCCTAGAAAATAAAACTAGTTCCAAAGCGGCTACGGTAAAGGTGTTTTAAACCAACATCTGGCTCATTTTGTAATGCTATTTATAGTATGAGCAGTCAAAATTAAGTATAACGTCAACATTTATGTATCTGTTTTCAATCAAAATGAATGCAAAACTACAATAAGACATTAAGATGTAGGTTACATATTATCAATTTCCATTTTCTTTCAAATTTTGATTGCATATCATAATGAACATTGAAAACAAAACATCCTACTAAAACAACCTCAGAAAACCTCTAAATATAGAAGCTTGAAAAAAGGCTTTACCTTTGGAGCTATACTGGAAGCAGATGGCCACCACTTTCGACGTTTGCGATAAGATTAATAAAAACCGAACGACAGGCAAAGGGAAAATTATTTTTTCCCTATCCTCTTGGTTAACTCAGATTGAAAGGTGGCATCCAATTGGCTAGAAGATGGAGTCATGTGAACACAATGTCACAACACGTGACTTTGTGGCGAAATGGAATGATGACAAAACGCAGTTGGACTGGAGTGATTTTGGGGTTCGGTTGATCTTCGGACAGTGTTATGAAGTGCTGAAAACAGGTCAGGGACCATGGGTGCAGGGGCACAGGGGTTTCCCCTCCTGCGATATATTCGGATCTGTCCAATGAGACACCCTGGCGATTCAGCAAAAACAATTGGATGGCGCTCATCTGTGTCATCCGTGTTCTTTACCCTGAGGGTGTCCCGGTTATGATGATAGATATTTACCCCTACAATGAGTAACATAAGTAAATCTCCTAATCACCCCCTGTCCCACATCACCAAACAAAGCACCAGTGTTTTTTTAACCAAATATGTAGAGTATAATAGTTACCAACTTCATGGCAACAATGACCACTTTCCTCAGTGATATTGATAGTATTTACATCTTTACACTCTACAGCACACAGTTGTTAATTATGGGGTCAGGCTGTCATTTAATGTTATGTTGCTGCCCAAATATACTCCACTTTCAATTCTATGCTCAAGCCATCCCAGAATTACAATGAGCTTTAGCATTCTCCTCCATGGATTAAGTGACCCAGAGCAAATCCATGGCAATGGCAGGACAGTTGTGAAGGGATTAAGCTCCAGTCATTATGACTGAAGCGCTCAGTTCAGACAGTCAGAGTAGATATATTCTCTATTATTATACTTACATGGGACATTTGAGGAGGTTTATATATATATATATATATATATATATATATATATATATATATATATATATATATATATATATATATATATATATATATATATATATATATATTTATAAACCTCCTCAAATATATATATAAAAGAAACACACAAATAATGTACTTTTCTGCCCTACTTTATTCTAATTGCTCCAAAACCAAGTCACTATAATATGTTCCTACGGGGTTTACTTAGCCTCCTTAAAAACACACACTTATTACATAGAAAATATTGTCATGATAGAGTTTTGAAACACTTTGCAAATTGTTTGATCGTTGTTGCAACCATAACGAAGGGTGATACGCAGCCACTGGGAAAATGACACAAATAGAGCATTAAATTTGCTCCACATTGAAACAGGCAATGCAGTGAAGCTCCAGATTGTTGTGAAGAAAAAGGCTGCCCAATCAAAGGAAATAAAGTTCATGTTTAGTCCTCTTTGCTGTAAATTGTCGCATAATCACTTTCCAACACCCTTCTTCTTTGGAGATATTGGATGCTAAGCCTACCTCAACTAAATTACGAGTCAGATACGCAGCACTGGGTCAGTAGTCAAAATAATTCTCTCTGCCAACAAAAAAAAAATAGGTCATCTTCTAAGGTTTAGGACACATATGTTTTCAATATCTCATGACCCCCTATTAATTATCATGTATTTAAAAAAAAAAAATTCATTGTTTGTGTTTGTATGATTTGTAGTAGGGGACATCAGGAATGTTTGCAACAGTTTTTGCATTAACATTTGTGCTTTTATATAAATTTCACATTTATTTACAAATGATACACTTATGACTACACTTATGACTAAACTGTGTAAGTTAATGTCAAGTGCAACAAGTGCATTTTTTGTTAAAATATACCCCAGTTCTGGTGCACAGTTTATTCAAATGCAAACATTGGAGGAAACACATGCATAAAATGTGTGCTAATAATGAAAGAAAGAAAGAAAAAACATGCCGATAATGTGTGTGCATGTTAGTCACTTTCACAATTGTGTCAATTGTCAGCTTTTGTTTCATTTCCCGCATGTTCAATTGATGTGGGTCTAAGTAAATGGGGAAATAAATGGGAAAATAGTGTTATGACAAGGTGAAAGTTAATGTTGTATTTAAAATGATATGCCAATAGAATTAAAATGTGAATTTTTGCCTATAAAATCGACTGTTTAATTAAAGTCAGAGAGTGAAAAATGATCCTGGGGGAAAAAAAACGTTACTTACATTATAAAGTTCACCTCAGGGGAAAATAATTCAATGGCAGCATAATATGACACATTTAGGGTATTATTTAAAGGCATTCATGGAACAATATAAGGTTTGATACTTCCCAGGACCAGTTTGGAGGTATTGAACATAATGTCACCATGGTACCTCTTTATCACAATACCCAGTCTGAATTGCCCCCAGCAAGGGGACCAGGCTCTATACCGTCATCGACAGGCCTTGGTTCACACATCATTTCAGTTATCTAATGAGCCCAGAGAGGCATGAAGGACAGAGAAGCATCCTATAGGCAAACTCAATTCACAGTCCAGGCCACTGTTCAAAGTGGTGTTACAGAATAGTCTATTGACTATATTCACTAATTAGCAAAACAGATTTTTTCACTTATGAAACTGATGAGCATTGACTTGTAGTGATATAGGCACACCAATTCATGATAACCATTGTATATAGTTTGTTATAATGAAAAAGAGAAACAACTGGACTCCAGGCAGCAAAACGTGGATTTGCAGTTATCATGTGTTAACATGTTGAAGTTTGGGGTAAAAATCATACTCTATATTGTATTGTCATATGTTGTACTGACAACTCATCAAATAAATATTCACCATCTTATATTCTGCATAATTAAATGTTTTTTTAAATAAACACTGGCAAAAACTATACAAGTTTTAAGGCTGGCCAATATATAACGTTGATATAAGTGATCCCCCAGATTTAGACCTTTCTATATTGTATTTATATTACACAGGCAAATTTGCTTTATGTATTTCCCTGGCGTCGAAATCAGGTGACGTCAATGCATACCCTCTATAGTAGGACCTGCATGTTTCTGGTTGTATAAAGTAATAAATCAACGGGGGTCTGAATGAAATGTATGTTTTTCCTCCTTGTGTATATGCTCAGTATTCCCAGTTACGTTTACATTTAATCATTTAGCAGACACTTTTATCCAAAGCGACTTACAAATGAGGAGAACAATGGAAGCAATCAAACCAACGGCAGGGTAAGACTTGAACAATTGGAGTTTGGTTCCTGAGATTCCCTACATTATGTGGGTTGACAGGAGGATCTGGTGGTAAGCTGTCAAAAACAGCAGACAGATCCAGCAAGATGAGTTCTGAGGATTTGGAAGCTGTTCTTGCCAGTCTCAGAGCTTCAAAACCGAGAGCAAGGCAGTCTCAGTTGAGTGGGCGCTTTTGAAACCAGACTGGTTATTGTTCATGTGGGTTGTTCTGTGTAAGAAAGGTAGAGACTTGGTTGAACAAGATTGTTTAAGTGTCTTAGCAATGACTGGAAGATAACGGTCTGTAGTTTTTTAAAAGTGCTGTATTTAGGTTGGGTTCCTTAAGCACTGAGTCTGCTAAAATGCTGTGGGAAAGGTACCAGTTTGAAGAGATGTTGATGATGTAAGTGAGTGTACAACTGAAGAAGGCTTGAAAGAGATGAGTGGGGATAGGATCAAGCAGACAGGCAGTAAGGTGATTTTTAACGATGATCTTGGAGACTTCTCCCTCTGAGAACGGAGAAAAGGAGGGGAGTATGTGTAGGTTTGCTCTTAAGATGTGTGTGTCAGTTTGTACTGTGGAAAACTGGCCGCTGATCAGGGCTTGACATTCACACTTGCCAACTTTCTGCCAATTTTCTGCCTCGCAGTACTAAATTCAATTATTTTTCCCTGCAGTGTCAAATACACAGAAAATAATACCAAAATGCCGGTCTTATTCACGTATTCACGTAAACACAGTCAGTTATGTTTTAAGTGAACGAGTTGAGAAAGAAACCGCATGTGTAGCAGTAATGGATCCTTGCGTCAGGTCTTAAAGTGACAGCAGCCTAATATACCTGCTGCCAAATTATGAGATAATATTACAAATATCTATATGGCAGTTTTCCCCCATAGTATCAATGACAAAATTGTGGCCAGTGAAAATGCTAGTAGTGGCTAGTAACTGAAGAATGAACACGTTATAATACTATAAGAGCAATGAAAGCATGATGTATCAGATATGTGCCAGGTAAATGCTGGTGCTAAGGAGATGCATGACAGAGAAATCGCGGGCAATAATTTTAATAAACAAGGAGTACATACGCAAGGACACACTTAGCACGAGACAAGAACTCACAAAAGACTGAACAGAACGGAGTGTATATACACAGGGTTAACAAGGGAACTTAAAGATAGACAGGTGAATGTAATCATTAAATAAGTAAACTAACTAGGACACGCTAAAGACTAAACTGAAAGGGTAAACATAAAACCAAGACATAATAACAAAAACACAATTAAACAAGACATAACCCTGATAATATGATACTCAACAAAACACATTATACAAAACCTTTTTTTATATATATATATTGTGTGAAATAATCTGTTCCATACGAATAAAACAGATTTTACGAACTATTTTTATATGTCAGGTTTTACAGGGTTATAATTTTCCAAATCATAATAAATTACCTAACAAAAAATGTGGAATCAAGCATTTTTACACATTTCAACCAAAATATGTGCAGAATGGGGCTAAGAGTTAATGCGTCATTGCACTAACATGTGATCCATCATGTGTCCATCTCAACAGCCAGAGGCTGCAGTTCCTTTATTCTCAGAGGAACAAAAGGCAACAGCTTGAGTCTGTCTCTCGCATAAAGCTTTTGCGCACCCCTGACCTGGACCATAATGCATCTGCACAGTACAAAATACATGACATGCTGTTGATGTCAGTGAGATGCATAATTTCCACGTGATTTATATTCTTGAATCTATGTCAGCCTCTGGCTTTAGGAAATAGTTAATTCGACTATAGAACTTAGTAAGGCAACATGAAATTGTTCTGTGTCACCTAAATGAAGTCAGCGGACTTCCTTATAAATTAATAGCAACCTGTCAATAGGCTTATTTGAGATGCCAAACACCTCACGTTGAATACATTTGAGGAGAAGTTCAAGTAGAAACATTCCAAGTTCTCGCTGTGGACCAGCAGCCTACAGTATGTAAGCAAATGCAAATATTGCGTTCTTTACTGTTGATGAAGTGAATGTATGTAATATTTCTGCTTTTACATAAATATGAACTAGTATTCCAATGCATCTATTGTTAAATTCCTCCAAAGTCCCCTCCCCATTTTCCAATCTATTTGTAGAAGTGATTTCTGTAATATAAATACAATCACAAAATTCTACTCAGAAAATCAAAAAGTGCTTATTTTAAAAATGAACAGATTTTTAAAAATGAACCCATTGTAACCGAGTAACATAGTAACCAGAGAAAATAGATTATCATCTAACATCACTAAGTTTCAGAGGTCCAACCTCATATTAAAGTCGGCATGAAAAGGAAGTTGCGATCATTTTTTTCTTCAATATTGTGATGTACACCGATCAGGCATAACATTATGACAACCTAATATTGTGTTGGTCCCCCTTTTGCTGCCAAAACAGCCCTGACCCGTCGAGGCATGGACTTCACTAGACCCCTGAAGGTGTGCTGTGGTATGTGGCACTAAGAGTTAGCAGCAGATCCTTTAAGTCCTGTAAGTTGCGAGGCCAAGTCAACACCTAAAAAAACGAATTGTTGTACTCCTCAAACCATTCTTGAACCATTTTTGCTTTGTGGCAGGGCGCATTATCCTGCTGAAAGAGGTCACAGCCACCATGGAATATCGTTTTCATTAAAGGGTGTACATGGTCCGCAACAATACTTAGGTAGGTGGTACAAAATAACATCCACAGAACATTGGCCAAAGCATCACACTGCCTCCGCCAGCTTGCCTTCTTCCCATAGTACATCCTCCTGGTGCCATGTGTTCCCCAGATAAGCGACACACACGTACCCGGCCATCCACGTGATGTAAAAGAAAACATGATTCATCAGACCAGGCCACCTTCTTCCATTGCTCCGTGGTCCAGTACTGATGCTCACGTGCCCACTGTTGGCGCTTTTGGTAGTGAACAGGGGTCAGCATGGGCACCCTGACTGGTCTGCGGCTATGCAGCCCCATATGCAACAAACTGCGATGCACTGTGTATTCTGACTCCTTTATATCAGAACCAGCCTTAACTTCGTGAGCAGTCTGTTTGATTGGACACCAGCCTTCGCTCCCCTCGTGCATCAATGAGCTTTGGTCGCCCATGACCCTGATGCCGATTCACCCCTGTTCCTTCCTTGGACCACTTTAGATACTGACCACTGGAGACCAGGAACACCCCGGAAGAGCTGCAGTTCTGGAGATGCTCTGACCCAGTCGTCAAGCCATCACAATTTGGCCCTTGTCAAACTCACACAAATCCTTACGCTTGCCCATTTTTCCTGCTTCTAAAACATCAACTTTGAGGACAAAATGTTCACTTGCTGCCTAATATATCCCACCCACTAACAGGTGCTGTGATGAAGAGATAATCAGTGTTATTCAATTCACCTTCATAATGTTATGCCTGATCGGTGTATATCTGATCACCATCGTGCAGGTGAACGCGTCATCAGAGAAGAGAAGATATCAGATGCCGCTGCAAGTGGGAGGGGAAGTTATTTTGTTTAAAAATTACGAGGGCAAATGAATGTTTAAAAAAATATGTACATGGATAATTCCTTTATAAAGAAAATACTGCAGTATTCCATAATAAACAAGAATAAACCATTTTGATTTCATGCTGACTATAAGTGTCTTTAAATACTATTCATTTAACATTTAAATTAATAATTTGATACACTGCACTTAGAGTATACATGTTTTAACATTGTACTTATATTTGTACTGTTGACCCCGACTCCTCCCATTAACCCACCCTTAAACCTAACCACACCACCAAACCTGTTACTAACCTTACCCACATCCCCCCTCAATAGCAGCGAAAGTGTTTTACAACACAACATGACCACAAACTATAAGTACATTTGTCACAATTATGTTCTGTTAATTTCATTTTCATGGACTTTAGTTTGTTTTCATTAGTTTCCTGATATCCTTTGTCTAGTTTTCCTGTCACTCTTTAGTTGTCATGGAGATTATTTTAATTAACAGGTGTTTGCCATTATTTCCTAATTTGCCTTACTAAGTTCCTGTGTTCAGTTGTCGGGTCTGTCTCGTTAATGTTATGTTTGCTAATAAGCTACTTTCTGTTGGATTTTCCTGTGGATTTTATTAAAGACTGGTTTGAAATAAATCTCTCTCATCATCTTCCTTCCTGCAATGCGGTGTGACAACATTGTACCTAACATTTTTTTTATATGTAAGTGCATAGTAGTTAAAGACACCCAATATAAAGTGTGACATAACCATATTAGTCAAATTTTTGTTTTTTTGTCAGTGATAACAGATTATGATTTACTATATTAAAAGCCAGGTAATTTTTAATTACCATCTAGCTAAATGAATCTTTCTGAGAGAGCACAGTTTAGTGATGTGCACAATAAACTTGCTTGGCACTTGAACTTGAGAAGTACGTGATGTGACTGCTAATGCAGGATTTGTTATGTGGAAAAGAAAGAGAGTGATGAATGGAAGCTTCGTGAAAAAATTCTATATAAGTTATAAAAAATGCAAATAAGTTAACTTCAATCAAAAGTTTGATTATGCCTTTGTTCACAAGTCCTTTTTTTCTATGATAAACACGAATTAACTTAAATGGACCTTCTCACTTTTATTTTATTATTATTCAAGCATTATACACTTTTGTACGAATGCAATTATTAAACATGCATGCATACAATAAAGAGAGAGAGAGCAACAACTAACGTTAGGCTAAATACAAAATAAAATAAAATAAAATAAGGGTGCCAGGGGAGACAATTGGCCTAATATAAATAATCAGAAGAGCATGGTTGTATACAGATAACAAATAAATACTTTGTATATTTCCAACATTTTTAAAGTCTTGATAGCCTATTTATTCAGAGAGTCTACTTACATAAAGTCTTACCTCATTCGATTAGTAAACACATTCTCACTCGCTTGGAGCGCCCTCCTTTGGCAAAACATCATAATACATTTCACAGCTGAAGAATCCTCTTCAAAATTCATGTTTGATGAATAACTGTATATGATTTATGTTGTGGATAAACGAAATGAATACGAAATTCCGAAAAGCACCCAAGGCAAATTAGCCGTCCGGATTAGCCGATACAATTTTACATCATGATTGAACAGCTCTGTTTTGACTCATTGTTGATAAGACTGACAAATACAAAGACATTTAAAAATATATAAGAGTGTGCTTCAGGATAAAACTCCCCAGAGACAGAAACGATGCAGTCATCGATTCAGTGAGTTAATCTGATTCATTCAGAACAAATTTAGACCAGTTTTGCGAAATGTTCAATGAATGAAGCGTTCGTGAAAAAGATCCGACTCAAAAGTACGATTCGTTTAGCTTAAGAGGAACATCCGGTGCGCATGCGCAGACGTCGGTCATTGGGCGCGCGACTGACTGCAGGCGTGCATGCGTGTCTCGTGGATTTTAGACTGAACAGTTCTCAGTGACAGATTTGGTACGTGTGGTCATCCCGTTCTAATGGGTTAAAGTCTGTCGCGTTCTGCCTTTAAATAACTTGTACTATAATATTTTCAGTCGCATAGATTATTAGCTCAGTCAGCCTCAGCACGAAATTATTTAAATTGACCACAGGAAAGCAACAGGCAAGTGACTTCACGTGCTCTCGGAATTATTGTAAATACGAGTTTCCTAGGTGAAAATTGCACATGAACGCCCTCCCATTTCGAGCTCGTTATCACGACTTCAGAAGTGGGAATGATTAAATTTCCGATAGCACGTGAAGGCAGCATAACGCGAATCAGCTCGATCCATACTTGAACATTAGAAGGATTATGTGCAAACAACATCACGTTTACAGTAAGTTAATTCGCATTAGATCCAAGAACTCATGTCTGGAAATTCCTTTGACTGGCACATTATAGTAACATTATAGTATTCATGCTGTCTTCTAGAGACGGTATTGTTTAAGTTAGTATATTATAGTTAAGTTAATATATTAGTATAAGTTAATATATTAGTTATTAAAGACCTAAGAACAAGAAAATCACTGACTTATCTAGATCTGGAAAAACTTATTTTTTCTCCTATATATTTAATTATAAATATCAAACTAACAATTTGCTTTGTGCTTCTTTACAGAATCACAATGTGCCATCCAGTTAGGTAGAACTTTTCAATCATTGACGGCGCTAGAAACTGGGCAAAGGTGAATGCTTACATACAGAAAATGTCAGATTGTAGCAGTTTAACGCATTGCTGTATCATTATGAAAGTGTCCTCTCAGTTCCCAGTAATATTTAACACGTCGCATTTAGGATTTCCTGGCTAGTGCAACTTGGTTGTCACCGGTCTGCAAGCTCCATTAAACTGCTAAGCCTTCAGCTATTAACTTTGAGGATCAACATTCCTTCTGCATTTTTTTTACATAATTTAAATAATTCAGCTTTACAGCATCAGTAGTATTACTGTAACATGGTGGAAGTGAGCAATGAAAGGACAGAGGATGGTAAGGATGAAATGAGGACTGGTGGCAATGGACACACTGTGGAAAATGTGGCTCCGTCAGTCATCCTTGAATCCAAGGATGACCTGGAAACCCAAGCGCAGAAGACCAGATCCTGGATATGGTCCGTTGTTTACCTTTGTTTCTATGGATTCATGGTGCAGCTGAAGCCTGGAGAGCCGTTTATCACACCATACCTGCTCAGTACAGAGAAGAACTTCACCAGAGGACAGGTCTGGTGCTATTTTAATTTTAAATCTTATTCTGGTTTGTGGGGAAAAAAAGAAGAAACCTAAAAATATGAAATTGTTTGAGAGACTTTATTCAATCTGATAAAACATACGGGTAAAAGTTTTTTTTTTGTTTGTTTTCAATTTTGTAAACACTTAAACTTTAGAAACTGTTTACATACTACAGTATGTATTTTTTTGATGCCAATACCTAGTCAATACACAGTTATGATTGTGTAACTTGGTCTTAAAACTTTAGCACAGCTGCTGGGTTCTGAAAAGCCATGTGAATGTGGTCAGAGTTCACATTCCTCCAAAGTGGGTCAGATTTGCTTTGAGGGAGGACTGAACCCTTCCAGACTCATTAAAGTTATTAATCATAAAATTATCTTTTGCAAACACTTCTGGTAACACTTTACAATAAGGTCTCATTTGTTAACATTTAGTTAATGCATTAACTAACATGAACTAACCATGAGCAATACATTTGTTACTATTTGTTAATAACATTATAGTTAATAAAAATCCAGCTGTTCATTGTTTGTTCATGTTACTTCACAGTGCATTAACTAATGTTAACAAAAAAACAACATTATTTGATTTGAATAATATATTAGTAAATGTTGAAATTAACATAGATTAAAAAATGCTTTAGAAGTATTGTCCATTCTTCAACTAGTGTAGTTAACTAATGAAACCTTATTGTAAAGTGTTACCACACTTCTAAATCCTGGATTACAAAATGAATTTGCCCACGCTGTACTACTGAATTTATAAAGCTCTAACTGAATATTTTCTAAACATTCAGTTAGACTGCCATTGTTTTGGCAAAAGCCAATTAGTCGACCACATGTACAGCATATCTGTATGGGAATTTTCCACTGCAAAATAGACCAAGTGCCAGTTTTTATTTGTTTATAGCCTAGTGTCTTTGACATGGATTAAGACACTTAATCTTAATCATCTGAAAAAGGGACATTTTTCCTCATCTTCTTGCTAAGGTATTAAAAATGCAGGTCTAAGTTATGCATTAGGCAGAGTAGGCATCATTCATTTTGGTTTTTGTTGATTTGCTCAGTAAAAATTTAGCCTACCGTTTTGAAGTTTCGCCACAACTTAGCAGTCATTACCCATGAGCGAAAATTCTAAATGAATCAAGTCGAATGCAATCAAACTAGAAGTACACAAAGGCTGATTTTAAATGTATGCTTTATAATAGTGGTATGCAATAAATGTAACCATAATGAAAAGTAATGTGAATTATTCTAATGTTATTCAATACAAAACATCCTCAAACACTAGACAAATATCTAGATTATAAAAGGTGGGCTTTAACAGTGACATAAGTCCTGTCCCAAATGGCACACTTCATATGCACTTACACAATGGCTACTGCAGCGGACTTCTTCCCGACAGTCTAAGCGGCATTACGTCACAAAAGTGCGGACTTGTTGGAAAACTGCAAGAGTTTAGGGTGTCGTTTGGGACAGGGCCAAAGTAGCACTTATTTGCGAAACTGCGGACTTGTAGGAATACTGCTAGTGTTTAGGGTCCCATTTGGGATGGGGCCATCTTGTTACATATCTGTACATGCATAAGACCAGGGGCAAGGCCAGAAATGTTCAGACGGGTGTGCCTTCATAAAACAGGGTGGGCAAATCGTATCAAGTATGAAAACGGCATGCCAAATTATCAGAAATAAACGCAGCACAGTTTCAAGTTCAAAGTTACAAAAGAGCAAATAATAAAGAACCTACATGAATGAATGAATTAATGTATCGTATATATGGTCATTGGTCACACACTTGCACATGTCACCATATTATTAACATTTTACCAAAATCAAGGTCAAATGGAGTTTTGAGGTTTTTGAACAGCAAATTTGATTTCTGAGAATTAATGTCACACACTGGCTGCGTGCACGCACGGCTCGAGCCGCGCCGAAAGCATGCTAGAAATAGAACCGACGCATATTTTTCACGACACGCAAGTGTGTTGGAAGCGTTTCCAGGCAAAGTAGAATAGGAAAAGCTGTTTGTCATTTTGACACGAATACATATTAATAAATGACATTTTGATGTTTGAAAGTCTAGGTTTTGACATAAATGCAGATTTAATTGTAATTAAGAAATAATTTTTTTTTTCGATTTTCAAATAGTACCTGTTAATACAGAACTAAATATTCTGTAGCCTATTTTGCCATCAATACTGCCGACGTGCAACTCAATCAGCTCCCTAGTTCAGTAGTCAGGGCACTGATCAGGGAGTCAGCCCATTGACTTATGTCCTGATCAGTGCCCTGACTTCTGAACTAGGGAGCTGATTGAGACGCACGCGTGGTCTTTGCTGTATCAGTAGTGTAACATGAAGTATAGCCCTCCCTGTACGTCACCTAGCAGCAGCAGCACCGTCAGACACTCTTCTGGTGTGTAAAGACATAGAAAACGCCACGCTAACGTCACGTAGCCAGTGAGTAGCGGGCCTTACATGAGTATAACAATGTTTGACTCCATCATATCGCCGGGATGATAATCCTGCGGTCTAAAGAACTATACACACCACCGCGTGTTTCGAAGCAGATGCGCAAAGGGAAGTCCCGTTTCTTCACCTGCACAAAACGCCACCATGCTGAATTTCTAACTTTTTTTTTTTTAGGAAACCTGTAGACTCGATGTCCAGACAGGCTGGACACAATAATTTAACATGACAATGATAAATTGGAATAGAAAAACTACCGAAAATACACAGACTCTACTGAATACCAACCTAATCTGCACTGAGCCAACGCAGAGCTGGGCGAACGACTCCCTCTCGTGACGTAATATGACGCGATGTTGAAAAAAAAAAAGCACTTTTTCCAAGCATCCAACGAAACGGCCACTTTATCTACTAAATTTGTGCTCTTATGTCTTTATAAAACATTTAAAATCCTGCCTTACCTTTTCATATGGTATTTTCATACAAGGTTATATATTAATCTGGAAAAAAATTTAACCTGCAAAATGCCCTTTAAAGATTGGCTATGACTCGATGATAAATGTTACACTAAGACATTTTTCTCTGCTCCTCAAACACATAAAACATTAGCCTTTTTATATAGTGTTTCTTCAGTAAAGTAAACCCTTTACTTATTCAAAGAAACAGTTCTTTATTTACCCTAACATTGTAAACAAGCAGCGATCTATCTCCAATCAGCATGCGGCAGCGGCACTTCAGAGATGGGTCGGAGTTATGAGTGTTGACTGACAGTTTGAAAAGCCAATGGAATTGCGTGGTTTAGTCACAAGGTCATTTTAATACTTTTCATTTCAAAACCCACAGAGAGAAATGAAGGGTGATTTTATGAAAAAAAGATACAATTAGGAGACGTTTCTGCAAGACAGTGACAATATGTTTAAAAACATTTAACTATACACTATAAATGTTTGTGCTTACCTTTGCATGTCCTTCTGCAATATTACTCTGAGAAGACGGGCTCCGTCCAATTGACCATGGAAAACTGCATTTAATCATTCTTTTAACTAAATAAATAAAGTTATACTGTGATAAGACATTATTATAATTATTAGGGATGCAACAAAACAGTTAGTCCACGGTTCAATACATACCTTCGGGTCGGTTCGGTTCTGATGGCTTGTCCCATCAGTTTTTTGCTATTCTATTCTTAGGCGACAGGAACAGCAAGAGGTTAAAGGGTTAGTTCACCCAAAAATGAAAATTCTGTCATTAATTACTCACCCTCATGTCGTTGGACACCCGTCAGACCTCCGTTCATATTCGGAACACAAATGAAGATATTTTAGTTGAAAGCTGATGGCTGAGAAACGCTTCAGACAGGCCTCCATTGGCATTCAGTACATTGACACTTCCAAGATCCATGAAAGGCACTTAAAACATCGTTACAAAGTCTATCTCACCACAGTGGCTCTACAATAATCTTACAATGCGACGACAATAGTTTTTGTGCGCAAAAAAAATCAAAATAACACCTTTATCCAACTTGTTCTCGACTTCCGTGTGTGCCTCCACGACGCATGCGCGAGAATATGACGTAGCGCCGGTGTTCGGGAATCCATGAAATACACACTTAAGCCCCATTTTGAGCACTACGCCGAGACCTAAAGCACGATCAATGTAGAATCCAACAGCTTAGACACGCGCGTCTTCCTCTGCTCGTAAACAAATCGCTTCTGGGTCATATGTCCGAACGCCGGATCTGCGTCATATTCTCGCGCATGCGTCGTGGAGGCACACACGGAAGTCGAGAACAAGTTGGATAAAAGTGTTATTTTGATTTTTTTTTGCGCACAAAAACTATTGTTGTCGCATCGTAAGATTATTGTAGAGCCACTGTGGTGAGATAGACTTTGTAACGATGTTTTAAGTGCCTTTCATGGATCTTGGAAGTGTCAATGTACTGAATGCCAATGGAGGCCTGTCTGAAGCGTTTCTCAGCATCAGCTTTCAACTAAAATATCTTCATTTGTGTTCCGAATATGAACGGAGGTCTTACGGGTGTCCAACGACATGAGGGTGAGTAATTAATGACAGAATTTTCATTTTTGGGTGAACTAACCCTTTAAGGAGAAAAAATAAAAAAAAATATTGCAAACGACAGGAACAGCAAGAGGTTAAGGAGAAAAAAGAAAAAAAAATATTGCAAAATACTCTAGTAAATTATTTTTTATTTTACTTAAAAGAATTGAAAAAAAAAGATTTACACTGGCAGCACAGAGCTGTACAGCAGCATTTAAGTATGAAATTGAATGAATAAATGTAAAAATAAAACACTACATAGACTTCACTATAAAATATACATTGATTCTTAGCTACTGTATTAGTTTTTCAGTCAAGAGCAGTGAGTGATTTTCTCTTTGTCTTTTGTTGTTGTATTAACATTAAAGGGATAGTTCACTCAAAAATGTAAATTCTGTCATCGAGAAATGAATACAGGTTTGGAACAATATTAGAGTGAGTAAATAATGACATAATTTTAGAGAAGAACTGTCCCTTTAAGGACAACGTGTTCACTAGGCTGCGCTGCTGTCAATTTAAGACCTGCGTGCATCTAATATACAGACACACGCCGATTTTACTGTCACTTTAGACATAACCGACTGTTTTTATGTTAACCTTGTGTGTATTTGACAGTATTAGCGCAGTAAGACCAGGGTTTTACCTACATTGAAAATTTTTTGGTGGCCGCCAAAACATATTTTTGTCCCGCCAAAGCTTTATTTGATGAGTTATTGTGATTTATGAATGATGTAGAATAGATGCTGCGCTTGTAACTGAGTGACAGAGAGAACGATCAGAGCTCCTCCCCCGCTCGCACGCTCTCTGTCTTCAAAATAAGCATTCGCTTTCAAATATTTCACATATTACGTTAATCAAAAGGTCGGAAGAGCGAATCCATGTTGCATGTGACGCTATCAGACGATGTTTTCCTTTAATTACCGCTGGGTGTGAAAAGCCCTCAAAAAACATTGACTGATTCTCTGACCAGCTGACATAAACCATACTTTCAATAAACGGGAAACAAATCCTATCCCGTTATGAAGTGTTTTCTGTGTGTTGACAAATCTTTTGCGATGTTCTAACAGACGGGATTTGCACATAAAGCGTCTGCTAATGTCCGATTCGCCATAATGACTCCTTTGAACCGAATCATTTTAACGACTGGTTAGAACAACTGATCCGTCCAACACTGAACTCATGAATCAGTTTAATCATTTACTCAGAACACATCTGAAATGAGAACACAAGTGTGCTTACACAATTTAGCAAAAGTGGGTGTAAGAGTTAGTTTTAATTATCCAGTCTTTCAGCTTATTTATGTTCATAATGTGTAGTAAAATAAATAGCCTATAAATCACTTAGTTTAGACTGGAGTGAGGTGAAACCAGACCAAAGTTGTTATTAGCTAGCTGATAATTTTATGAAATTGTATATGGCAGAAAATTAAGCTCAGTGTTTCCCCTACCATTGTTCAGGGGGGGCGCCCCGCCCTCCCAAAACGACCCCCCGCCCCCCCTGAATGAGTGACAAAAAATATTTGTCATAACGGTCGACAATAAGAATTGCCCGATGGTTCAGTGCTAGCGTGAAAGACACTCCCAGAGCTGCATCTTCACGGAAACTGATCATTTGCGCATTTTTAAGCCTTGGTAATTTAAATATTCAAGCCAAGCGCTCATAGACGAGAAAGTGTCTCAGTTTGATACTCGCGAAGGGCAGCAACACAACACACATACACACACACGCGCGTCTCACAGCGCGCGAATATTCACACAAAATGATATCAAAATGCCTGTCTTGTTGAGTATCATCGTAAACATAGTCGGTTAGGTCTTTTAAATCAACGTAAACATGAAATTTGCCAGTCACCGCCAGCATTTATGGTCAAGTTTGTAAGTTTTAATTGTCCACAGAATATCTAAACATGCAATATATCAAAAGAAAGAACTGACCCACTGTTTTATTCCAGCTTCATATATTATTTTTTTAATCAACACTTGAATGTTACAAGTTTCATGAAAAAGCAACATTTTGAGCATAAAGCTGAAAAAAGCACGTTTTTGTAAAAGACTAACGTTACGTCTGAACGATGAACAAAACACAGATGCTGTAGATCGAGTCCATCAACACCCCAAAGCCTCACAGTCCTAGAACTCGTCCTGGGTTGACAGTTCATTCAATAACATTAGGCAGTTGTGATGTATATGCTGTTTAATGGTGATGATCGCCTTATTTTACATATGCATCTGCTTATGATATCGCACGTTGCTTCTTCGGCAGTGTTTTGATCAGGAGATTCTGTTCTCGTGCAGGAAATGCGCTACAGCGCCCCCTACCGTATAACAGTGAAAACACGGAAAGCCGGAAAATATCGTCATTGGCTATACAAATATTGAGATAACAAAAGACAAAAAAAAAATCACTCACTGCTCTTGACTGAATAACTTTAAATAAGGATTAATCTGTATTTTTATGCAGTGACATATCATTTTATGCAGACTATGCAGTGATATTTTACATTTGATTACTATTTTTGTACCTGACAATCTAGTTTAGACCTACATGAAAATAACTGTTTATTTCATTTGTATATGTTTGTTCTGCTGTATTTATTTGTGCTTTTGCTCATAATTTGATTATTTGTTCTTATTTTATTACTGACGGTCTTTAACAATAGCTATAAAAAAATATATGAGTTAGAATTTTAGTTTTTAGAGTCATAACCTTATTTATTAAGCTTATATGGCTCAAAAACAATACTAGGCCTATTTTATTTTATTTGTCTTTTTTTTGTGGTGGGGTCAGTGAAAATTCTGACAGGGCAAGTAAAAATTTGAACCCCTGAAAAAAATCCTTAGCATTGAGCCCTGAAATATATTCCCCCCCAAAAAAACAACAACAAAAAAAAAAAAACACGGATTTGCGTGTAGTAACTTTAATGGTAAAAATGTAAAAATGCAATGGAGAAGGTGACGAACCTAAACGGGCAAAAATTAGGGTTTTTTTTCTTAAAAGCAACAAAATCCAGAGCAAAAACTCAAGCTAAGCCAACCTCTGTTGTGTTGTAAATAGTTGTGTGATGTATAAAAAATGTTTGTTTATATTTATTTACCAAATTAATTTATTTATTTATTGTCTATGGCAACACCGAGTATCCGTAACACTCCAGCTCCACGACACTAGTAGTTTCGGGAGGCCCCCCCCCCCCCCCCCCCAAAGCTGTAAACCTAGGGGAAACACTGAAGCTATTTGTTCTTTTTTTTTTAATACTACTTTTTAATATTGATATGATTATATGCCAAAACAATTATCAGTAAATAGTGTAAAAATGAGGAACAAAAGCAAACATCAAGGTATCCCACATGAAAAAATACTATAGTATATTATAGTATATTATAGTAAAATTACTATAGTGTTTTTGAACCATACTATAGTAAAGATACTACAGTAAATTGTAGTATATTATAGTATTTACTACACTTTGTTAATTTACTGTAGTATATTTACTATAGTACGTTCAAAAACACTATAGTATTTACTAGAGTAATTTTACTATAATATACTATAGTATTTTTTCATGTGGGATCAAAATAAGATAAGCAAAAGTTACAAACTTTCTTTGAATTTATTTAAAATGTATTGTCAGTATTGCGCTTGCAGATCACGTGGGTAGGGTACTTTTTTACTGTGCGTGCGTGTGTGTGTATGGAGGACCATGTGTCAGCCACCACCGAAGACCATTTTTGACCCAGGAAAAACCCTGTAAGACGACTACTTAGTCCAGTAATAACGTGTTTGACAGGCGTTTGCGTGCGCTCGGAAAAGCGAATGTTAAAACCGTGCATAAGCACGCGAACGAAATGTTTAACGACAAGGCTTTAAAGCGCATGCAAATAATGATTTTTCGTGATTGTGAATAACTATGGTGTTCCGTGAGTATAACTCTACCACTAACGTGTGATGTGAATGTATGTCGTGTTGTTCAGTATATTGGGATGAGGCAAATGATAGAATTTGTAGAAAAATAATTAATTAAATGCAAAAGCGAATTCACAAGCGCGTATTGAACCGTGAATGCCGTACCGAACGGTTCAATATTATATTGAGATTTGTGACTTCCCTAATAATTATTATTTCTTATTAAATTATTTTTAAGATGCATATATCTTTTAGGAAAATTACCAACTATGTTTTGGGTGGGCCACAATTCAAAGTGGGTGGGCCCGGGCCCACCCGTAGCTTTGCCACTGCATAAGACCGCACAGTGTGAACACACAGACCATTTTTGGGGATTTCCGCCTGGATTTGGACTACCCAAATTGAAAAGCTTCCCATACCCATAAACAGTGGTCTAAATACACAATTTTGGTGTCATTTTACAGGAAACCCTTAGGTGTTAGATAAAATACTGCTAAAAGAGACAAACATGTTGTCTGAGCTGTAAAAATGTAGACATTCTAAGCTTTCAAATGGTACCACATCTGAGGGCAGAGCTCCTCCACAGACATTTAAAAATGTAACGTTTATACTTGATGACATAATTTCTGACCCTTATCAGGGTGCTTGGAGTTAAAGAGGTTAATATAACTATCAAATGTATGGATCCATGTGCACTAGCCTCGTTCTATATGGCATATTGTCACTTGAAATAGTTAACCGAGTCATTCTAAACCCTGTATAAATGGAATCCTTGGCTATGTTGTTTCACACTGCTCATACTTTACCTGGGTTTAACAATTGGGTATTCATAATCATGGGTATTTATAATCTGATGTTCCACACTGTATATTCCTGGTGGTGGAGGTAAGTAAGTGCATTGTCTATTATGTTATTACTGATGTTATATATGAGTATTGCAATTATCCCTGCTTTCCCTCTACCCCATATCAGATATAACAATGACTTTCTGTGTTCTTCTCAGGTTACCAATGAAATCAACCCAGTCCTCTCATATTCCTATATGGCCGTGCTGGTGCCTGTGTTTCTGCTGACAGATTACCTACGCTACAAACCTGTGCTGATCCTTCAGAGCTTGAGTAATGTTTCCATTTGGCTCTTGCTGCTTTTGGGCAACTCGTTGCTGGAAATGCAGTTTATGGAGTTCTTTTATGGCATCACCATGGCTGCCCGTGTGGCGTACTCCTCCTACATATTCTCGCTAGTACCAGCGGCTGTTTACCAACGCGTAGCCAGCTACTCTCGCTCATCTGTGCTAATGGGAGTCTTCACAAGCTCTGTGCTGGGACAGATGTGTGTGTCACTAGGGGAAGTATCATACATGACGTTAAGCGCTGTCTCTCTGGGATTTGTCACTTTTGGGCTACTCTTGTCCTTCTGCTTGCCATGGCCCAAGCGTAGCCTGTTTTTCAACAAAACCCGCCTAGAGGAGGAGAGGAAGGAAGCAGCTCAATCGGAATTGGCCAGAATGAAGCCTGAGGAGAAGGATGGCAGAGCGCTGGGCAGTAACCACAAATCCCTTTCTTGGGCAAATTCAGTGTTTATTCAGATGCTGAAGGAGTTAAAGAATGTTGTGAAAGTACCTAGTTTAAGGCTCTGGAGCTTGTGGTGGGTGTTCAACTCAACTGGTTACTATTTAGTTGTGTTTTATGTGCACATCCTATGGAATGAAGTCTACACTGCCACAGAAAACAAGCATGTCTACAATGGAGCGGTTGAGGCTGCCTCTACATTATTAGGTAAGATGGATTATATCTTGTTGTAGTTGCTTTATTTGTTAAAACTCAACCACAGAATCAGTTTTTTAGTAAGTAGCATCCACTCATGTTGTTACTGTCTTATTACTACTGTAAATCTGCTGTGGGCTAAAGCATTACCTAAAACTGTCTATTAATGCAGATTGTTTGTCATTCTTACTACTTTGAGTAAAGATAAAGGATGGAGCAAGATTTGTTTTGCAAACTTTAATGCTACATCAGTCATTCGCGTTAGTGCTCGGATAACGTATGCGCGATACAGTATGTGCTCTGCAATACATTAGAAGTTACTGTCTTTACAGTGTGTACAATCTCTGAGCTTTAGGAAGCCTCCGGACGGAGCTGGAGTTCAGTTATGGTAATGAGCAAAAATGGGATATATACACGTGTTTTGTTTAAGAGGGCAAGTCATAGTGAGTTGCTGTGTGAGTGTAGTGATAACATTATGCGTAGTAGCATAACATAAGTTTGTTTATTTATTAAAAGTACAATAAACTATGCATTTCCAATTGCATTTGGGCAATAATTAAACCACTTTAGCAGACAAACTACAGTTTTAATTATCTCTTTTAAAAAAAAAATCTAAATACTATGGATTTATAATAATGGCCATTTATTGGTTTTCCTAATTATCTGCTTATTTGTATCGGCAAGAATTTCGATCTGGGTCATCAGGGCTCCCAATGCAATTGCCCAGTCATTGTGACCTACAGTTGTTGTTGTTATCTTTTTACTAGTATCTTGACGTATCGCATTAATCGAAATCCTAATTGAGGTTTACATCTTACATGATGGTTTATTACAAGCAAAGTTCATGTTCCTCAACCTTTGAGCTTGGGCATGACACGTGCTTGGCAAACACAAGAAAACAAAACGTAAACCATCCTTATTCCTGGTGCTGGAAAGCCACTTCCCTGCAGAGTTTTTAGTTGATACAGGTGCGTTTAATCAGAGTTTGAGCTATACTCTGCAGGAAAGCATCTCTCCAGGACCAGGAATGAAGAACCCATGGTGTAAATGACACAAGTAGAATTTGTTTTCAATTTTTCAGATTTTCATGCACAAATTTTGACTTTCTTAATCAGCATGATAGTTACATGACAATCCCATTTCATGTGCTCCATAGGTGCAATCACGTCTTTTGCAGCAGGCTATGTGAAAATTCGATGGAATCTTTGGTCTGAACTGGTGATTGGATTGATCACTGCGGCACAGGCCGGTCTACTGCTTCTCATGGGCATCACAGAAAATATCTGGGTTTGCTATGTTTCATATGCCCTGTTCAAAGGCTTCTACCAGTTTCTGGTGCCTATTGCCATGTGAGTGAAATAAACAGATTTATTTTTATTATTAAGTGTATTTAAAATATTTTTTCATGCATTTTATTTGTTAAAAGCCCACATTAAAAGGCAATGGCACACATTGCATGTAATGTTTTGAAGTGATTGTTTTAAAAGGCGGAGATGAGTTGTATGCACCTGTAAAAACATTTATTTCACAGAGAGCAAGAATTTGAAGTTTGTTGTTTTTTGCCACATAAGGAGCTTTTGATGAAGCTAAAAGAAAAACACTAAGGAAATTAAACCATTTAAAGAAAATAAACAAATTTACAATGAAATAACTTTTTTTTTTTTTTTTACAATTATCCAGATTTTCTCTGCATTTTGTCCGTAAATAATTAATTTAGTGTTTTTCCTCTCAGTTTCCAGATTGCCTCCTCTCTCACTAAAGAATTGTGTGCTTTAGTGTTTGGAGTAAACACTTTTTTTGGAACAATCCTGAAGACGGTCATCACTATCATTGTGGCAGATAAGAGGGGATTGGCTTTGAATGTTCATTCTCAGGTGTGTAAAATTCTAGATTGACTTCTGTATACAGTTACACAGAAAAACAGGACCAATACTCAACACTCGGGTCACTCTTTCAAAACTTTTCACACAGTACCCTTTACTAACTTTCAGTTTGCCACAGCAGTTAATTTCACATTCAAAATGCACTAAAACTTCCACCACAACACTTCATACATGTCTCAAATCAACTCATTCTTCTAGAAGACTAGCAAAGGTTTTCACCTAACAAACACACATTGTCATAAACAATGACCTAAAAACCACTAACAACATGTAGCATTACACAGTGATTTCTTTTGTAAAATATCTTCACAAAACAATAATGACACCTCGCTATGGTTCAGAATTACGGTGACGCCTTTGTCGCACTTCCATGTTTGAAAAGCAGAAGCAAGCTCAGCATAAAATAGGCTCTTCCACTGCCTGTATCAATGGCAGAGCCCATAGCACGAAATTATTGTAATTTATTGATGTAGCCTACAGTTCATAACAGATAGCCATGGGTAAGGTGCCATGCATGGACCGCTCATGATTAGCCTCAGTGGCGTTACTTTAACCTAGTAGCCTAAATAACGGACCCCGGTGCAGCCACAAATATCATAACTATCTATAATAGGCCTACTGTAATTAAGACATATATTCAACAAATGTATTAAAAACAGAAAGACGCTATAGTTTCAGCCTTAGGAAAACAACATAACATCTCGTTATTACGACATAATTGCGTGGAAAAATTATATGTATGTGGCAGCAATGCGTCACCGTACAGAATACACTGCAGTATATGTCAAGTTTTCACACTTTTGTATAGATAGTTATGAAATTGATTGAATTGGTTAGTTTACCCAAAAATGAAAATTGTCATTATTTACTCCCTCGCGTGTCGTTCCAAACCTGTACGACCACTTTTACGCTTCAAAAAGTTCATAAAGAGATCGTAAAACTAATCCATATGATCGGGTGGTTTAGTAAATTTTTTATGAAAAGACTCGATCACTTTGTGATGAACAGATGGAATTTACGATTTTATTCATATATAAATACAGATCAGTGAACATAAACAGAAGCTCAACCGTACTTGTTTCGACGCACGAGAACAAACCTCATTGGTTCTTGTGGAAGCACAAATGTGCTGCGTAACAATAATGAACCTCATTGGTTCTTGCATGCCAAGCAAACATGCTTGAGCTTCCGTTTACCACAACTGATGTGTGAGTTGATGAATGTTTATATGTGAATAAAAGCTTAAATTCAATCTGTTCATCATATAAAACGATCATGTCTCTTCAGAAGATTTGGACTAAACTGCTAAATTTATATGGATTAGTTTTACAATCTCTACAATAAACTTTTTGAAGCATCAAAGAAATGTGGTAATTGTGTAAATTGCCAGTGGAGGGACAGAAATCGCTCATTTCATAAAAAAATATCCTCATTTGTGTTTAGAAGATGAACAAAAGTCTTATGGTTTTGGAATGACGTAAGGGTGAGTAAATGACAGAATTTTCCTTTTTGGGTCAACTAACCCTTTAACACTAGGGTCTCAAACTCATTTTACCTGGGGGCCGCTGGAGGTAGACTCTGGGTCAGGCTGGGCCACATCAAGTATTACACATAAAAAGTGTTTAAAGTATTCCAAAAAAAAGTAGCACAACTGATCCAATCTTCTCAATCTTTATTATTAACAGTTCTTCAACATGAATGTTTCTTCTGAACATAAACTGTTCCTCTGAATTTGAACTAAATATAGCCTATAGAAATTAAACCATGTAATATGAAATAATGAATGATTTTAATTTTATTTTAAATAATCGACTTATTCACAGCAAGGCCGTAACTAGGTCAAACAGAACAATGAGCGAAATTCTAGGTCTAATTCTAGTTGGGAAATAATCTTTTTGGGACTATTTGTAAACAATATTTGCATTAATTTGTCAAATATATTATTAGTCCCGATATTCTTCGCATGAGTGAGTGAATAAATACATAGATCCGCGATAAACTTTCGAATTCTCTAGTGGTCTGATGGTAGAATTTTTGTCAACCGTGTCAAAGGTTCCGGGTTCTTATCCGCTCTCATATAGTTTTTCTTCATTAAAATCAAAGATGTTCATCAATGATTGTATAATAAAACCATGGACACGTTTGCATTTTGTTTTGTGATTTCACCGGAAAGAATAGAGTCTCTCTCAGCAACGGCATTAAGCGATAGATTGACGCGCTCGTCTGTGTGTGAAGACTGTGCAGTGTGCACGAGCCATAAGAGAACGTAAACCCCGCCTACTTTGATTTGATTGGCCATCTCAATAATTTTGACATTGACGAGTGCTGTTAGACCACATTCGTTTCAACTGTCTGATCAGCTTCGTATGTCTGTTCCTGTCAATCACGCGGTGTCAACCAATTATACTGCATGAGGGAGGGGCGAGCCAACTCTCTCTCTCTCTCTCTCTCTCTCTCTCTCACTCTCTCTCTCTCTCTCACTCACATTCACACACACACACACACACACACACACACACACAGGTCAGGAGGCTGCAAGTGCGGCAAGCGCTACATACGCAACATCTCAGCAAAAAGGTGCTTTTCAGAGCAACGCGCGGGCCGCACTAACACTAAACTTTGAAGTCAAGTAGGGGGCCACAAAATATCATCCTGCGGACCGCGAGTTTGAGACCCCTGCTTTAACAGTTTTGAAAAGAGTATGCAAATATATACAAATTGATCTGTAGGTACATAGTTTTGGTGGTGCTTGTGTCTGTCATTTCATTTTTTTTTTGTCAAAGCAATAATAAAGGATCCAGTTTAGCTCACATAGACTGCTTTTTTGGTCACTGTGTGAAGAGTTTTCAAAAAGTGACCCAAGTATTAAGAAATGGGTCTTGGCAATAAATAGAGGAAATTACATTAACATTATAATGCAGAATGATTTTGGCCTGATTCTGTTTCTCTCTTTCTCTTGCAGTTTTTTGTTTATTTCTTTTACTTCACTCTGCTGACTGTGATTTATCTGGGCTGTAGTGCCTTTGTCATCACGTGCCATTACCGCAATCAAAGAGCAGGGCAGGAGGCTTCAGAAGTAGCCATAGCCACTGAACTTAGTCCCATGGCATCAGCTGCTAGTGAGTGCACAACCGCACCTAATGGAGCCAGCATCAAGACATGAGATTCAAAGGAACTGTGCCTCTCTTTAACTGTTACTTCAAAATCAGAGAATTTGTTTTTTAAACCTCAAAATCGAATTATTCATTTTGTGGAAAGTAAATGTAATGATTGAGGTCAGTAGGATGGTATGACAATGGAAAATGAAGTCTCAGAACGAGATGTTGTCAGATCTAGATGTCTTTTGTTTGATTGTTTGTTATTTTATAAGGTTATATTTGTTAGGGTTAACAAAGATGATGTAAAATTATTTTATAAAGAATGTTTGGAAGCCAAACATGGCAAGTTTGGCTTTCTAGCATCTGATAGGTTTACTCTATAACTTCAGAGTACCGTGATGCCAGAAGTATTATTTGGAGCGCAATATTAAAGTTTAAATAATTATTATTGCACAACAGTTCTAGTTCTGTAAATTGATTGGCCAAGCAGTGTTCCAGGCTGATAATTATATGTGATCGGATGGCGTCCAGTGGAAGCTGACTGGGGGAGTTTTACTTCCAGTGTTTTCTTTCGCTCAAGGATCGCTTAGAAATGGGTCCTGCTCACCAGTAAGTAGGACTGGGGAATTGAAAACCTGTAGTGGAGCTAGCGTGGAGTGATAATGTTCAAAACATGGAGGGGAAATTGCTGCATTCACACTCTCTCAATTATGTGCAATGATTGGTGACATGCATAGTTTAATGCTTTTAGCTCTTTTGGAAATATTTTTGTTGATAAAGGAAAAAATATGCAAATTAACTGACCATGTTTTTTCAATGTGAACCATTTTTTTTTAGAATTCTTATAGAAATTTTACACTTTTAGAACACTTTACAATAAGGTTTCATTAGTTACTACTACTTTAGTCAACATGAACGAAGAATGACCAATACTTCTACAGCATTTATTAATCTTAATGTTAATTCCAACATTTACTAATTAAAATCAAAAGCTGTATTTGTGAACATCAGTTAATGCACACAAAGATGTATAAATACTGTAACAAATGTATTACTTAGTTCTTGATAGTTGAGAATGTTAAAAACTGAAACTTGTATAGTTTACCGTAATTTGACACAAACAAGATCGTATTGTACACAGGACACTTGCTTAGTTCTACTGTATTTTTAAATAATTACTGCTGTTTTTTTTATAATATAGTGTGTTCACATTATAGGAGCTCCAGACCATGTCTAATTACAAATAAATTCTTATTAAATAAAAAGTTTTTTGTAGTTTTTGTTTATATAGTATTTTGTAAATTCCATGTTGTTTAAAAGCAGCTTTAGAGAAAAATTTCTTAATATTCAACAGCAAGCTTAAGGTGACTATAACAAAGACAACACACTTTAATAAAGGGAATACATCTTGAGAGACTTAAAACACAAAAGAGTAAATATTTTCTAGTCATAGCATGTGTAATAGAAGTCATTTAAGAAACTAAGTAATTGAGCATGTTGCTAAGACAATGCTTAAACGTTGAGGAAAAGATGATTAGCTTGTAGGTTTTGTTCTGACTTGTTCCATCTCTCACAGGAGTGATCGAGGTAGTTGTAAATGAAATGCCCTTTTCATTTTGGCAAAGCTGAAACTGATTAATGTCTGAATGCGTGTCCCAAGGTGGAAACAAGGAAAACAAATGACAAGACAGCTAATGTTTGTATAAATGATGTTTATTTTTATAGTTGCAGATTCCAAAAAAATGGTTGCAATTCTGGCAGACATGACTGGAATGGTTCATTACTATCTCTCATAAAGGTTGAGAGATCAATTAGGTGTATGCCTGGCTGAAGTGAGGAGTCTAGACTTAAACAGAGCCCCAAACATTGTCAGTGTAGCGATGATGAAATCTGATACAATAATTATTTGAACCATCTGATGGAGAATGCTGCAAGCTCCAGCTTGAATCTCTTTGACTGTCTTTATTTCCTTTATACAAGAGTGATATGTAGTTCAACAGCACTGTGAGGTTTTACTGTTTATATCACTGTTATGCTCGTCTCTGATTATGGATAGAAACATCACAAATGCATAAATGGGATTTTTCAGGAAACATCATTATGGCACTAACCCCCGGTTTCACAGACAAGGCTTAAGCCTAGTCCCAGACTAAAATGTATGTTTGAGCTGTTTTAACTGAAAGAAACTTGCACTGACATTACTTAAAATGTCACTGCAATTGTTTTGTCTCAAGATGCACATCATTCATCACACTTAAAAATAAAGGTGCCAGAAAGAACCAAAAAGGGGTTTTCACTGCGATGCCATAGAATAACCATTTTTGGTTCCCTGAAGAACCGTTTTGTGAAAGGTTCTGTAAAGAAAAACATTTTTCGAACCATTTTATAGTCTAAAGAACCTTTCAGCGTTACAAAAGAACCTTTTTGTGCAATGGAAGGTTCTTCATGGAACCATACACCCCACCAAAGAACCTTTATTTTTAAGAGTAATGTTGTTGTTTTTTCTAAAAATGTAAAAGCTACTTGGCTGTCCTAATAAAACTAAGGCTTAAACTAAACCCTGTCTGTGAAACCAGGCCTAAGTCTCTTTATGAGTAAGTCATTGAATCATTCACTCAAAAACACTGATTCGTTCAGAAACAAAACCACTGGTGGCTCGTGCTTTGGCTTTTTACAGGTGGAGCTAAATAGATAAAATAACAAGCAATATTGTTACAAATGCATTACACCGTTTGAATGACCAGTAACCAGTAATTGACTTTATTTTCCAAATAAATATTACAGAATTTTTAATATTGAAACAACAGTGATGAGTAAAAAATAGAGGTTGTATTTATTTATTAACGTAAGTGCCATTGAAAATGCAGTAAATAAAAGTAATAATGGCTTTTTGAGATTTTTAGAAGTCACATTTGAACTGTAGAATACAACATGCTGTAGAATGGTGATAACTGCAATGGCCAATCTTTAATCTGCAAAGATTGCAATCTTTATAATTTTCAAGTTATGTGTAAAATAAAAACCAAACAAAATAAATAATAAAAAACAATGATTTACCTATTTTTAAGTCATCTTTCTTTAGAGAAAGTCAGTCATTTTGCACTACAATCATGGAATGTTTGTTGTGATCGAGTTGCAAAGTATAAAAATGTAGAAAGGTTACGTATATATGTTTATTTAAATACAAAGGTGAAAAAAGTAGTAATGACAACAAAGTAGTTTAAAAATAATTAATTGTTTAAATTTAAAATGTAGTCGTTTTCTTTGGCAACATGTGAAGGCACATTCCATTTCAAAACCAGCTCTCTTTTAAAAGTTGTTTTTGCTTGAGGGTGTTCTATACCGCCCTTGTATGTGTGAAAATAGAATAAGATGCATGTTTTTGCTAAAAATATAAAACATAAAACTGTCCCCCCTCCCATGAATTTAGTCTACTTTTTCTTTTCAAATGCTCAAGTATTTCATTGTATAGTTTCTGCTATGATAAAATGTTTGTTGTAAGACTTATGGTGTAAGGAGGAGCAATGTATATCTTTTGATATACTGATGGCTGACACAGCAGTTAATACATACAAAATTGTCATATTTTCAATCTAAAATACTTATTGTTGAACATATATAACCAGCCGTCACAAAACAAGGTTCAGTTTGTGGTGTGACTCCAGGCAAATTTTGGTTTAGCACACGTTTTGGTTCACTCAGCAATGTAGCTGTTCTCAATGCACAGTACGACAAAAGAGCTGGCGCAACCACGTGGCAACTGCTGAAGTAAGTAGCCATCTTGGAGAGAGGAAGCCATGCCAGTGACGGCATTACTACCAGTTCGCCATGTTTCACAGTAGCTGTCTGTTTGCCTGTTTCCACGAGTGCTTGATCCGTGCCATACCATCTTCTCTGGCCTATCGAAGTGGTTATGGAGAAAATACATGCCAGGTTAATCATTTCTCTTAAGGTTCTAGTTGTTAAGGAATATGTCTAAGTCACCCTTACCAGGCATCATCATTGAGAACATCTCGACCATCAAATGAATAGATGCGCACATCATCATTCACCTTGCCCTCTGAGTCACCAAAGATGGACTCCCAGTTGCTGAATAATTCCTCATCCTGTGGTGAACATATTAAACAGCTTTGTAAAAGACTACAGTATATACTGTAAAAAAAAAAGCTTTTGTGACCAATGAAGGAACTTACTTGAAGATTTACTATAGGAAATCGATCCCTGTCATTCATTCGAACAATACTGTATAGATCCTGTAACCGGGATGACAGGAAAGCCCTGAATGTTCCTTTGAGCCCAATTGCTTGGGCCTGTAAGAAGCACTGGTGATCTACACCTCTAATGTCACGCATGTCGCCCCGCTGGGGTGAGTTGAGAGCAATCAGGTGCAGCTAAGGTGACAAAACAGATAGTTATGCATAAGTAGTGACAATACGTTTAAATTACAAGCAATATAGATTATATAAAAGGACATCAGCTGATCCTCAACACTTTCTATTGTTAAAAAATGTGTTTCTTTAAAACACTTGCTTGAATGTCACATTTTTTAACTATTACACTGAACTTGCTTTTTAGTTGAATTGGACTAAACTGAATCAACATTGAACTAAATTGAGCTTAATAATGACACTTGTTTAGTTAGCGCTGCTTTACAGCTGAAATTGTATTAGTTTCATAATTAAAGAACTTTGCAACATTAATACTTATTATTTTCTTGTTTATTACTCTGAAGCTGCTTTGAAACAATCTGTATTATATAAAGCGCTACATAAATAAATGTGACTTGATTAATACTAGTTGCAGACGGAAACAAATAATTTCAAATAAAAAGGTTAGTAGTAACGTGTAACTATGTCACCTAAAACTAAAGTGTTACCTATTTTTCAAAGTGTAATTAATTCCTGATGGAAAAGGTATATTTTCAGCAGTCATTATTCCATAAAATATATAACTTCTAATATACACTATATTGCCAAAAGTATTGGGACGCCCCTCCAAAGGCATGCAGACGCTTCTACAAACATTTGTGAAAGAATGGGTCGCTCTCAGGAGCTCAGTGAATTCAAGCATGATGTCGTGATAGTTGCCACCTGTGCAATAAGTCCATTTGTGAAATTTCCTCACTACTAAATATTCCATGGTTAACTGGAACAACAACAACTCAGCCAAGAAGTGGTAGGCCACGTGCAGCTGCATCCAAGCCTTACATCACCATGTCCAATGCAAAGTGTCGGATGCAGTGAAGAAAAGCACGCCGCCACTGGACTCTAAAGCAGTGGAGACGTGTTCTCTGGAGTGACGAATCATGCTTCTCTGTCTGGCAAGCCGATGGATGAGTCTGGGTTTGGTGGTTGCCAGGAGAACGGTACTTGACTGCATTGTGCCAAGTGTAAAGTTTGTGGAGGGGAGATTATGGTGTGGGGTTGTTTTCCAGGGGTTGGAGTTGGCCCCTTAGTTCCAGTAAAAGGAGCTCTTTATGCTTCAGCATACAAAGATATTTTGAACAATTTCATGCTCCCAACTTTGTGGGAACAGTTTGGGATGGTGCCTTCCCGTTCCAACATGCCTGCGCACCAGTGCACAAAGCAAGGTCCATAAAAACAAATTTTTCAAAGGAACTTGACTGGCACAGAGTCCTAACCTCAACCTGATAGAACACCTTTGGGATGAATTAGAGCGGAGACTGCAAGCCAGACCTTCTCATCCATCATCAGTGCCTGACCTCACAAATGCGCTTCTGGAAGAATGGTCAAAAATTCCCATAAACACACTCCTAAGCCTTGTGGAAAGCCTTTCCAGAAGAGTGGATACTGTTTTAGCTGCAAAGGGTGGGCCAACTCCATATGAAACCCTACGGATTAAGAATGGGATGTCATTAAAGTTCATGTGCATGTTAAGGCAGGCATCCCAAAACTTTTGACAATATAGCGTAACCTATAAACATCATTTAACCTTGCTGAATAAAAGTAGTAATTTCTTTAAAAAAATATTACTGACTCCAAACTTTTGAATAGTATAGTGTACGTCAGAAAAATAATGTAAGGATTGGTATTTTAATATGAAATTAATATTACAAGAATGTCTGTGGTATTGTGTTGTGGATTCTTGGCTTTTACCTTCTGAAAAAGACCACAGACACTATGTTATTTTGAACCGGTTTCCCGATATGATATACAATATGTTATCTTATATCCCAAAATCCCGTGAATTATTCACTATAAATTACACTAGGAATCTCTCATTTATATCCCCAAATCCTCATGTCTCTCCTGGTCTTTTTTATAGGGCCGTTATAAAAGTACATTTATTTTATTTTAATTTGATCTATTATCCTTTACTATTTCCAAAGAAGGGAAACACAATGATAACCCTTATTATTTTTTGAGGCATTTTGAAATATCTAATATTCATTCACATTTGTATGTTCCAGTAAAAGAAAATGTTCAGTTAGTGCAACATATTTACTGTATGTTACTTTTATATAAAACGTATATTTATCTGAATTAAACTTTGGGCTTATTTGTGGTCATCCCATTGATATAGCACACAATAGTATCTGTTAAAATTGGTAAAAAATGCTGCTACATTTTCAACTTTTTTCACCTTGAGGCAAGAGTACAACAATGTCACCTTGTTTTTTTTATAACACATTTTTGTGAATGCTTGTTATTAATGTAAGTGAGCCTTTCAGCAAGTCCATTAGCAAATGATTGATTCTTTACAGTTTGATGGAAATTACTTCCTACTATAATTGGTTGGAAATTCGTCATGGTGCATAGGCAAAAATGAATAGACGAGCAATTATTCCTCATTTAAATGATGAGGTGCTTACCGCATGGCCTGCTGTGTGTATGTGAGCAGGAAGCTTAGCTTCTTCAATGACAGGCCTGAGGTGGTGCCTACGTTCATATCTGCTGTCAGGATGGCCAGACTGATCCGGGTGGCTGCTGTGAATGTGCTTTCTGGAATCAGGATGGTGCTGATAAATTCGGTCGTCTGATGGAGAGTACCGTGGATCAGTTGGGGATAAGTGGGGCGAAAATGTATGTCTGTGGTATGGGTCATAGGATGGCTGGTATCTGGGATCATGTGGCACAGGATACTGGGCTTCTGGCTGTGAAGGGGCTCGAGGGGGAGAGTTAGTGGGGTAGTCCTGAGAATAGTGAACCACTTGTGGAGGCTCCACTGCTTCCCTCTGATTATCCTAGAAACCAATAGTGCAAAAAAAAAAAAAAAACAAGGAGAAGAATGCGGTCACTTTTACCACATAACAGGAATCGATTTCGAAGTTGGTCACAAAAATTTGCCACGTCGACCAACAGAAGCTGCTTAGTTTGAAAGTTAATTCTATGCGAGTTGTGCTTCATGCATCGCTACACTTTTTTTTTTTTTTTCTCGGTCAAATGTTTATTGAACAAAAAAGGACAACAATACGAACAACAATACAAGGCATCTTAAAATTACAACAAAATACCCCCCAAAAAATACACAAAGGGGAAATTACTGAAGTTCAGGAGCTCAAATTAATGAGTGAACAGAATTGAATCAAATTAAATTAAATCAGACAAAAAGATCACCTCAACCAATCTTTCAGTGACTCTGCAGTAAAGGGTTTTCCCTTTGCACCATTAACTCGAGCAGAAGATCCAGAAATGTAGGGATCCAACGTTTTACAGAAGTGAATGATCGTTTCCATCCGAATATAATCATCTTTTTTAGCAGCTGTGAGACCTATTAGTTCTCATTAGTTATGCAATCATGCAAATTATCAATATTCAAGCTTGTAAGCTTGTTCAATAACAAGACGGGCACAGTTACAGGCACCATTGCAGAAACCAAATCAGACAATATTGCTACCAAAACTGTATCGCTACACCATTGACTATGACCCTTTTTTCACCCTTAAATGTAGACAACATCGCACCTTTACTCATAGCTTGAAATGTTACTTGTGTTAGTAACATGCATATGTAATGGACAAAGGCAGTTTTTTTTTGTATTATATAATTAATTAATTCTGTTACTCACCAGACCCCTGGGGAAAGGGATATATTTGCCAAGCTGAAATGAAACATTCAGAAATATTTTAATAGTTTCTTGCTTAAATTACAAAAAGGATACATGTCAAGTAATAAACCTCAGGGCTAATGAGTTTATTAAGACTAACTACTAATTTTATAAAAAATGCAAATGTGATGCTATGGAATAAGGGGAATATAACATGTAAGGCTGTTTCCTATTCTTAAGGCCCATTTTGTGCACCTAACAGACCCTTCTATTTGAAACTTGTCTCTCTCTCTAGAACCAAAATGGGTGTTTTAGTGGACATTTCCAAACCAATGGGCATTTTTAACCACTTTACCTGCCTTGTCTATTGGTTTGAAAATGCCCACTGAATTGGGAATGCACACTCAATCTGCAGAGATTAATACTTGTTCTATTTGAATGGTCAATCATAAAAACAAAAAAAAAGTCCCTTTATAATTTATATTCCGCATTTTGCTCCGTCTAGCTCACATTTGAGTGCTTTCAAAGTATCTTGCTTTGACCTTGATGGTGGATGGTCGTGTTTGTATTTTTTGGAATGTGGACAAGTGAAGTATACTTTGGCTTTAAGTTTGTACTCTTCTTATATGAAGATGAAGACAAATATTGAAGCCTAGACAATTACCATGACTTCTCTGACACCATCCTGTGCTCTCATAAAAAGTTCTTTCTTGTCTGTTACATAGATTAGCGTGCCTTCTGGATGCTGAATAGTTGATGCAGCCATGGTGTCAAAAGACCTCAAAAACATAACCTGAGAAAATGAGAACAAACCAACAAAAGATGAATTATCTCATAGAAAATAATTGATGTTTACATCAGTGTGCCCATCGACAGCAAGCAGTTTTTATAGAGAAAACTCACCTTAGTAAAATGCCCAGGGTGTCCAGGAGGTCCAGGTGGCCCAGGTGGCCCAGGAATACTGATTGCTAAAGGATCAAGGTGTTAAAATGAAAAGGTAGCTTTTTTTTATCTGTGAACATTTGCATTTAATGGACAGGACAGCAAGAGAGAATACTGGAAAGGGAGAGACAAGAAATTAGATCAGGGCATGAAGCAGGTCAGATTCAAATATGCATCCTTAGGTAGCCAAAAGATCTTGTACGTGTTAGTGGCAGTGTGCGGATTCCTTACTTTGTGTGGGTCTGTATGCACCTGGTATCAATGATCCCGGTGGTCCAGGTGGACCTGGTGGGCCAGGAATACCTGGGTGACCCTCATAACCGATTCCTGGGGCTCCGGGAGACCCTGGGGGACCTGGAGGTCCACTAATAGATTCACCTCTAGGGCCCTATACCAAAATTAACATTTAGTCAGGTAAGCCACTTTAGACAAGAATAAACAATGGTTGACTCAGAATCTGAGAGGAATCATTTAATGTCTGTGTTTTCACCGGTGGTCCAGGTCTTCCAGGTGGACCTTGTACTCCACCCTGACGAGGGTCATAGAAACCTCCTCCTGGTTCTCCCTTTTCCCCTTTAGAACCAAGCTCACCTTTCATCTCATGCTACAGCATAAAACATTACATAATTGAGTAAATTTTCTATGGGCTGCACATTTTCAGCAAAACATTACTACATGTAAACAGAAAACTTGTTGGAAAGTCATACCTTAAACGCATACATGTCAAAGGAGGTAGTGAGACCTACAGCAGATAACGTTGATATTCAAGTCACGTTCCCATTTCACAGTTAAAAAATAAAAATAAAAATTATATTCACTCTAAATATTTATAAATGTTCCTATAAAAAGGCTTGATGCTTTAATAAATCATACCTGGCAAGCCAGGGATGCCAGGCGTTCCTCTTTCACCCTTGTCCCCTTTGATAGCTGAGTTAATGAAATTTGAGATATATTTACATCGATTCAGTTAGCAGCTGCTTTTATGCAAACCATCATACAAATTCTTCATAATACTTGATTCATTACAAACAATAAAAAAAAATGCATATTCATGTTAAACTAAACTGGAATGTGATCACACTGTATATGGATCGGAAAATGACAAATCAGATTCATTCTCAACTCACCAATGGGAAACCTTGAGCTTCCACCATCATAACCCTTAAGGTAGATCACATTAAAAACTGTGAGCCAGTACAAATGCTATTTTTATAGCAAACAAACCTACAAGATAATAGTTCATTACTCACATTAAATCTTTCCCCAGAAGCTGGAGTTCCAGGAGGACCGGGTGGCCCAGGTGGACCAGGGGGTCCCTAAAATCAGTTTGAAAATAGTATATGTACTTCGATAGTAACAATAAAAACAAAACATAGTAATAAGGTACTTTTTTTTTTACCTGATAGCCATATCCTCCAGCTGATTCCCCTTTCGCTCCCTTTTTTCCATTCAGACCAGGACGACCCTTTTTGATTAAGAATATTTTGTAATCAAGAATATAGCAAATTATGCAAATGATCAAAAATCAAACTCAATAAAAAATATGATAGAATAAAAATGCATTTAAAATATAGTTGCAAGCAACAATTAAAGTTCATAATAATAATAATAATAATAATAATAATAATAATAATAAGTTAATTTTTTATTGACCCTTTCTACAAACTCAAGGTCTCTTTACAATAGAAGACCAAAAAAACATAGCAGCAGGCAAACAGAGAAGAATAAATGAGCATTGGATGTAGAGAAACATAGCACACATTGCACTAGGGAGGAGAGAAACACAAGGTAAAAAGGTATGTTTTAAGGTGGATTTTAAAATCGTGTTTGGATGTGAGGTTAAAAATATGTTGGGGAATAGACTTCCATAGTGGAAGCGATAGAGACGGCCCTGCCACCAAACAAAGCTGGTTTGTGGCCAGGGCCAGCAAAAAAACTGAGTCAGAGGACCTAAGTGTACGGGCAGGGGTGTAGGTATGAATGATGTCAGAACTGGGGAGAGACCATTGAGGGCTTTGAATGTGATGAGAATTACAGAAACGAACGGGCAGCCAATGTAGTCTGTGTAAAACAGGAGTAATGTGGGAGGATTTTTTGTTATGTGTGAGGAATCCGGCTGCAGATTTCTGAATGTATTGAAGCTTATTGAGTGTGGTAGTTGGTAATGGGCCGGGTCAAGATGGCAGAAAGACGAGTTTGATGTCTTCTTTAGCTCTGAGATATAAGCTGGGGTGAGAGGGTCAAATTGATTGAATACTCCAGGGGTCTGCAAACTCGGTTGCTGTCCAGCAGAGTTTAGCTCCAACCCCAATAAAACACCTGAACTAGCTAATCAGTGTCTAACTAGGGTCTTGTAAGACACTGATTAGCTGGTTCAGGTGTGTTTATTTGGGGTTGGAGCTAAACTCTGCTGGACAGTGGCCCTCCAGGACCGAGTTTGGAGACCCCTGGAATACACCAATGGACCCTTAGTTAGATTTGGGTCCAATTTAAGTTACTTTTAACCACTACTGTTTAAACTAAATAAAATGTGTTAATTACTTTTTGAAAATCTCCTTCAAATAAATTTCATAATTACTTTTGAATGCATCAGGTGCGTACCCGTGCATCACCCTTTTTTTCAGACTTTTCATCTGCAATATTTGTATTAATACTTTTAAGAATCACTTACACTCACTTAAAACAAAACCAACTAACATTTAAATCTCTTAATAGAATAATACAGACCAATATAATAGCCTTTGAATGCCCAGAAATGTGCCAGAGTCACTGCGACACTGATATGCATGTTAGACAACACTGTAAATACAATATCGTCTCGGTTACGGATGTAACCCTCGTTCCCTGAGGAGGGAACGGAGACGTAACGTTAGTGACTAACGAATGGGGGTTTCGCTTAGAAGCCTATCAACTTCGAGTTTTGAGAAAACGCCCAATGGCGTGCCAATGCCATGGGGCATGCGGAATTTGCATACGTAGCTCCGCCTCACTGCGTGAGTATATAAGGAAGTACGAGGCAATATCACATTATGTTACCTGCTTGAGGAGCCAAGACTGAACTCCTGCGTTCCAGGCAACACAGCTGATGTGGCAAGGGGACGTTACGTCTCCGTTCCCTCCTCAGGGAACGAGGGTTACATCCGTAACCGAGACGTTCCCTTTCGTTCAGTCACTACGACGTAACGTTAGTGACTAACGAATGGGGGTCCCAATATAATCCCGCCACTCAGCTGTCTTCCAGTGCCCTGCGTAAGTGTGAGTACCCTGTCGTAAGACTAGTACGGACGAAGGACTCCCACTTAACACAGGATTACCAAGGTACACTGGGAAGCATATCCCAGTGAGGGAATGCCAAGATGCCTACCCGTGGGGAGGACTTAAGAGACACATATGACCCGGAGAGGGTTGCATATGGGAGATCTCTAGGGTACCAGCCGAAGGTGGATTTTTAACCCTAGGGGTGGCGGGGACACGCCAAGGGAAGAAACCCGCTCACTGCGGAGACTTACGGTGAAATACACATGTGGGGGTCGCCAGAGGGAACCATGCACATGGGGCACCTGGCCGGACATGAGGGTCTGGGCTCGAGAGGGCAGACTGAACTGATGTCGGCGTCGACAGTGCTGGAGGAGCTCAGGGCTCTCGGGGAACTCACCTGAGGAAATATCGCACGTATCCAGTCCGTGGAGTGGAGTGGCGAGCAAGCGAAGACACCTGAACCTGGTCCTTACCGGCCCCTCGGGGGAGCGAGTACATAGTCGGACACTGGCTCCACTCGGAGATTATAGAATCTGGCGAATGTGTTGGGTGTCGCCCAGCCTGCAGCTCTGCAGATGTCTGCTAGCGAGGCGCCATGCGCTAGAGCCCAAGAGGAAGCCACACTCCGGGTGGAGTGTGCCCTCACACCAAGGGGACATGGTCGGCCTTGCTGCTGGTAAGCCAAAGCAATGGTGTCCACTATCCAGTGAGACAGCCTTTGCTTTGAGAGAGCACTTCCCTTCCGCTCTCCACCATAACAGACAAAGAGCTGGTCTGAGGTCCTGAAACACTGCGTCATGTCTACGTAGGCGCGGAGAGCGCGTACTGGACAGAGCAATGCCAAGGCTGGGTCTGCCTCCTCCAAAGGCAGCGCTTGCAGGTTCACCACCTGGTCCTTGAACGGAGTGGTGGGAACCTTGGGCACATATCCAGGCCGGGGTCTCAGGATCACGTGAGAGTTAGCCGGCCCGAACTCCAGGCACGCTTCGTCAACCGAAAATGCCTGCAGGTCCCCGACCCTCTTGACTGAGGCCAATGCGGTCAGCAGAGCCGTCTTCATAGACAGAAACTTAATATCGACCGACCGCAAAGGCTCAAAGGGAGGTCTCTGCAGAGCAGTTAACACTACTGCGAGGTCCCAAGAGGGTACGAGAGGAGAGCGAGGAGGATTCAGTCTCCTAGCTCCCCTCAGGAACCTGATGACCAGGTCGTGCTGACTTACCTTTTTGTTCTCCAAGAGATCGTGGTGGGCAGATATTGCGGCCACATATACCTTGAGGGTGGAGGGAGACAGCCTTCGCACCAGCCCCTCTTGGAGAAACTGAAGCACGGACCCGATCGGACATTTCCAGGGGTCTTCTTGGCGGGAAGAGCACCAGGTGACGAAGAGGTTCCACTTCAACGCATAGGCATGCCGAGTGGACTCTGCCCTAGCGGAAGTGATGGTGGCGACCACCGTAGGTGGTAGGCCACTCAAACCTGCCGGGTCCCGTCTAGGAGCCACACGTGGAGGTTCCAAAGGTCGGGACGCGGGTGCCAATGGGTGCCCCGTCTCTGAGTAAGGAGGTCCGGTCTCAGAGGAATAGGCCAGGGAGGGGCTGTCGCAAGGAGAATGAGTTCGGGGAACCAGGTCCGGCCGTGCCAGTACGGGGCGACCAAAAGGACCTGCTCCTTGTCCTCCCTGATCTTGCACAGAAGCTGTGCGAGTAGGCTCACTGGGGGAAACGCATATTTGCGTAGGCCCCGCGGCCAGCTGTGCGCCAGTGCATCCGTGCCGAGCGTGCCCTCGGTCAGGGAATAATACAGGCTGCAGTGGGAAGAGTCGTGGGAGGCAAACAGGTCTACCTGTGCGTCGCCGAACTGTTCCCAAATCAGCTGAACCGTCCGGGGATGGAGTCTCCATTCTCCCGGGAGAGGCTGAAACCGCGAGAGCTCGTCGGCTGCGTGGTTCAGGACTCCCGGAATATGGACAGCACGAAGGGACCTCAGGCGCTTCTGACTCCATAAGACGAGATGGCGGGCGAGTTGAGACATGCGGCGGGAGCGTAGACCGCCCTGGTGGTTGATGTACGCTACTACGGCCGTGTTGTCTGTCCGGACGAGCACATGTTGACCCTTCAGCAACGCTCGGAAGCGGTGCAGGGCGAACCGTACTGCCAGCAACTCGAGGCAATTGACATGCAGGAGACGCTGGGGTCCTGTCCAGGAGCCCGCGGCTGCTTGTCCGTTGCACATGGCACCCCAGCCCGTGGCAGAGGCATCCGTCGATACGACAACATGCCTGGAAACTCGTTCTAAGGGCACACCAGCCCGTAGAAAGCTGAGGTTCGACCACGGGGTGAGTGTCTGTAAGCAGGCCCGAGTCACTTGGACCCGGAGCGTGCCAGACTGCCATGCCCATCTCGGGACTCGATCGCGAAGCCAGTGCTGAAGCGGTCTCATATGAAGCAATCCGAGCTGCGTTACCGCGGCTGCAGATGCCATATGCCCCAGGAGCCTCTGAAAAAGTTTCAGTGGAACCGCATTCTTGCTCTCGATTTGTCGGAGGCAAGTCAGCAGAGACTGCGCACGCTCGCTCGAAAGCTGCGCGTACATGGCGACCGAGTCGATCTCCATACCGAGAAAAGAGATCCTCTGCACGGGGCAAAGTTTGCTCTTCTCCCAGTTGACCCGAAGGCCCAGACGGGTTAAGTGGTGGAGAACCAGATCTCTGTGTCCGCAAACCTGCTCTCGAGAGTGGCCTAGTATGAGCCAGTCGTCGAGGTAGTTCAGGATGCGGACCCCGTGCTGCCAAAGGGGCGCAAGGGCTGCCTCGGCGATCTTCGTGAAGACGCGAGGGGACAGAGATAACCCGAATGGGAGAACTGCGTACTGGTATGCCCGCCCCTCGAAAGCAAAACCGTAGGAACGGTCTGTGTCGAGGAAGGATGGAGACATGGAAGTAGGCGTCCTTCAGGTCAATCGCTGCAAACCAATCGTACGGACGAACGCATTCGAAAAGGCGTTTCGCAGTCAACATCTCGAACGGAAGCCGGTGAAGGGATCGGTTCAAGATGCGAAGGTCCAGGATTGGCCGTAACCCACCGGTTTTCTTGGGTACAATGAAGTAGGGGCTGTAGAACCCCGACCTCATTTCGGCTGGAGGGACAGGCTCGATCGCACCCTTCGCCAGTAGAGTGGCAATCTCCGCACGCATGACGGGGGCATGGGCCCCGGTCATGGTATAGCGGACTCCCCTGTAACGGGGAGGAGCCTGCGCGAACTGAATCGCGTAGCCGAGCCTGATGGTCCGGGCAGCCCAGCGGGACAGCCCCGGAAGCTGAAGCCAGGCTTCCAGAGACTGCACCAACGGGGTCATCCGGACGACAGACGTACCCTGGGTGGGGCAGCGAGGCAGCGTTACCGGCGCGGACAGGGGAGGCTGTTGGGCGTCCCCGGGTCGGAGCACGGTTAACGGCTGCGCCCTGACAGAGGAGACCAGGGAAGGACTCGCGTTCCACTGGGGTCTGCTCTGCCAGGGGGCTGGCGACAGAGAGGGATGCGAGTGGCGAGACCCGAGGGTGGCGCGCACTGTCATCACCGGTCTCTGGGTGCTCAGAGACAGGAACATGAGTTCTTCCCAAGCGCTGCTAGCCCGGGGGCCAGCAGCGGAAGGATTTTCCCCCGGCCCTCCACCGGGGGAAGGAGAGGCCCTGCTACCATCCCCTGGGAAGAACTGGAACCCATCTCTGAGTTGTCCACCTCCATCCTGGCGTTTAACCAGTCTGGGGAGCGGACTGGGCGACATCCTCAACCACCTCCACGGCGCGGCCCAGGTGAAGGCTGCTGCTGGGGCCGGGCGGGAAGAGGGAGGGCGCCCTCGGCGGCGAGCGGACTGAGGCGACTGGGCCGGCGGCTGGTGCAGCAGCTGGCCGCCGGGGCAGTACGTGTTGCAGCCTCAGTCTGCTCTGGGGCGGCCGAGAACTGTTGGGCGCAGTTCTCAGCCGCGCCGCCGAAGAGGCCAGCCTGGGATATGGGTGAGTTGAGGAGGCGGGCCCGCTCAACGTCCTCCACATCACCAGGTAAGGCCTGGTGTTCTCCCGGACCACAGCTGTGGACATCGCCCGACCCAGGGAGCGTGTGGCCACCTTCACCGCCCGGGGGCGGGGTCAGTTGCGGCACGCAGCTCAATGAAGAGCCCTGGGTCGGCTCCACCCTTGTGCATGTGCAAAGGGGCGGCGGCCTGCCCGTAGCACTGCGGGACCACGCCACCGAAGTAGACGAGCCCACAGGCTTTGGGGGGGGTGCTTAGGACAGCCACACCACGCCACGTCAAAGCCCTCTGTGGACACCGTAGTGCGCAACAGAGAGTTCAACAGTGGGGGGGGAGGGGGCCCCAGTGTACCCTAGGCCGCGGCCCCATCAAGGGCAGAGAAGGCGGAGGAGGCCACCAAACGGTCGCGAGAAGCACGGGGACTTCCGGGACCGCGTGATCTCCTCATGCACCCCGGGAGCGAAAGGCATTGGGGGCGGGGCCCAACAGCTGTCGGGTGCCGCCCCCAAAAACCAATCGCGCAACCACGAGCACCCGCGGCTGGGCGGAGTTCCACACCAGCGCGAGACTCGCGGCTGCCCGAGATAACATGGCTGTCAACTTTAGGTCAGATCAGGCAGTGCTGACACACCCGGAGGCGGAGCACAACCTAATCGTCATCCCCAAAGGACTCCAGCCCACCTTGGGATGCGGCGATCGACATCTCACTGCTATCCGGAGCGTGAACTGAACGAACGGGGCGTCAGAGACGGGCCGTAGATTCAATCCAACACTCGCGGAAGCGATGTATGAGAGGGGGGTGTGGCCCGAGGAATGAACGTCGGGGTTCTTAATACCACAGCACCGCCCTCAGGTCACCCTGGCCACCAGCCAAAGTACCATCTCACTCGGGGACGGTAGATTGGGGTGTGGCAGAGGGGACTCTCTCTCCTCACGGAGATCATTGAGTCTCGACCGTGACATCGCGATGGTCACGCCCCCGCAATGGAAACGTGACACATCCGCAAACACTGCCCGTGCGCGCTGAAGCCCAAACACGCTCGAGCAGTGAATGCGTCCTCAGACAGCAGCGGAAAATCGATCGCACCCGGAAGTGCACGGGCGAGCCGTCTTGAAAAAGACGTGCCACGCGCAAGCTCTTTTTGTGAGAGGAAAACCTTGCAGTCGATGCCGAAGCGCCCAGGGAAACACACACCAGCTGTCAGGCGGACCACTGCACAGATCAGCAGGCAGGAAGTATGCGATCACTGGAACGCGCCGTCACACCAACACCGACTGGAAAGCTGCTCGTCTCGTAAGGCTGTAGGAGTGAAGAGGTAGGTACTCTTGGCTCCGAAAGCAGAAACATAATGTGATATTGCCTCGTACTTCCTTATATACTCACGCAGTGAGGCGGAGCTACGTATGCAAATTCCGCATGCCCCATGGCATTGGCACGCCATTGGGCGTTTTCTCAAAACTCGAAGTTGATAGGCTTCTAAGCGAAACCCCCATTCGTTAGTCACTAACGTTACGTCGTAGTGACTGAACGAAAGGGAAAGCTAGATTCTTACTTACTTAGCTAAATCTTACTTTGGTTCTCAAATCGGATTGGCTGAGAGCTGTGCGATATTCTCCCAGTATCAGCACTCTAACCGTTTCACAGTCACTCCGCTTGCAACATTTCTCACCGAGAATGTCATGGCAGTTGAGCAAACCACCATCATTTTACAAATACTACTGTTCACGGAATTTAGTTTAGCACATGTATGTGTGCATTAAAAGTACAATTTCGGCAGTGAGAACGATTCTTAGCCAAATGAAGATTAAGACGTGTTCTGGCGTCTGGGGTCTTTATTGAACCAATCAGATAAGGATAAATCTAGAGTCAGTGAGCAGCTCTTGTGATTGGCTACAGAAGAAGGTGGACCCGCCTTCCTCCTCGCACTTGCAAAGCTGAGCGAGTGGGAGAATCGTGCCAAAACTTTAAGCGCAGCTAAAAGAAAGACGGAACTGTACAAATCGGTTTCTTTCGGGAACTTTTTTGCCCTACGTTCACAACAAGTCATTTAGGCATTTGCAGCAGTTTATATTTTTTACACAAAGTTTGGTTTTACACGGTCAGTCTGGTTTGCAGTTCCTGACTCTGATGTTTTCGCTCGCAAATCAATGTTCACAGTCGTGCAATGATTTTGGTCGTATCTTGGCGAAAGAAACATGTCAAAAGTCTTAGCACGGAAAAATGGAAGTCAGAAGAATACAGATCATGTTTATTTTGCGTTAACATGAAGCTGCAGTTTCACAATACATGAATTACACTTACGAATAACAGTAAAATGCTGCAAATATTTTTTTCTTACACTTGAAAGGCAATTTACACCTTTACAAAACTTATCTTGCGCATTCAAATTTAATTTACGCTTGCAATCTTATGTACACTTTCACAAATCTTACCCTGCGCTTGCGATTCTTTAAGGCATCAATTTACCTTTATAAGTCTGGCCACTCTCCATTGACAAGCGTTAACTTCCTTGAGGGCGGGTAGCCTACTCTGTTGAAGTTTAAAACTATTGGATCTGCCCAGAGCCACTCTGGATCTTCTCAGCCACTCCCTCTGTTCGCTGATTGGACCAGTTAAAATTTGACTGGAGAAAACCAGAGAATAGGCTATACCGCAATCCCAGACGGAGTACTGAAGGAAATGAAAATTGAGCGGAAGAACGTAGGAGGGCGGAGCCAGAGCTAGCTATTTAGTGCTGTCTTGGGAAATCTTTTAAAAGGACAAATGGCGCTTTTCCACTGCATGGTACGGCTCGGCTCAGCTTGTTTTGGCTCGGTTTGCTTTTCCACTACAGTTAGTACCGCTTCAAAGTAAGTGGAATGATCATTATAGTTATATCATTATTGCCGCCTATTATCGAGCCGTACCATGCAGTGGAAAAGCATCAAAGCGAGCCGTACCGAGCCATACCATGCAGTGGAAAAGAGCCAAAAGACATTGCTTTCCTCAGCGGACATTCAAACTGATTTTTTATAATGGATATAATAATATGGACATCGACCTGAACAATGACTTCTATATCAGATGCAGGTAATACACTGGTTTAGTCGATCTCTCTCTCATAATACTCTACATAATAAATTAAGCATCAATGAAGCGAGTTCAAGCGACTCAACATTCGTTACTAGTTCAGAAGTGACGTTTTAGAATTAGTAAAGGAGGCTTGGGCTCAACTGTTAAACTTGAGATTTCAATCCATGGTGGAAGGAAGTTAGTTCTGCACAAAAGTTTTTAAAGACACTCCGTTGTTGTTTCTTATTTATTTACTCACTTGTGTTGTATAAACAATATCACACTCGTAGCTGTGCGATATGGCTGTATATCACCATGCTATGATTACCTACGGCCGAATCACAGCTGTGCTGATATACAGCCAAATCGCACTGCTACTTGTGTGATATTGCTCATATATGGTAAAGCAAATAAACATATGACTTTCTGTAAAGCTGCTTTGAAATTATGTGTATTGTGATAGATAGATAGATAGATAGATAGACAGATAGACAGCATTAAATAATTTATTATATTGAATAATAATTAACAAATTGTAAAATAACATGTTACATGTAGGTACTATAGTAATAACTATAACGTAGACTAACCATGTTCCGTACACAACGATGTTCCATATATATATATATATATATATATATATATATATATATATATATATATATATATATATATATATATATATATATATATATATATATATATATATATATATATATATATATATATATACATACATACACATATATATAATTTCTCCCTCTTTCACACGCGATCAAGACAGAGACCTATTTGTCTACCGCCGTTTGTTCCAGTGAGATTTCAGTAAATTTGCTAGGTGCGCCCACTGTACTTGAAATTGGACGGTGGGCAAGCTGCACGTCAGACTGCAGCTTGTGTGGAGAGATAACTAGAGCTGCGAAAATGTACATTTTTATTTAATTTATGCTTCTCAGAGTATAACAGTCTTTATGAAATAATATTATGTTATCACAAATTGTTAAATATATGACCTTTTGTTGAATAAATGCTTTGGCTTGGCTTGCTTAGTTGGGGACACAAAATGTTCAATTTAATATCCAAATAAATCTAATTAGTAAACTAAATTAACCATACAAACTAAATTACTGAGCTAATTACTGATCTAATGCCCACATTGTCACTGTATGATAATTGAAATGAGCTAGATGACATCACCGTTTTCTCCGGAGAGGCTGTATGGCCGAATAAAATTCTGTTGCATTATTTTCCTGTTTAACACTGTGAAGCTGCTTTGAAACAATCTGCATTGTAAAAAGCGCTATATAAATAAAGTTGACTTGACTTGACTTTGAAATGACCGCTTGGCGCCACTCAGGCTGAGACAGGCAGAGTTTTGAAGTTTACACATTTGTTTATCATAATTTTTTTTAAATCAATGCCAATTGTTTGCCCTTCTTTGTCTTCAGAAAGATATGGTAATGTTATTCCCCAATGTTTCACATGGTTCATGCTTAACTCACATGCCATAATTAATATCACGACACAATCATGCCTAACTCATGGTCCTCTTATTGAACCTGCAATTAACTTACATTTTAACCAAATTAAAAGGTATTCACCTTTATTATTAATTTAAATGATGTTTTCTTCAGTTAAAATAAACACACAGCTCACAATTGATCAGATAAATGTCAATTTTCGCAGTTGAAATCAATTGTGCTCTGTACGGAACATCATTGTAAGCCTGGATGCAACACCGTTAACGCTTATCATCTTCCATACACCAGTGGAGGAGGTACTTTTCCCCACTTTTCTCAAATACTATTGGTCCAAAAGACATCAATCAAAGTGTGGACTGTCCAATGGGTATTAACTAACCCTGAACCTAACCCTAACCCTGTAGTAATTAGGCTGCATGTAGTTAATTAATATTACTCAGTATTTAAATGTATAATTACAAGTGTTACCTTATAATTAAATAATTGTTTTACAGAAAAAGCATGTTTGTTACGGCAACTTTTTATTTGGATCCAAATAAATGTTTAGTTCATAAGTAATTTTGGCTAATGTTTGGCTTGCTGCTGTCTGGCACGCAAAAGTCTATGTTAATAAAAAATCTTTCAAAAAAGTTTTTCAGAAAATTAAAAATTGCTGAAAATCTAGTTGAATTTGATTCAGCATTAGATATACTTACTGGTCTGCCTGGCATTCCCAATTCACCCTTTGGTCCAGGTCGCCCCACTGGTCCCTAATGAGAGAAAATATACCAGCATATATAACAATCATCATCAATATATTTCTCAATAGGGCCATTGTGCAGGTAAAATTCAGCAAGAAAGACTCACCACAGGTCCCTCTGGTCCTGGAGGTCCTGGCTCAGCCTAAAACAGACAGTAACTACATTAATTGTCTACAACACTATGGATGTTTAGCATGAAACCGCAGGTTCCTCACCAGCTGTCCAGTCAGCCCTCCCATGTAAATGGGGCTCCCACTGGAGTCATAGATTATACCAGGTTCACCCTTCTGACCCTTTAAAAAAAAAAAAAAAATGTAATGTTGGAGGATAAAAAAATGCTTGTTGGATAAAATGAAAATTATATATATTGTAATCATTACAAATCACAACTTGTAACAATTGCTTTAATGAGCTCACTGTTTCTGCCTAAATGAATACATGTGTCGCAAGCAGGACAAGGCAGAGGGGCCGTGAGAATGGAGTGAGGCCGGTGGCGTGAGTGAATATGTAGATTAATGGAATTGTTTTTTGGGGGTTTTTTTTACGGAGGTCCCCAAACCCCCCAAGCAATCTATGTTTTTGGTCATCTGTATTTCTAAAACCCTGCAGTATTCTGTTACTTCAGATTGTAAATTCTGACAGAAGGGGAAAAACATATTACCTTGATAGAGTCTCCTGGTATTCCAGGTTCCCCCAGATCACCTTTTGGACCCATTGGCCCCTTTAAAAACATATAAAAAGACAAAAACAGTGCATATAAAACAGTTCTCACTTCTCACAGAAAGTTTCAGTCTGGCCCTATTTTGTAATTTTTTTTATTAATTTTTTTTTTTTTACCAAGATACCCTACTTATTTTTTCAAGCTGGCCTAAACTAATCCACCTTTGAATGTGATCTTTTACGTTTATAACTGTAAGAATAAGAAAAAATACTAGGTGAGGATAGTAACATCAGCTATGGTAGAAATGGATGTTATTCAAAATATAAAATACAAGTGATTTACCACTTATCATTTACTTTATAGCACACTGCCTACTAGACTTACAACAAAATTACAAGTGAGACATTAAAAACTTACAGGAAATCCTGCCCGACCAGCAACACCAGGTTCTCCCTAATAAAACAAGAACAAAACACAGTGCTTGGAGTGTGCTTCTGTATGCATTATAATATGTAAATAGCAAATCATAATTACATGGGACATTCTACATCAAACTGCATGCAATATATAAATTCACGTTATGGAGGTTTTATTATATAGTTATATTATAACTAATATTTATCAGTGCCTTTCACCTGTGGTCCAGTAATTTCATTTTCTTCCTTCTTCTGAAATGAAATATAATTTAGGTCATTTGGCATCAGAACTTCAAAGTTGTGAAGGACCAGTAAAGTGTTATTTATGGCCGGTTTCACAAACAAAGCTTAAGCCTAGTCCCAGACTGTTTGAGCTGTCTGAACTGAAAGAAACTTGCACTGATATATCTTAAAATATGTCAGTGCCATTGTTTTGTCTCAAGATGTACACCAGTAATGTTTTTCTTGTTTCAAAGGCATGTTTATAAAAGCTACTTAAATGCCCTAATTGAACTAAGGATGAACCCTGTCCGTGAAACCAGGCCATAGTTATACAAAGTCATTTCAGGGTTTATCTGTATGATAACACTTACACTCCCGTTAATATAGAAAATTTGTCCTGGAACACCTGGTGGCCCTGGCGGTCCTGGAGGCCCTGCCACACGACCAGGATCACCCTAACGATGAATATAGATATTATTATACACTTGTTGCTTAGACCCAAATAATGCAGTGTTAAACTGTATACAACTGTTAAACACCACTGCTGAGGGTTGAGTAAAATAGCAATAGAGATCCTACACCTAGCATTAAAAAGTGTCCTCAAATCATTATTATATTAGAAATGAACACTCACTTTGTCACCTTTCCATCCTCTTTCCCCCTTTAGCCCCTGTAAAATTGAAATATTTTTTTTAAAAGTTAAAATTTTGACATTGAAAGCTGATATTCAAGCTAGACAACTTTCACTCACTATTTTTCCTGGAAAGCCATCTAACCCTGGGATTCCCTCTCGTCCTCTTTGACCTTCATCGCCTTTCTGGCCTGGGATAGCTGGGAAACCAGGTGTGCCCTGCAGAGTTTAAAGAGAATTAACTTTGGTCCTGAGTAGATTAAAATTGGACTACTTGGATTTCACATTAACAACGGTCATAATCTCACCGGTAGTCCAGGTATTCCCTGAGGACCCTTTAGAGAAAATAAATACATAAAATAAACATGTATAAGGTGAAACAAACACTGTGGTGCTGTAATGATAGTCTAACAGCAGTTCACAGTTACCTGTGGACCTGGTGGCCCCATTACTCCTGGAATGTATTGAAGAGCAACTTCTTTTTCTTTCCCATCAGTCTGAAAAAACACAAAAATTGGATATGGCAGATCATGTGCTAGGACCACAGGAGGCACAAAGTCCTGTGTGACTGCACAGCCCTTGTGATGGTCCTGAGATCAAAAGTGTTGAGGGACCTGAACTTCAAAGATTAAGTAACTTACAGTAATTCGGAATGCAGGTCCAGGGGGTCCAGGGAGCCCTGGAGGTCCTTGAGGTCCCATGGGCCCAGGCAGCCCAGCCAGACCTTCCTGCCCAAGGATCCCTGATGAACCCTGCAGAGAAGGGAATTGGGTGGGAGGATTTATAACTGCAGCTTGTACAAAAGTGTTCTTAAAAAGCGAGCCAGCCAATGTCCTTGTGTACAACATGGCTTGTGTTACATGTATTTCAATTTGGTTTTGTTTTCACGGTGTTCTGCCACTGTTTTGTTCTGTTCCCTAGTTAGTTCCCTTGGTTGTTAATTAGTTCCACACACCTGTTTCTGTTCAATTGATCGCCTTTAGACGCCACCATTTTCAACTTAAAAACTTTTAATGCGTTTTGGCCGTTCATTCACTTTTAAAAATGGGTTTCAAAGTGAGAGTTTTTGAAAATGAAAGGTTTCCATCTAACTACAAAAACGCCAATCAATGAAAACGGTGATGGCATGCACATACATATTATGTGTTTAGGTGTGTTGTGTTTCTTTACAAAGTGGCATTGCCAACTACTGGCCTGGCATGAATAAAACAAAGTTTTTAGGCGTTTTCACGAACCTGTGTGAATGGGAATAATTTTGACAACAATGTCATCTGTACAAAGAAAAACCCTTTCCATTTTTAGTACATCAGTGTCGTGTAAACGTACCCAAAACCATCTATTAGACTCTGGTTCATGAGTTCACTGTGAAATCAACATCCCTTAGCAGCAAAACATCAAAATATGTAATATAATGAAGCCTCAATTGCTAAAATCATATGACTTGGCCAATCTGCAAATTTGATTTGGTTGATATCAACATTTTTTTTATAAGATCTAGTCCGTTAAATACAAGTCAAATACAGTAAACTGCCATATCCATTAACATGCTAAAAGTTATTCAGAGTTATCATGACTGAACTACAGTAAATATCATTCAAGAAAAAAAGTATAATGCAGGTTATGTGCACATATCATCGAGTCATTAATTGTCTCAGTGTTGTGAAAATGCATTAAAAGGACAGGCAAGCCTCACACAATTAGAGATAATAACATAGAGTCAAATAAAAAGATAAGTGTGAAATGTTTGATTTACTCGCACTCACTAGACAAACATTTGACTATGAAAAGTTGTCTTAAGTGAGCTATATGACTTAAAGAATAGCATTTCAATTCATTAGTCAAGTTGTGGTGACACACCCAGTGCAGTTAGTTTGTAGGCATGCATGACTTTAGGATACCTGTGCACCACTAGTCTCCCAGGAAGGAAACCAATTGGAGAAAAAAGAGAAAGCAGAGGAGGAGCTTTGCTACAGGGAGAAAAACATACTGTAGATTAACTTCCCAATGAAAAAAGGCTTCTGACATATGTGGATATCTGATTGTATAAGTCATATTTCAGTATTCTGTGATCAAATCTTCAAATCCAATTAATTAAATATGTTAGCATCACTTGTTTTACCTTTTCCCCTGCAACTCCAGGCAAGCCAAGCTCACCACAGTCTCCCTAAAAGAAAGAGAAAGAAGGAAAATAAGTTGCTGTCTTTAATTTTACTATCAGGCATATGGAGATACTTTTAATATTTATTTTTACCTTTTGGCCTGGGGGACCAGGAAGACCAGGTTTTCCAGGTCGACCTGGGGGCCCCTGAGTCATAAAAACAGAATAAACAGTAACATAAACAAAATTCTAACAAAGGTTTTAAAATGCATTAATGAAGGGAGGGTTTCTTACAGGACGCCCATGGAACCCATTTTTCCCAGGAGGACCAGTGGGGCTAATTTCAGTGGAATCTGATTCAATTCCCCAGTCTGATCCTGGGGGCCCAGGGGGTCCAGGAGGCCCAGGTGGACCAGAAGGACAACGTGAACCCTGGAAAGATGAGAACATACTGAAATATAACTGCAAAATGCAATTAAAGAGCCAAACACAACATCAGCAGATCTGTTGAATTTATTAGGGCACATAATCCAAAATGGTGATTCAATTATTGTTAATTGTTAATATGACAAAGGGTTGCCAAGATACAGCATCTTGCCATCAGATATGTTGATGATTTATATGAGAAGGGTTTAATGTACCATCGATCCAGAGCCCTCCATATCCACAAATGCCTGAAGAGAGAACATTACAGTATAAAACACTTTTTTAATAAAAATAAAACTTTTTTTTTGCGCATTCATCGGGTTTCATGGTAGTCTGCATAAAATATATATATATATAAGGTTTCCAGAAAGTCTTTAATAACTTTTTGCCATCAAGGTTAAAATATGATCTGAGACAAATATGAATGTACTTAAGCTATACCATAACTACTTCCACTACCATTGATAATATTATCTATTTACATTACAAGTCTTAGGGATAGATTAGCTGATTCCTGAAACGTACCGTCAATCCAGAACCCTCCATATCCACAAACGCCTGAAGAGAGAACATTACAGTATAAAACACATTTGTTTTATCTCATTTATCGGGTTTCATAGTAGTCTGCTTAAAAATGTTAATTTTCAGTAAAAGTAACTCAAGAAAACAAATCTTAAAAATTTAAAAACAGCAACAGCAACATTCACATCACCTTGTTGTCTATGTTTTTTGTGTCACTACAATTGTGCTTCTCTGCTATTAATTCATTCAGTTGGTTAAGCGAAAGACAAATGAGAGCGCTGGCTGATCAATCTCTCAAGTCTCTCAAAATATATTATAAAAAATGGCTTTTCTTTTTTCCCTACTTTTGAAGATGTGAGGTGCATCCCACTTTGCATACTTGTGCATTTTTCTATCACATTTTGTAGTATAAATAGTGTGAGTAGTGTGTTCACACTGAAAAAGAAGAAGAAAAAGTGCACTTTAAATACCTGGATGATATACTTAAAGGGATAGTTCACCCAAAAATATAGTAAAGGCCTTCTGAAGCGGAGCGATGCATTTGTAAAGGCCTTTATTAACCCACCGGAGCCGTGTGGAGCAGTTTTATGAAGAGCCAGGATTTTTTTTATTTTTATATATAACTCTGAAAGAAGAATGTCATATACTCCTATAACTTGAAAGTGAGTAAATCATTTATTGATTTATTACAATACAATGTTGAGTACATAGTGTATAAGTGCATAGTGCATCATTTGAGACATACCGGTAACTCCGATTTTTGTTCCAGAAGACAGCTTTTGATTTAATTGTGCAAATGTGTTCTTAGTTCATGTTAAGCATTCAATGGATCATTCTGTTGTATGCACATTTTAAGTCCAAGCACACAGACCTACAATAGTTGTATTCATACTCACAGTCCTGTCTGAGATTGAGGGTCCAGGAGGTCCAGGTGGCCCAGGTGGACCTCTAGGGCCTTGATGTCCTTCCCCTTTCATTCCCTAAAGATACAAAAAATATATATATAGATCTTCTTTGTTTAGCCACGTCTTATTAAAATTCTGGTCAACATGTTTTTTTTTGTGTTTTTTTTTAATCTCCAAGATGATTGGCCAATTATGCCTCATTGGCTGCTTGTGATGGTGTTATTATAAATTAACAATTGTCCACCACAGACAGTTGTGTAATAAGATTATTATAAAAGAAAATAAAGAAAATCTGATTCTTGCAAACCACCTTCTGCCCTGTAGGTCCTGTAGGACCAGGTGGTCCTTGAAGACCTTGAGGTCCTTTAGAGCCCTGAAAAGTAAGACCAAAGGAGAATGATTAATTAATAAACACAGTTTTAGTATATATTCAAACACAGACAAGAAATGTCTGTCCAGAAAACTCACAAGTTTGCCATCCTTTCCTGGTTGACCCTATAAAATATCAAAATCATGTTTAGTCTGTGTTCTTAAACTATAAGTTGTATTGTGTTCTTAATAGACATTGACAATCAACCATTTTAAAAGTAATTTGATGTCAAAGGAAGTTTGTTACTCACTGTATCCCCCTTTGGGCCCTTTGGACCCGGTGGGCCCTCTGGACCTGATGGGCCCATTGGACCTTGCACCCTCTCCAGCATTTTATCCCCCGTTCCTGTCACTTCTGTTACTGGACCCTGGGGCCCAGGCGGTCCAGGTGGCCCTGGAGGCCCACGATCACCTTTGGGGCCAGGTTTTCCAGGCCCAGCACTACCCTATACAGAGAGATGGGCATCAGCAGGTGTATTCTTCAGCCTGACTGGAATCTGACAGTAGTAGTAGTAATATAGCTTTTTAATGCCATGTAATCTGAGGCCATCTTCATGGCAAAAACAAAGTATTAAAATAGCAATACAAAACAGAAGGACATATTATACAAGATGTTTTAGATTAAGGCTGCAGTCCGTAACTTTTTTGTGTTCAAAATGTACAAAATTTATATAATGAGCGAGTGCATCATGGATCCATTTTCCAAATCAGGTTTTTGTCTTAAAGGGATAGTTCACCCAAAAATGAAAATTCTGTCATCATTTACTCACCCTCAAGTTGTTCCAAACCTGTATGAGTTTCTTTGTTCTGCTGAACACAAAAGAAGATATTTTGAAGAATGTTTGTTACAAAGCAGATAGAGCAACCATTGACTACCATAGTATTTTTTTCAATGGTTGCTTTTCAATGTTTTTTTTCAAAGGATCTGCTTGGTTACAAACATTCTTCAAAATATCTTATTTTGTGTTCAGCAGATCAAAGAAACTCATACAGGTTTGGAACAACAAATGACAGAATTTTCATTTTTAGGTGAACTATCCCTTTAAGGCTGATTTGCTAACTACATAAAATTTTTGTCTTATAACATTATTTTTCATTTAATTCTTTATTTAACCAGGTTAAAAAGTCATTGAGATTAAATATATTTTACAAGAGTGACCGGGCCAAGAAAGCAGCTAACATAAATATACAGATTCACATCAAAACAGAAAAACACGATCAAGGATCACAACAGCAATTTACCAAAGGATACAACACAAAATCTGTTAAAAGTAACTTAAACTCATTTAGTGATTATTCCAAGCAGAAGAAGCATTATATTTAAAGCCTTTTTCCTAGCTCATCGATTTTTGTTTAAAGGCGAAGAACCAACTCTATGTAAGTTCTGCAAAAAAACCCTTTCAATTAAACATATGTTATTGGACTGTCCCACTTTTAATCACAAATAGACTTATACATAAAACAATACCAATTAAAATATCTTTGTATACTTGAATAATTTTTAATTGGTATTGTTTTATTTATAAGTCTATTTGTGATTAAATTGGGACAGTCCAATAAAATATGTTGAGTCAATCTTGTGTGACCTACAGTATGCAACATCTAGTGAATACCACGTGATTAAATCTTGTTTTAAAGGAGATAAAAAGTCTGTTGGGGATTTTAGGATGGATTTCTGGAATTTGACAGAAGTCAACATCCATTTGCTGCACTGGTGAAGGGTGTGTGTGTACCACTAAAATAGACTTTGTTTACCTTCATTCCTTTCTCTCCACGATCACCCTGGGGAAACAAAAAAGACATGATTGGAAAAAAAAAACGAATCCTGTCGCGTCACACCGGATTAGGACCATGCAAAATTACATATCTTCTCCCAACTAAAAATATACAGTAATAGTCTATTTACTTGAACGGTTTCTATTTTATTGTCCTCGAGGGCCAGAGTTGAGAACCCCTGCTTTAGGGTATGCTCTCTTAGGGTGTCTACCCATCCTGCAATTTGAGTGAAAGTCATTAAATATAGCTACACCAACCAGGACTTCAACTAGATTCTGGATAAGAACATGATTAAACATGCCAGATCCAACAAAATTCAAGTTCAAGATGCACTGAATCTGGTAAAACGAATACCGGAATAGAGAAAATATATTTGTCGCTACTCAAATAAATTTATTTTTGTATAAAATGTGATTTTTACCTACGAGCCTGTTACTCGGTTTATTATGCATATTTAGCAGACTGAATAGTTTCTGTAAATGACATTGTGTCACTCAAACCTGGGCCAATTAAGTGCAAGGCGGTTAAAATTAACGAAGCCTATTATTGGCTATTTAAAACATGTTATCATTCACCTTAATGGCAAATAGGTTTTCCAACTAATGTAAATAATTATTTACATAGTATAATAGTAGCAAATCTCTCACACGTGTCCCGTATTGTCCCGCAAACTCACATCTATGTCCTGCGACAAAGCAATAACCAGGTGGTCACCCTAGTCTGAGGGGAGGGCTCCAAGCTCAGAACTTGCCCATGATTCGAACCGACCAGGATGGCTCACACAGCATCTGACAGGAGTTCAATGGTCACAGCATTGGACGGGTAAGCAATCGAAAGGGGAACACATGGCCGTTTTGACTGGGAGGGCTCCAACAAGCTCCGCTGTAAATCAAATTGGGGAAAAGCATGGTCTCTCGCCAGGTCGGGCTCTCACAAGTCCGTCGAGAGCCTGCAGCTCACATTTTTAGATGGGTGAGCCCCACCGGTCGTCAAACAGGGTGTACGTGATATTTAAATGCCCAACCGGGAGGGCCCACACAGCAAACAACAGCAACCTGAAGCTCAGGGCATTGGACAGGTAAACCCCAACCCATGTGTAGAGGGGACTCATAGAACTGGGTCTGGCCATCAAGGGCTCTTACAGCATCCAATGGGAACTTTGACAGAATGCTTATAGCATTGGACAGGTAAGCCGGTCCATTCGGTTGGGAGGGCTCAACCAGTGCGAGTAAGTTGGAATTGGGGGCGTGAATACGGCGGGCATGAGTATTGATCAAGCTAGAGAGGAATGACGAAGAGAGTGCACAGGTCATGCAAAAGTAAAAAACAGCTCATCAGGATTTTAGTGAGCTTTCCTAAAGTGGAAAGCTTGGGTCTAATTTAACTCTTGAACTCTTGGCCAGTGGCGGAATACATGGATTTATTGCTGGGAGAGACCTTTTTGTGGAATGAGGGACTGGAAAATGGTCTGCTGGGGAAATATAAGGCAGGTCAGGGGCTAACAAGCGAGAGAGCTCTTCCAGGTGGAGAAATCACTGCTGTGATATGGCCTTATGAAAACAGCTTTTTTTTTCAAATTCTAATCGCGAGCCAAAGTTTTGTAGCTTCATAGCATGCGACCGGCTTGTAGTGCAGATGCAATTTGCGTTTCAAATGAACCTGTTTATTTAGCCTGAACCAAGTGGTCCATCTTAAACGAAATAAACGAAAAACGTGCTTTATTTACAAATGACTCACTATGTGTGCGTGTCCGAGAGAGATATGCAGTAGCGTTGTTTGTGAAAATACATTGTGGAACATTGTAAGCACAGTAAATATCATGTTGATATTTAGAGCAGGTAATCTCTATTTAAACGAAACATGCACAATATTAAATCAATGTGTAGATCTTGAGATAATATTTATGGAATGCCATGACATGCTGCTTGGCTAAAGCAAAATCCTTTTAGAGGAAAGTCTGTTCACTCCGTGGCCATATTTGCAACACCTTCGGGTAGCTATTTCGGGCAATTTATTTTTTTTGCTAGACCAGCCGATGATGTGTGAGCGTCTCAGAACATTTCTGTGGGAACCGGAGCTTCTAACCACAGCTGCACTGACGTGATGGACTCTATTTCACCATATTGTGCATTGCATTTTCTCTCATTTATAAATAATATGAGTGCACCATCTTTGGCTAAAGCTATAGGACTTCCAGGATCCGCTAACGGCATGATGAAGATGCAGTGTTTTACGATTGGCATGCGCTTGACTTGGATTAATTGCTAGATTGACATGTGCGCACAAGGCTTAGACAGATCATCATACATCTACCAGGATTTGTTACTTATTCTATATAAAAAGGCATGACATCATTAGAAAAGCCTTCAGGGTGTAAGAGGAAAATAGCTTGGAAGAGCGGGAGGAGCAATGGATGTATTCTGGCCAGTTTGCAAATTGAGGAAGAATGTAGAGCTAGATTTTGTCTTCATGAAAAATGGATGTTTGCGGCGCTGAGAGTGTACTGCTATCAGTTGATTGTCCACTTCCCTATTTCCCACTTCCCTATTTAAAACAAAGTCAACCTCACGCTAGAGTTTACCCCTGATGTCGATAGTCAAGGACAGGGGTTGAGAATTAGAAATGACGTAGTTATCGCCAGCGGGGATAAGGGTAGGCCATGGTATCTTGGCGTGCGGGGATCCGTTCGGATGGGCTGACGCACCCGAGATGATGACGAGGGCTTGGCAGCGGAAGATGGCTCCTTGGCCCTGTGGATTGTGGTCGCGATTTTGGACATGATAGCACTTGGGTGTGGCCAAATGCAGAAAAATTGTTGAGGAAAATAGGCTATGTATATATATGCCTCCTCTCGTGCTATTTGGATGTGATAATTTGAGTATGTCCCTCCTGAACTTTGTTAATTAAACATAATTTAATACATTCGATAAAAAAAAATCAAATAACCTAAAACAGAATTGTACCTTCTCTCTACAAGTTCCACTTGTGCAGGAGCGTGAGACTGAAGTCCCATTAGCTCCCAAGTCACGTTTTGGCCCTGTGAAACCCCAGTCTCTTTGGTCCCTCTTCTCTTCCCTCACACCTTTATCTCCTTTAGCGCCAGAGAAACCTGATGAAAACAGTACTGGAGGGGTCATCTTAGTCAAAGACCATCAATTATAATAGCCTTTAAAACCTATACATTTTGTAAAAGTTCATTCCTTCATTTATTCATTCATTCATGCATACTATATTTAATATGTATATATGTTCATAAGTTTACAAACAAGCTGATGTGTCAGCTTTGCCAAAGTAATTTAAAAATGTGATAAACATATTTTCCATAAATTCAAAAGCTAGTAAATGCTTTTTAGAACTTCTAGCTAGGTGTATCTAGAGACCTGAAGATCAGGTCTTCACCAAGCCCTGATCATATCTGTATCCCTAAATAAATATTAAATGAAATGATGATAGTAATAGCTACAGTATAGTGGATTAGCAGTGAATTTCTTCTGTTTATGGCAAATTGTTAGTTATTTATAACATGTAAACATGATAAACATAATAAAAAATATTCTGATTAATAAGAATAGCCAGGGGGGGTCAGTGAGTAGTTTTTTTTATTTATTTATTTTTTTTTAAAGAAATTTCTTATGTTCACCAAGCATAACAAATAAATAGTCAAACTGATAAAAAAAAAAAGTCAAAACAGTAATTTTGTGAAATATTATTACAATTTCAAATAACAATTTTCTATTTAAATATATTGTTAAAATTATATATATATATATATATATATATATATATATATATATATATATATATATATATATATATATATATATATATATATATATATATATATATATATATATATATATATATATATATATATATATATATATATATATTGTCCTGTGATAGTAATGCATTATTTTCAATGACCATTACCCTAAGAAATCATTTTAATATTCTGGTGTGACTCAAGAAAAAAAGGAAGAATCATAGAGGTCCCAATTTGTTTAATGGTAATGTAAATACGTACAATTAAACTTATGAAACTAATGATACAACTATTGCATTGTCCACAAGATGGCACTACAGCATTTTCATTCTGTTGGAAATTTGTATTTTGTGAGCTAAAATTGTATATTGGTCACATCTCACAGATTCCAACATTTTTTTAAATGAAATGCCAAAGATAACAGGGATAACACAACTAACAAACAGTTCCCCATGTAAGCATCACCTCCAGCAAAAATTCACTGAATTTTTTAAACAAACACATAAAACATTCTATAATTTGAGTTCAATTCATTTTCAGTTTCTTTGTCCTCTTGTCTTACATTAATAATAATAAAAATAAGAATAATTTGCAATTTCACAGACCTGTCTCTCTCTGATGGTCATCTGTGTCCAATTTAGGCTTAAGCACTGCAGGTTGTGGAGGCAGGGGCTGCAAAACACAACAGACAACTTTTAAAGAGACATATCGTGTGATTGATATAAGATGTTGTTTAGCTACTTAGTTATGATACATACATACTTAGTAATGATAAAACCTTACTAAACATTACATAAAAAGCTATGTCAATTAATTTTGTCTGACATAATTAATTCCATAGTGCAATATCCCCTTTTAGACTGGTTGCATCCATTGGAGTGGACATCACATGTTGTTGTTGTTGTTATTTTATTTTATTATAAATTGTATGCTTTTATAGTACGAGTAATGTGTGGTCACTGATTGGTTCCTGATTGTAGAATATGTGTGTGTTGCACCTATATGTATGGGAGTCGGATGTTTGGAAATGGACATTGTGGGGGCTGGAAACCAGGGAAGGAGATGCGGGTGTTCGGAATCTAGGGAGGTCACACAGTAAACCAGTTCATCATAAAATTATCAAACGACTCCTCTGTTTTGTGCACATTCACATGGTATTAGTAGCGGGACAGCCGATAAATCGTGGCTCAAAATCTATGGAGCATAGATCCGCTCATATTTCATGGCGACATCGCTAACAACTGCCTGAAATTAAAGAGGGAATGGGACATGTACAGCAGAGCAGGACTGTTAGACAAATCAAAAAAGGTTCCGGCTTTCACTCTCCTCAATTTAGCCGGTTCGGATGCACTAGATAAATATGAGTAATTTCCCTTTCAAGAGGGTGAGGACAAAGAGGATCCTGATGTGTTAATAAACTTTTTTTATGAGATATGTTTGCCAGAACGGAATGTGATAATGCGAGTTTGGCGAGCGAGAGACGTGGGAGGAGCGGTCTCGAGTCCTTTAATGAGGGAGCCCGGAGGCAAATAAGGACGAGCGACTCCAGTGAAGGATAAGAGAGGACCAGGCCTGGACTTTTTCGTTGTGTTTTGTTTACATTTTGTTATGTGTGTGCACGGCAGTCGTCCGTGAGGGGCTGCCGCTTTTACTTTCAGTTTGTTTGTTTATTCAGTTTGAGATTGTTTGGCCAATCTCCGCGTCTGGGGGTATGGACAGACGAGACAAGGCCCGGTTCCCTGACACACTGCCTCTCGGTCCTCAGCCCGCTGAGAGGCTCTTCCTTGCGGTGCCATGCAATGGTACTGGATGCTCGGTGGACGGCTCAATCCTCCTCTGTGCCCTGGCGGTCGGCGGTGGCTCCTCCTGCTGAGGGCAGCCAGCAGCGAGTCCCGCGCTCCCTGCTCCTCCCCAACATGGCGGATGGCAGCTGGCTCCGGCCCACGGCGAACGTCGGCGACTCCTCCGCTCCCTCTAGGACGGCAGCCACCTCACCTCGACCCAGGAGCACGGCAGCGAGCTCTCCGTCCCACCGGTTTGCACTCGCTCCAGCACCACCGCCTCGGGCAGCCACTCATGGTCTTCTTTCTTCCGCGCTGCTCGAACTCCTCAGCACCACGATCCCCCTCAGCAGTGAAGGCTCTCTGACAGCATGTCTGTCCTTCCTCCCGGGTTTCGGCACCAATGTAACAAGGTTTTGGAAAGAAGGAGACGGGAACCGGAAAACATTCAAAGAAACTTTAATCAAATAAACAAACATACTGAAAGTAAAAGCCCCTCACGGACGACTGCCACACACACACATAACAAAACGTAAACAAAACACAACGTAAAGTCCAGGCCTGGTCCTCTCTCATTCTTCACTGGTGTCGCTCGTCCTTATATGCCTCTGGGCTCCCTCATGAGAGGACTCGAGACCGGTGTGCCTCGCAGGTGACGCTCATTCTCAATCACGCACCAGTCTCACTTGCTCGTCCTGCGTCTCTCGCTCGCCAACCTCGCCACAGGTACTTTGACCCCAATGCCCAAATTGATCAGTCAAACAGAGTAAATCTGATAGCCTACGGTGGTCAGACAAATCAGACACTGGGCACTACCACCCTAGTTCTTTCAGTGGGAAAACTACAATTCCACATAAGCCGCGTTTCCACCGCAGGAACTTTCCCCAGGAACTAGGAACTTTGGGGTGGTACTCGGTGTGTTTCAACCGCAGGAATCAGGGTCTGAATTAAGTTCCGGGTAAATATTTCCCCCTCCAAAAGGCCCTACTTCCGAGGTAGTAGTTTTTCAAAGTTCCGGAACTTTCGGAGGTGAGACTTGGCTGCTGAACATGCTGATTGGATGAGCTCATGCTGCATTTTATTTCAACCGGCATTTTTAAAAGTCTTGTGAGGTTCGTTATGCGTTCAGTAAATATCAGTCTTGCTCTTTCTGTCCGATGGCGCGCGTTGTCTTAGCCATCTCACGATCAATGTCCGTAATAGCTGATTATAACATACGTTGTCTTATTTTAAATCTAGCTTTACGAGCTTCCAGAATACGCTTTAGTATTAGTGCTCGTCTCTTTTCCGCCGTTTTGTTAATTACCTCTTTAGTAAACCAATATAACCAGCAAAAGCAGTGCTGCTTGCATCTCCTCCATACTTGTTATTGTTGCAGACAGTGTCACGCAAAAACGATTACTGTCCTTCGGTGACTGGGAGGAGCAGTCACGCTCTGTCCTACATCACTGGACTAATTTGCCTAATCTTCACGGTACTTTAGACCGCAGTGGAAACGCAGACAGTAGCCGGTCTGGGGGGGAAAAAGTTCCTGTAAAAAAAGTTCCTGGTACAAATTGTTCTGGGTAATTTCGGTGGAAACGGGGCTATAGTGGATAGAAATGTTAAGAGACTGTTAGGCTTTTATCTCATACAAATTACCCCTGAAGTACATGCTGTACAACAACAGGCTCCCGAGATGAGTGATTATGTGGACTTGTTTCGTACACTGTTGGTAAGCGTCCATTCATATATCACCTACGCCTGGATGAATCGGTGCATCCTACTGTGTGTGCCCCCAGAAGGATCCCCCTGGCCATGAAAGACAAAGTTGCACAAGAGCTGAAAAGGATGAACAGACTTGGAAAAATGTTTCACCAGTGGAGGAGGCTACACTGTGGGTGTCTGCCATGGCAGCTGCTGTCAAAAAGGATGGTACAGTATGTATATTTATAGACCCTGTACATCTTAATAAGGCTCTCCTGAGGCCTCATCACCCGTTAAAGACTGTAGAGCAAGTGATCACTGATATGCCACAGGCAAAAGATTTCAGCATTCTGGATGCAAAGTGGGGATTTTGGCAGTTCCCTCTGGACGAGGAATCATTAAGACTGGAAGTTAAGTCTTTCAGAGATGCATGGAACAGCTCTTTTCTAGACAGCTTGTGTGAAATAGTTGTGGATGATATCTTGATTTGGGGCTCTTCTGTTGAGGAGCACAACAAACGCCTCAAATGTGTGTTAGACTGTGTCAGAGCCATCAATACGCAGCTGAACCCGACAAAATGTCGCTTCAGGGTCTCAGAGGTGCCATATGTAGGCCACCTTCTCACAGACAAAGGTGTCAACCCCGACCCAGAAAAAAATGACCATCCCAGAAGACAAACATGGTTTGCAGAGGTTTCTTGGCATGACCAATTATCTCTCAAAATTCATACATTGTCATACATCTTCAGGATGGCAGGCCTGTTGCATTTGCATCAAGACCTCTAACTGACACTGAAGCGTGCTGTGCACAGATTGAGAAAGAAAGAAAGAACTCTTGATTATATCTATGGCCGCCCAGTGACTGTGGTTCATCGGGCCCTCATAACCATTCTGAGAAAGCCTCTGTCTCTGTTGTGTATGCACTTTCACGTGCACACCTCCCCACCACAGATAGTCCTGAAGCCATTGAGGACTATGATGTGCTAGCCCTGGAAGGGGTGCTGTCATCCAGAAGGGTTGAAGAACTTAAGCAAAGCACACAGGCAGATGCTGTCTGCAAACGTCTCACGGACACCATTCTCACTGGCTGGCCTGGCTCATATAAGGAAGTTCCACATGACATCTGCCCGTGTTACACTATGAGGGATGAATTGACAGTGGATAATGGCTTGATTGTGCGTGGTCAGAGGTATGTAATCCCTCACTCTCTCCAGAAACTCTACCTAACACAGCTTCATCAAGGTCGTCCTGGCATTCAGTCTACCAAGCAACGGGCATGTGCAACCATGTTCTGGCCTACAATATACATTGACATTGAAAGGGAGGTCTCCAGATTTGCTCTGTGCAATGTTCTAAAGCAGCACCAGATGAGAGAACCTTTGCAACCTCACTAGATACCAGACAGTCCATGGTCCATCACAGCAGCTGACATATTCGAGTGGGCAGGCAAGAATTAACTGGTCTTGGTGGACTCATACTCTGGCTGGTGGGAGTTTGATGCTCTTACAAACCTTTCCAGTAATACTGTGATCAGGAAATTGAAACATAAATTCGCTGTACATGGGATTCCCCTCCAGTTGCAGGGAATTCAAGAACTTTGCTCACCAGTGGGATTTTCAGCATGTCACAAGCAGTCCCAAGTACCCTAGATCCAATGGTTTGCAAAGCATCTCCTAGAAAAATGTGCACATGATAGTTCTGACATTTTTGCAGCCTTGTTCAACCTGCACAAAACACCCAGGGATGGCATGCCTTCTCCAGTGCAATGTCTACTGTCCTGATGTACCAGATCTCTGATCCCCGTGGTACCATCCCAGCTCACACAGAGAATTGAGACAAATGTTCAGGCTGCTTTGTTTGCACTTAGACAAAAGGGAAATGTGGGAGGAGACTGGCCAGCAATGAGTTTCAGGTGCGAGTGGCTAGTCATATGTCTAAGGAAGCAAAAATAGTTGTTGCAGCTACAGATGGTGAGATTGGTATGGTTCTGAAGTTGTGCTCGATGTGCAGCCAACATTTATTGCTGTAGTACCTTCAATGGGCTTACTACAGCAATAAATGTTTGACCCGCTTCCCAAACAGAGTGCAAAACTTCTCAAGTCAGCCTCTATGAAAGGGTACAGAGGCTGCACGTCGAGCACAACTTCAGAACCATACTAATCTCACCATCTGTTGCTGCAACAACTATTTATGCTTCCTTAGTCATATGACTAGCCACCAGTCTCCTCCCAAAGAAAGATAAGCCATGACAAATCTTCTGGAGCCTGGGCAGACGGTACGCATGGAGACGACCTGTGGGTTTGACAAACTGGCCACGGTTTCTGGAAATGCCCACCAACCTAACAGCTATATTGTCATGGTATTGTTATATCTCATGGTAAGACTTATCTAAGGAACCGCCGTCACCTTCTACAAGTAAATTAATCCTACTGTCCTACCACGTCCGTGCCCATGATCTCTCCAGAACCCCAAGCAAGGCCATGTGCTGCAGTGCCACATGACATTTAAAAAAAATGGATGTAACATGCTGTCACCACAAAACACAGAGTTCCAGGCAGGAGGATCCAGCTCCACTGGTTGTCACTCGACCAGGAAGAGTGTCCAAGCCTAAGTCAAGGTTCAAAGACTTTGTAACACAGATTGTTTATGACGCACATTGTTTATAATAGATGGGAGCACGTGTTACATGTTGTTAGTGTTATTTCTATATTGCACTTGTTATTTCTATATTGAAAAAAGAAAAAAAAAAGGAATGATGTAGAATATGTTTGTGTCGCACCTATTCATACATGTATGGGAGCTTTGGAAATGGACATAGTGGGGGGGTTGGAGCCACCGTTATGTGATATATATATATTCTATTTCTAAGCAAACAGTGTGTTACATATATGTTGTGTTTTAGTTCTGTTTTCCTGTGCTTTGACCCAGTTTCCTAGTGTGTCCCATTCACATTTTATCTCATTAATCAACTCATTAGTCCCAGTGTATTTAAGCCCTGTGTTCTGATCAGTTCCGTCCTGTCTGTGTTAATGTTGAGATGCGTTCTCTCTGTTTCCCTGTAAGATTTATGAATTAAAGACTATCGCCCTTTGTTTTTGTGCACTACTTCTATACTACCACCCATGACAGTTTGGCTTTAGAAAATATTTTAAGTTAAACACATTTTGTTTAAACCTTCAAATGGAAAGATTTTTTTCACATTTTTTTTTTTACAAAATGTACTTTTGTAAATGTAAAGGGGCAAAGAAATATATTTCTAATCTCAAAACACATTATTGTTAAAAGCTCAATTTGAATATATAAATATGAGGGAATATAAATGAATAACTAAGACTTTAAAAACTACATTAGCAATATATGTTTTGTATTTTCTGAAATAAATTAAAAACTATATCTGATTTTTTTTTCTGTATATGGTAATGTTAAGAGAAACTACAAGGTTGCATTAATGTTCACCAAAGGGTCACAAAAACAGCTTACCAAAAAGCTAATTGATATACTTGAAGCACATTTACTACAAAACATGTGCAAGAGGGGTTTGATAGAACACTGTATTTTTGTCAGATAAATACATTAACTAATGTCCAAAAATACCTACTAAATTATGTTCTATATACTCTTCGTCCTCTATTCCACTTCCATTGTCTCCAGAACCCTGCAAATATTGAAAAAACGGCATTACCACCATTTTACCACATCATAGTTAGTAAGCCAAAAAAGTCAGTCCTGTCTGTGAACTATAAACAATCAATTAGTTGCAAAAAGTAAAAAAAAGACCCTCTCTCTAAATGTAAGAATGACAGTCTCAAGTTTATATGCAGCTTACATCATAGTCATCATCATCAGCTTCATCACAATGACGCTCTGCAGCCCGCGGGTTTCCAACCACTCTTAACTCTGAGATCATTCCCTAAAAAAAGACAGATCCAACATCAACATCAGCCAACATATGAACTGTGGTTGCATATGAATATAAGTGTCTTTCTGGAAGGAAGGATGGATGGATAAATTGCTAGACCATACTGTATATTACATATGTTGACCAGACAGTAACTAGACCAAATTTGTCTGGGACGATCAACTGATCAATTAATAATTTGACAGAAAGACAAACAGACAGAGACAGATAGAAAGGCAACAAAAGGTCCAGGTCAACATTTGTTGTCCACATCTCAGGGATGACCCTTTGTATATTTGAGAAAAAAATGACAAATATAGCACTTTCAGTGATACACAGGACATACTTGATATTTGTCTGGGTCATCAGCTCCACTTTGTCCAACAAAGATTCTGGAGTTTGTCTCCAGCTCCAAGTCATCAGGTGAGCGCTCAAACTTTACCACCTTGGGCTCAGTATCACAGTCGTCGTAGAAAGACACTTGGTCCATATTAACTGCCAGAGAGAAGCGGCTCCACTTTAGAGGCTGGTGTGCCACCTCAAACCTGGCCACCTCTTGAGATCTATCGGAATCAGGCTCTGTGTAATAAAAAATAACTTTCCTTTTGCCATCCTTCACAGCTGAGAGCTTGACCCCCACATACATGATGTTTTGATTGGAGTCGGTGATGGAGAAGAGGACCCCAGAATCATCAGAGGTGGGCTTCAAGTGGAAGACAAGAGAGAAGTCTCGGTAGAAATGAGTAGGAAGGTGGGCACGTGCCATCTGCCCCATGTTGGTATCCTTTGTGAAGAGGTAAGCGGTTTGTCTATTTGGACCTGGAACCTGGGAGATCTCTTTAGGCAGAGCGCTTCCAATAAGTTGCAGCAGGGAGACTCCACTCTCTTCTATGGTATAAAGAATATTGGGAATCAGTACAGTGACTTTTACTACAGTAAAACCTTATATTCTGAAGGCAGTGCTTTCTTAATGTGATGTTTGGATATGGTACATACAAAAAAAGAAAGAAATTAATTTAGTTATTACTGAAATGTTCAATATTGCTATTAAAATATTCAAAATAGATTTCTCCTTTTGCATTCAGTTCCTAAACATGGGTAAATGTCTAAATTTAGTTAAAACTGAAGTTTACTACTGAAATATTAAAAATAGACGCCTCCATCTACATTCAGTTCCTAATGGTACCTAGAATAACATGGGTCTTTCAGAAAAACGGCCATTTAATATTTGCAATACATGTGAAGTGAAATTGCACCTTTCCAGAAAGTCAACCAGTGCAACATCATAAATCAACAAGCTACATCCTTTGGGGACTGTTCAAAAATGGCAACTGGTGTTTATTATCATGTCTACAGAACCTAGGGGGAACGAGTGAGACACAGTGGAATAATACTTCACAGTGTACATTACTGTAAGTCCTGGGAGAATCAGACTAAATTTAGATTGCTGATTATGTGAAATTTTGCTTTCTCAGGGCTGATGATTGTCAGAGATTGATCACAGACATTTTACCATAACAGTTCTAGGTCTTGTAAAAACCTGACTATTCTTTAGTGTAAATTTTTTGTGCTGCACCACCTGTGTGGAAAAAGAAGTACACTTTAGTATACTTTGAAAAAAAATACTTATTACAGAAAAATATACTTAAAGAAAATCAAGTGTGAACTGTATGTAATGTTTTCGTGTTATGTGCAATTAAATGAAAATCTATTATCTGACTCAAGGGTTCTTTTTTAACCCACTTAAGTAGGATTTAGGTCCATCTTCATTATTTCATTATTATTTTTATTGTCTTTGAATATGTTTAAAGTACACTGCTGAATGTACCGTCAAGCATTTATGGTAAAATATACTTCATCGTCATTTCAATTAAAACTTGTATGTGTCATGTTTTGGGTTCCCATTCAGTCGGTCACGTTCGACGTACGTCGGACGTACCGACGAATTGGGATCACTTCTGGGAGCCCCTATCAGCTTCGAGCTATCTAGAACCGGCCAATGAACAATTGGCGTGCGAGATTTGCATCTCGCGCTCCGCCCCGCGCCGCGGGTATAAACAGGAAGCGAGAGCGAATGCACGCTGTCATTCACTTCGGAGCCACACAGGCGTATGAAGGACTCACTCTCTTCATTCAAGACGAGTATTTTTCGCTGCTATCAGCAAGACTGTCTACAGACACCGGAAAGCCAGAGGAGGACGCGTGTTGGAGAAACGGCACCTTTCAGTGGGATCGCGCTGAACTCATCGAGCTGCCTCTGAGTGCAGAAAAACTGCTGTTATCACAGCAACCTGTTGGTCTGGGTAGAGCGTTTTCCTGCTGAGTACAGGCACGGGCTGCACTAACAATCCCGTGCGCTGTCGCGTTTCCCCCTGAGTGCTTCAGCACAGAGCGTTTTCCTCACAAAAGAGCTTCACGGGTGACGTGCCGTCTTTTTCAAGATGTCTTACCACTCGTGCGTTTCTGGATGCGGTTGTTTCCTGTCCTGACGGCCACGATCCATCTCGCATAAACATGTTGAGACTGTGTCGTGGGTGATCCATGTTCTCCCAGGGGAACGGGATCACGTCGACGCGCTGGTCATCTCACCTTCCGCGTGAGGGTTTGAGTGTTCAGCGCGCCGTGTGCCGTCTGGCTGCCGGGTGACAGCGCGGGTTGCCACGGCAACTCTGCGCGCGTCACTCGGCGCCTCCGATGCGCGGTCGAGACTATGATGCCTCAAACGGGGTTGAGTCCCTTCGCTTGTACCCCGATCTAGTCTCTTTTCTGGTGCACCAGAGGGGGGACTATTTTGGCTGATAAGCCTGGGTGGCCTGAGGATTACAGTGAGGCTTCCCCGCCGCGTACATCTCTGTGGGCCCCTCACTCCTCTATCGCATCGCAAGCATGTTGAGACTGTGTTCGTGGGTGGTCTATGCTCTCTCACGAGAGCATGGCCACGTCGGCGCGCTGTTCGTCTTGCCTTTTTCATAAGGGCTTGAGTGTTCAGCGCGCCGTGTGCCGTCTCACGGCCACGCCCACTGTCTCACGTGTCTGCTGGTAGCTTACAGATGGGATTGCTGGTCCTTGAAAGGGGACCTAGCATTTCATTTGGGGCTCTAGCAGAGGACAGATGTCAATCGCTGCATCGGAGAGAGGGCTGTTATGTGTTGAAAATGAAGATGATGCTGAGATTCCCACCGTAATAGTGGGCGCTCGTGCTGAATCAGATTCATACTTGACAGCCATGCTTTCCCGGATGGCTGAGGCATAGTGCAACGCGTAAATCGCCTTGCCTGCCCCTTGCCTTTTTTCGGATGTGCATTGGAAGGCTTTGGCATTGTGGAACTATTGGTGCCAAAATATGGAACACCAATAGGGCCATAATCTGTATAAAGTTTTCCTCTCTCTCACTACCCTCATCGGTGGGGTGGCAGTGCCACTGGCAGGCCACCTCCGCCCTGCTTAGTGCACAAGGGTAGTTCTGAGCTGAGGTTGAGCTGCGCACAACGCTGGCCCTTGGCTAGACGATGTCCACCCTGGTCCAGAAGCACAATTGACCCGGATTTGGTCTGGAACTGTTCTTCCCCGGAGGAGGGCCGGGTGGAAAACCATTAGTAATTCTGTTCCGCCACTGATGTTAAAAACAGCCAGTGGTACCAAAAAAAAAAAAAAAAAAAAAAGAGCAGTTCCAATACCTCTGGGTCTCAGGAGTTCAGGAATGGCAGCGTGTGACGCTACAGAGCCTCGCCGCTTTCATTCCCCTCCCCACAAGAGGGCGAGAATGGCAGTGTGTGTGACGCTACAAAGCCTCGCCACTCTCATTCCCCTCTTCTCAGCGGTGCGTGGACAACAGTGCGTGACGCTATGCCTCGCCACTCTTGTTCCCCGCTGAGGAAGGAGGTGAGGCAGACCGTGTGCAACGCCACAAAGCCTTGCCACGCTCAGCCCCTCCTTCATTTGGGAGCGCGCTTGGCGGTGGTCGACGCTCCCATGCCTCGCCACCCTCAGACGCCTCTCCCTTCGCCAGCAGGGGGCGCCGGCTGTGGGAACGCACTCAAGCGGCCTCCCCACACTCGCACGCCCCCTCCGCGGACGCAGGTAAGTGTTGCACAGCACACTCAGATCCCACTTCGGGCCGCTCCATGCCGTCCGAGTCGGATCCCTGCATTCCGCGTCGCTGCCCCGCTGCGGGTACGTCTGTGGTTAATCCCCTTGCTCGGTGTCTGGAAGCCTGGCTAGAGCTTCCCAGCCCATCTCGGGGCCGTACCATCAGACTCGGCTATGCGATTCAGTTCGCCAGGCGTCCCCCTAAGTTTGGGGGCGTTCACTTTCCAGTAGCGAAGGAGAACGCCCCCGTGCTCCGGGCGGAGATCGCAGTCCTACTGGCGAAGGACGCGATGGAGCCGGTCCCTCCAGCCGATATGAGGTCCGGGTTCTACAGCCCGTACTTCATTGTACCCAAGAAAGGCGGCGGGTTATGGCCGGTCTTGGACCTGCGGTTCTTGAACCGGTCCCTTCACAGGCTGCCGTTCAGAATGCTAACGCAGAAGCACATCTTCAGGTGCGTCCGTCCCCAAGATTGGTTTGCAGCGATCGACCTGAAGGACGCGTACTTTCATTCTCGTTTCCCCTCGACCGGCCCTTTCTGCGCTTCGCGTTCGAGGGACGGGTATGTCAGTACCGCGTCTTACCCTTCGGCCTGTCCCTCTCGCCCCGCGTCTTTACGAAGGTTGCGGAGGCGGCCATTGCTCCCATGAGAGAGCATGGTGTTCGCATCCTCAACTACCTCGACGACTGGCTGATTCTTGCCCAGTCGCGAGAGCAGTTGTGCGAACACAGGGACAAGGTGCTCAGTCACCTCAGCCAGTTGGGACTTCGGGTCAACTGGGAGAAGAGCAAACTCTGCCCCACGCAGAGGATCTCTTTTCTCGGTATGGAGATAGACTCGGTCGCCATGACTGCGCGCCTCACCGAGGAGCGCGTCCAGTCGGTGTTGAACTGCCTGAATTCGTTCAAAGGCAGGACAGCGGTTCCACTGAAACATTTTCAGAGGCTCCTGGGGCATATGGCATCCGCAGCTGCAGTAACGCCGCTCGGATTGCTTCATATGAGACCGCTTCAACGCTGGCTACTCGATCGAGTCCCGAGATGGGCGTGGCACAGCGGTTCCCTCCGCGTCCAAGTGACTCCGAGGTGCCGCCAAACCTTCGGCCCGTGGTCGGACCCCTTGTTTCTCCAGGCGGGAATCCCCCTAGAACAAGTGTCCAGGCACTCCGTTGTCTCCACGGATGCCTCATCCACGGGTTGGGGTGCCACGTACAACGGGCTTGCAGCTTCGGGCCTGTGGACGGGGCCTCAGCTGCAATGGCATATCAATTGCCTCGAGTTGTTAGCAGTTCGTCTTGCACTCAGCCGCTTCAAAGTGCCGCTCAGAGGCAAGCGCGTTCTGGTCCGGACGGACAACACTGCGGCCGTAGCGTACATCAACAAACAGGGTGGTCTACGCTCCCGTCGCATGTCGCAACTCGCCCGCCATCTCCTCTTATGGAGTCAGAAGCATCTGAGGTCGCTTCGTGCTATTCACATTCCGGGCCTGCTCAATCGTGCGGCCGACGAGCTGTCACGTCAGCAGGTACTTCCGCGAGAATGGCGACTCCATCCCCAGGCGGTCCAGCTAATCTGGAGTCGTTTCGGGGCCGCACAGGTAGACCTGTTTGCCTCCCCAGAGACGACCCACTGTCAGTGGTTTTATTCCTTGACCGAGGGGACCCTCGGGTCGGATGCCCTGGCCCACAGCTGGCCCCGGGAAGAACGCAAGTATGCGTTTCCCCCAGTGAGCCTTCTTGCGCAGACACTGTGCAAAGTCAGGGAGGACGAGGAGCAGGTCCTGTTGGTCGCTCCGTATTGGCCCAACCGGTCTTGGTTCCTGGAACTAGTGCTCCTTGCGACAGCACCTCCCTGGCCCATTCCTCTGAGGCAGGACCTCCTGACTCAGAGACGGGGCACCCTGGCACCCGCGTCCAGACCTCTGGAAACTCCATGTCTGGTCCCTGGACGGGACGCGGAGGTTCTAGGTGACCTACCGCAAGCGGTAGTTGACACCATCACTTCCGCTAGAGCCCGCTCTACGAGGCGCCTCTATGCGTTGAAGTGGAACCTGTTCGTCGATTGGTGCTCTTCTCGCCGAGAAGACCCCCGAAGATGTTCGATCGCATCTGTGCTTACCTTTCTACAGGATGGGTTGGAGCGAAGGCTGTCTCCCTCCACCCTCAAGGTCTATGTCGCCGCTATCGCCGCTAATCATGAGCTCGTAGATGGGAAATCTCTAGGTAAGCACGATCTGATCGTCAGGTTCCTTAGGGGAGCGAGGAGATTAAATCCGCCTCGTCCTCCCTCTATACCCTCTTGGGACTTAGCTCTGGTGCTTACTGCACTACAGAGAGAACCCTTTTGAGCCTCTGCAGTCAGCTGAGTTAAAAATCCTGTCGTTAAAGACTATACTCCTGATTGCGTTGGCCTCCATCAAGAGGGTAGGGGACCTGCAGGCATTTTCGGTCGACGAATCGTGCCTGGAATTCGGGCCCGGTAACTCTCATGTGATCATGAGACCCCGGCCTGGATACGTGCCCAAGGTTCCCGCTACTCCCTTCCGGGACCAAGTGGTGAGCCTGCAAGCGCTGCCTTCGGAGGAGGCAGACCCAGCCCTAGCTTTTCTCTGTCCCGTCCGTGCTCTCCGGACTTACGTGGACAGAACGCAAAGCTTCAGGACCTCAGAGCAGCTCTTCGTCTGTTACGGAGGACAGCAGAAGGGAAAGGCTGTCTCCAAGCAGAGGATGGCCCACTGGATAGTGGATGCCATCGTCTTGGCTTATCAGTCCCAAGACGTGCCCTGCCCGCTCGGGTTAAGAGCCCACTCCACTAGGGGTGTTGCCTCTTCCTGGGCGCTGGCTCGTGGCGCCTCGCTGACAGATATTGTAGAGCTGCGGGCTGGGCGACACCTAACACGTTCGCTAGATTCTATAGCCTCCGTGTAGAGCCGGTTTCTTCCTGTGTGCTCACTTCCCATAGTCAGTAACACCGAAGTGCCCGTTCTAGTGTCGGCTTGCTGCGCCATTCCCTCCCCTATGGTAGACGGATGCGTGCGCTTATTCTGCTCCAGTCGAGTTCCCCGGATCGGCGAACCCTGTTGAGTCCTCCGCAACCCGCGGCAGTCAGACGTGGCGGAGCGTTCGACGCCAGGTCTAACACTCGTATGCATTAGTGGAACTTGTGTTAGGCTGGGTTCCGTATGTAGTGACCCCCACGGCGGTCCCATATGTGTATTCTTCCACGGTACGGCTCCCTACGGCGAGCCCGTGTCTTTCCCTCGGCAGAGTTCCTCTGCCGTCCCAGGTACGTGTTGTTCCCCCTCCACGAATTGGCCGGGGCCACCCCTGGGACTTCCGTATGTTGTGCTGCCCACGGCCAGCCCATACGTGTATTCTCCACATGTTAACTCCCTCTGGGCATGATGTGGCTTCCGCAGCTGCCTTCACAGGCACGCTTTCCCAGCGTTATCCAATACAGTCAGCTGAGTGGGTCTTGCGGAACAGCAGCTTTGACTCTCCCTGCGTGAACCTACCCGCCCGCATCAGATCGGGGTCTGTGGGGCTCATCGCTGGGCGCTGGAAGTGGTAGTAACTATGGCGTTTTCCATAGGGGATCCCAATTCGTCGGTACGTCCGACGTACGTCGAACGTGACCGACTGAATGGGAACGTCTCGGTTACGTATGGTAACCCTCGTTCCCTGAAGGAGGGAACGGAGACGTACGTCCCGTCGCCACAGTTGCTGTACCATCACTGCAGGTCGAGCCACTACGTGTGGCTCCTCAGTGAAAAACAGCGTGCATTCGCTCTCGCTTCCTGTTTATACCCGCGGCGCGGGGCGGAGCGCGAGATGCAAATCTCGCACGCCAATTGTTCATTGGCCGGTTCTAGATAGCTCGAAGCTGATAGGGGCTCCCAGAAGTGATCCCAATTCGTCGGTACGTCCGACGTACGTCTCCGTTCCCTCCTTCAGGGAACGAGGGTTACCATACGTAACCGAGACGTTTTGTTTCACGTTTATGTTTTCATGTCTTTTATTTTGAAATTTCATAGTCATGTTTTAGTTCCTGGTCTTCTCATGTGATCATATCATGTGCTTCCCTAGTCTCATGTTCCTATTGGTTGGTTTAGTTATGTGTCATAATTCGTCATAACTTCCGTTACAAAATGTTATGTATTAAAATGTGTAATGATGTAATGATGAAGTTGCAATTTAAAGATATATTAGCTAATTTAAATGTAATATCAAATAACACTACAGTTACAATTCTAATCAAGTACTTTACATGTGCTGTAGTATGTAAGATAAGTGTACTTTAAAGCACACCAAAGGATCATTATAACATAATGATTAAAAAAGTACTTTAATATTTTAATTTTGCATTATTACAAAGTGTACTTTTTAAATGTGTTAAGGCAGTCATGAATGTACTTTTTTGACAAAAGTGGCCTTTTATTTCATTGATATGATCTATTTCTTAAATATACTAATAAGATTTGAAGTTCACCACAAGTGCACATTCAATACAATTATGTACACTTTTTCACAAGGCCAAAATAAGTAAAAATATACACCGTCTATGATCATGTTTTTGTTTATATTTTGCGCTTAACGTCAAATTTGAATTCATTATCATTTCAACCTTACAGCTGTCAGCCAGTACCAATAACGTGTAACTGTGTGTGTACAAATATTTTCTTTAAATTAGAACTATACTTTAGACTAGAGCAACATTATACACAATATTTTTGAATAAAGATATATCGGTAGGCATATTTAGGCTGAACCTGGCTAAAAGTTCTGACTGTGGGAACGGCATGTCCAATTCCAGGGTCATGTTTCAACTGCAATGGAAGCTTAGTGACTTTTCCCCATACACCATGATTCTCATTTGACACGGCTGTCCAGTCGCTCACCCACTCAGCCAACATTCATTTAGTTCCTGAGTTGTGCTGTCACCATGTTTCAAAATGCTTACACAGGGGATTCTGCGTATAGCTGGCCCAGTTTTTAGTCCAGATGTGTCCACTTGCTCCTACATCCTACCTCACAACGTCAACTCTCAAACACAATCTACTTGTAGTCCAGACTTCAGATTTCCCTATGAGTGAGAATGCATCACGTTGTTGCAGTGTCATTCGAAATCTGATTTCCCATGAAGTCATGACACAAGACATTATAATGGTAGTACAAGACATTACACAAGTACAAAACTTTTTGTGGCCAGGGACCCCTTATATGGTACAGCATTTTCCAAGGACCTCTCATAATTATAACAGTGAATTATAACCCAAAGTTAATGTGGGTGGAAGTAGTGAACACAACATGCTTTTTTTTTTGGCACAAACATAAGTTGTTGAGAGAGAAAAAAAAAGATAAATCACGCCTTTGTATCATGTAATATGTATCATGTAAAAAGAATGTAAAATAGCCTACCATTAATTAAAATTAAATATTTACAAACATTATAGTATTTTTTTTCCTCTCACTCATCAACAGATCCTTTATTCAGAACAAAACAACAATAAATAATACACTATATTGCCAAAAGTATTGGGACACCCCTCCAAATCATTGAATTCAGGTGTTCCAATCACTTCCATGGCCACATGTGTATAAAATCAAGCACCTAGGCATGCAAACTGCTTCTACAAACATTTGTGAAACAAATGGGTCGCTCTCAGGAGCTCAGTGAATTCAAGCGTGGTACTGTGATAGGTTGCCACCTGTGCAATAAGCCCATTAGTGAAATGTCCTCACTACTAAATATTCCACGGCCCGGGCAACCGTAAAGTGGAAGCAATTCGGAACAACGGCAACTCAGCCACGAATGGTAGGCCACGTAAAATCACAGAGTGGGGTCAGCGCATGCTGAGGCGCACAGTGCGCAGAAGTCACAACTTTCTGCAGCGTCAATATTTACAGACATTCAAACTTCGTGTGGCCTTCAGATTAGCTCAAGAACAGTGTGTAGAGAGCTTCATGGAATGGGTTTCCATGGCCATGCAGCTGCTACGTCAGCAAGTGCAATGCAAAGTGCTGGATGCAGTGGTGTAAAGCATGCCGCCACTGGACTCTAGAGCAGCGGAGACGTGTTCTCTGGAGTGACGAATCACGCTTCTCTGTCTGGCAATCCAATGGACGAGTCTTGCCTAACTGCATTGTGCCAAGTGTAAAGTTTGGTGGAGGGGGGATTATGGTGTGGGGATGTTTTTCAGGGGTTGGGGTTGACCCCTTAGTTCCAGTGAAAGGAACTCGTAATGCTTTAGCATACCAAGACTTTTTGGACAATTTCATGCTCCCAAATTTGTGGGAACAGTTTGGGGATGGACCCTTCCTGTTCCAACATGACTGCGCATCAGTGCACAAAGAAAGGTCCATAAAGACATGGATGAACGAGTTTGGTGTGGAGGAACTTGACTGGCCTGCACAGAGTCCTGACCTCAACCCGATAGAACACCTTTGAGATTTATTAGAATGGAGACTGCGAGCCAGGCCTTCTCGTCCAGCATCAGTGCCTGAGCCCACAAATGCACTTCTAGAAGAATGGTCAGAAATTCCCATAAACACACTCCTAAACCTTGTGGAAGCCTTCCCAAAAGAGTTGAATCTGTTATAGCTGCAAAGGGTGGGCTAACTCCATATTAAACCATAAGGATTAAGAATAAGATGTCATTAAAGTTCATGTACTTGTAAAGGCAGGCGTTCCAAAACTTTTGGCAATATGTCTCAATATCCATGTAAAACAGCAGGTCGTAGGGTGGTGGTCACTCTGACCAACACAACATAACAGGCCATTTAAATTGAGCTGAATAACTTTTTATTTGTGTAGATGACTTCATTTTAGTTTGATGATGAATGGGCTGTGATATCCAGTTAGAAATGCTATGTTGTTTGTGCGTGTGTGAGGCGCTTGCACGATCACGATTATAGCAGCTGAAACAACTTAAAATACTCGACAAAAAGTATGGCAGGGTGATGCAAAAATAAACTCAGGGCAACAATCCAAAAGGCACAAAAGAAAACTTCTTGGAACAAGTGAAAACTTACGGCAGTCCCAGGCTTAGGAACAACAATTACCAAGCAAAGATACAGAGAAACAGAGTCATAACCCGAGACATTTCCTTTTGAGGGAACTCGAGCTGCGTCATAACCCGAGACGTTCCCTTTTGAGGGAAATCACGCTGTGTCATAGTATTGACGTTTTGGGAATGATAATTGCCAAACCGCCATGCTTACAAGTGCCTATCTGTGTGAATACTGCAAACACAACTTAGATAGGAGCACCTCCGAACCTGGGGCTGAGCCCAAGTCCAAATCGTAAAACCTTACGAATGAGAGCGGAGAGGACCAGCCCACAGAGCCCGCCTGAAAAATGATAGGCCGCGGCACATTGGTAGGCCCCTTAGGGACATTGCCTTAACCATCCCCGGTGCAAACTCAAGGTATGTAGGGGACACCGAGAAGGCCTGGGTCTGTTCCAGAAAAGTTTGACCCCCCCAAAAAAAAAATTTTTAGGGTCAGAAACATTTCTGGAACTGACTCAATAGGCTCGAAAGGAGCCGTAGACAGACCTTCTAGCACATTGGCCAGGTCCAAGGCCGGTACTCTGGTGCGGCTTGCAGGCTTCAGCCTCAAGGCACCATGGAGGAAACATGAAATGTGTCACCAACAGGTTTCTCCCCAGGGACACACCACCCAAAGGGACATGGTAGGCAACTATGGCCCCCACGTACACCTTCAGTGTGGAAGGGGATAACCTTGCAGAAAAATGATCCTGCAGGAACTCCAGCACTGTACCAACTGGGCAGTTAACTGGGTCAAAAAAGTAAACTCTTCACTTTTCACAATGAAGAGAAAACCCTCCTCTTCAATGCATACAGTTTCCTTGTGAAGGGAACTCTGGAGTTAAGTATGGTCTCAACAACCTTAGTTGAGAGACCGGAGTCCACAACTCTGGGCAACTGGGATTGTGCCCCCTCCCTGAGACAGGAGGTCCCTCCTGACCAGAATCTCCAAGGAAGAGACGTTGAGGAGTGACACTAGGTCTGAGAACAAGAGTAGTAGACTGACCCCGTCCTGGCGGACTTTCTCCAGAACTCCAGGGAGCAGAGTAATCGGGGGAAAAGCAGAATAGCCTCAGCCATGTCTGCACCACGTCATCCAACCCTAGCAGGGCTGGATGCGTGAGGGAGGACCAGAGTGGACATTGTGTCGTATCTTGAGATCTCTCAGGAGCTGATTGAGCACGATCTGCTCACAAACAAATGACACACAAATTGTGTGCATCCCCGCCTGTGATGTAGCGAGGGCAGGCAGGAACACACAATTTAAATGCTTGTTTGCTCGCAATTCTATAATGTCTTTTGATTCTGTACAATATCAGGACAGACAACACTAAAGCTAATGTCAGACATTCGGGATGTGCTTTTATCCTTTCTTGGTCATGGCGTCACCTGACTGTGACGTTCCGTTTTGCCATTGGACTCATTTCACATACCTGCTTCAGACGCGAACACAAACATGAACTTTCTTTCTGGAGCACTTCACAATAATGTGCCAAATACCATAGCGAATACTTGTAGCACAGACATGAGAAATATGTCAATAAAAACCTTAAGTGTCTACTTTTTGCTTATTTTTGATGCACTATACAAGTCACTTTGCAATATAAGTAACAGCATATTTTAGATGATAAAAAAACGCAGCTTATAGTCCGGAAAATAAGAACATTTCTCCAAGTGTCTGTATCTGCAGGTAGGAGTAATGGTCATTATGAAAGGTTGGGCAGTCCTGAAAGTTATGGGCGTGGAGAAAGATCTTCATCATTGGTTGTAAAAGCTTTCTGTCAGGGTGTGGGGTAGGGTTAGGGGCTAGTTTCTATTGTAGCACTTCACCATTTGGCTCACCCATTATCTAGCTATCCCTGTCTCAATCATAGATTGTGAAAAAAAAAAAAGTAAGACACTTTCACTTTGTAGAAAAGTGAAGCTGCCATTGTTCCAAGATGGCGCTGACATCTTGCGCTAATTATGTTGTTCGGATCCCGTGTCTGCACAGTAGTGAGTGTGAATTGGAACTGCGGTTTCAAGGTCCTGCCCATACTCCCGCAATCAATCGCAAGCACACTTCCCTGAAATGTTTTAAGTAGCCTGACTTCTCCAATTATGTCTGCTGATTGTAGTACAACAGAAGGTAAATACAACTACTAACAGCATAGTCATATCCCAAAAAAAGCACATTGGTGCCAACTAAAAACAAACTTATTTAAAAAATGTGATAACTCATAATAAAACTGCCAAAATTTACAGAAACCATCTTTGGAAAAAATGTATTTGAAGTGGAGAGGGCAGGGTTTATGACCTATACTGCATCCAGCCACCCGGGGGCGATTGAAATGCTTTGACTTCAGTTTTCAGGACGTGACACCCAGGCTGTGTCTGAACATACTACACCATGTTGTAATTATCATGTTATCAAGTACGTTGCTTCACTGCTATTCATAAATGCTCTACCATGGTCTCATGATGGGGTAGTAAAGTGTCCATCGTATGCACACTTCAGAATTTTGCTTACTCTTTTATGAGTACTGTGAATTCGGACATACTTCTTTTGTCACATACTGTTTTTCGCCTACTATATAGTTGGGAGGTATGCGATTTCGGATGCAGCCAAAGTCTCAATTATTTTGCAGACCCCCTATGGCTATTGGTCACAGGCCCCACTTTGAGGACCGCTGACCTCATTGATGCACAAATAAATTCGATAAACCATTTTAAAAGTGTAAGCGTAAACAAGCAAGGCATCTTTTCAAAATGTGATAAAGGAAATATTGGCCAATGTTCATTCTGAACTACCTGAACTATCTTCCTGCTTAAATAATTATTGTCAAGGAACATGTGCAGTACTGCAACTAACATGAACATGCTGATGAATAAATCATCCCTTGGGCACAAGTGTTATTGGCCAACTGTTCCAGACTGTCTCCCACATGTGTATACATCCTACAGCTGTGATAGGCCTAGATCATGACTAATGCTGCCTTCACATGCTCTCGGAATTATTGTAAATGCGAGTTTCCTGGGTAAAAATTGCATATGAAAGCCCTCTCAAATTTGAATGCGATGAGGTTGTAATCAAGACTTCAGAAGTGGGAATTAAAGCACATGAAGGCAGCATAAATACACACATTAAACAAACAAAATCACAGTGAAATAGTACAAAAAATAGCAAACATTTGACACTAATAACACTGAAAACTTTTTTTAAAGTTTTTCTTAAAATTGTTCTGTCAGGAATCTTCTTTTAAGTCCATAGACCACTGACAGCTGGGTAGGTAATTTGGAGTTAAATGCATGAGATGGTAACCGGAGGATCCTGTTAACTGATACGTCATTGACTCTCAAGGGACCAAATTAAGATAAACTTTCCCTTCAAAAACTGAAACCCCTGCTTCCCAAGAGATAAGACAAAGAGTAACTTGATAAAATGACCAGCATGAAACAGCTGCCACTACCAATTATTATAATTCTTTGAGGGAAAATAAAGGAAAACTAACACATTGAATGCAAAGTGGCCTTAAATCCAAAAATGTATTGTGTTAAATGATGAAGTCTGGATGCAGATGTGGAAAAAAAAGAAGAGAAAACTCTTACATCATGATCTGCACGACAATCTTTAAAATGTTCTTTGGCAGTTGCTTGTCTCTGAGAACTCTGTGATTATCATGGTGCTTTCACCAAGACCACAGTGCTAGATCAAAACACTAACCTTTTTAATCGCCATCATACTGCAATGCCAGAGCGGGTCATAAATATGCAAAGTCATTAAATGATCAAGGAAGACTTTGTGTCAGATGAGAATTGCTCTCCCCCACAAAAGATCTTCACAACTGTCTTCACAATGAATCCTTTTTTCTATTAAACTCTTTTAAACTGATTCTTGCACATCGTTCAAAAAAGTCCCTCATAGCTAAAAATAAAGGCACATGAGTCTGATCATGGAATGCCCAGTGTCTAGTCATTTTCAGAAAGTTACTTCCTTTTATAAAAACGCAGGCAAAACAAAAATCTGCCTTTTAGTCCAAGTGCCCACTCTCGAGCCAACTTATATATAGGAGGTCTTATACAGGATTGTTCATGTACATCCACCACAACTCACACATATGCAA